>NC_081793.1:27403375-27728375 GCF_963082965.1 Carassius carassius
AATAATGTATGCAGACGTTTACTGAAATGTATTGTTTGAGTGATTCATTCCAAGTTTGTTGAAGTCTGAATCAGAGAAGCTATTGAAGCATGTGTCTCAACCGCCTCGTTCTCGCCAATCAAACCAGAGACAGATGCAGAAACTATCCTGAAATACACTGTCTCTTAATTTGATATCACAAGAAAACCACTGCAAATACACACATATAAATATAAGACATCAGATGAGTTGATTCAGGGTTGTAATCATGGCCGTAGCCAGGCTTTGAAAATCTGTGAGGTCCTGGGGGTTTCTATAATAACCCCCTTATTATAGAATTGTGCTATAATAACCCATATAAATACAACTAATTATGTACACTAACACTTTAAAAAAAGACAGAAATGTAGATGTTTTTGGAGGGATGCTCATTTTCAAATCATACCCTATTTATTGCATCAAAGTTTGTTAATACTATATTTATGGGGTGGATAATTGTATCAGTTGTTTATTATTCAAGATTATTATTATTATATTATTCAAGAGTCAAGATTACAAAAAAACAAACTTAACATTTAACTTCAGTGGCACAGAAGGTAAACCATGGGTTAAAAATATTTTGACGTGATTGACCCGGTTTTGAATCCGACTTAAGCAAAAAAAATTCTCCCTTTTCAATTTTCAAATCACATCAGAAAATCATTTATTTTCAATGAATATTAAGTAAATAATCAAAAAGTTAAGGTTAGGTGTAGGGAGGGCTTTATTATACCAATGAGGTGGCATCCATTAAATTAGACTCAATAAGGAAAGTTACAAAAATAAAGATGTAAACAACATATAGTTAATTAGTTTCAAATGGTGAAAAACATTGACATATTTGATCAGAGGGCTTATTTTAGTAGGCTTTATTCCTGCTCCAATCCACCTATACCAACACAATTTTTTTTTCTCCATTAATGGCTCGTTAATGTCCCGCACAGGCAACAGCAACATTGCACTTTGAAATGTGGACTGCAGCCCTTTGGTCTGTCAAAATTATTCTAAATTACTTAGTAATTATTTCTAAACAAATTATTAAAAATGATCCTGACGAGTCCTTAAAATTATACATAAAACAAAACGTCAAATAACTTTAGAGACGTCAACAGGCAGAGAAATGTTACGGATGGTTTTACTCCACCTGCATTCACTGATTCTCCCACCGACTAAAGGAACTGTGTTACTGTGCCTCTTAAGACTACTCATCAATTCACAGCCTTTAAATCCATATAATCTGTGCTTTTATCAATGGATTTTTTTTTTACTTGTAGTACTACTTAGTAGTGCAGTATGTGCGATATATTTCATCCTTCCTTAAATACATTTGTAAAAATATAGTATTTTACAAATTAATTTGTAGTGCACTAAGTTTGTACTTAATGAAATCATGAAGTGAGCACATTTAAAGTGTATTTTCAGTTAATATAGACATGTCAATCTATTTCAGTATACCTATAATTAAATAAATATATTTTAAATACAATTAAGTATATTTTATTTTCACTAGGGTCAACCAGACTAAACAATCGCTTCAAGATTTGCTGCTGATGTACTGGGCATTAAACATGTCTCCACAAAGACTGAGCATGTTTCAACTTTTACGTAACGTTTATTTATTCACCATGACTCCTTACTGGCTCAATACATAAAAACAACAACAAAATGAGCTCTTGTTACTTTATTGTCCTCCTGGTCAAAATCAACTGCGGTCAACAGATCCTCTTCCTATTTTGATCCTAAACTCTGGAATAACCTACCTAACATTGTTCAGGAGGCAGACACACTCGTGCAGTTTAAATCTAGATTAAAGACCCATCTCTTTAACCTGATTTACACATAACACACTAATACGCTTCTAATATCCAAATCCGTTAAAGGATTTTTAGACTGCATTAATTACAACCCGAATTCCGGAAAAGTTGGGACGTTTTTTAAATTTTAATAAAATGAAAACTAAAGGAATTTCAAATCACATGAGCCAATATTTTATTCACAATAGAACATAGATAACGTAGCAAATGTTTAAACTGAGAAATTTTAGACTTTTATCCATTTAAAATTTAATGCCTGCTACAGGTCTCAAAAAAGTTGGCACGGGGGCAACAAATGGCTAAAAAAGCAAGCAGTTTTGAAAAGATTCAGCTGGGAGAACATCTAGTGATTAATTAAGTTAATTGATATCAGGTCTGTAACATGATTAGCTATAAAAGCTTTGTCTTAGAGAAGCAGAGTCTCTCAGAAGTAAAGATGGGCAGAGGCTCTCCAATCTGTGAAAGACTGCGTAAAAAAATTGTGGAAAACTTTCAAAACAATGTTCCTCAACGTCAAATTGCAAAGGCTTTGCAAATCTCATCATCTACAGTGCATAACATCATCAAAAGATTCAGAGAAACTGGAGAAATCTCTGTGCGTAAGGGACAAGGCCGGAGACCTTTATTGGATGCCCGTGGTCTTCGGGCTCTCAGACGACACTGCATCACTCATCGGCATGATTGTGTCAATGACATTACTAAATGGGCCCAGGAATACTTTCAGAAACCACTGTCGGTAAACACAATCCGCCGTGCCATCAGCAGATGCCAACTAAAGCTCTATCATGCAAAAAGGAAGCCATATGTGAACATGGTCCAGAAGCGCCGTCGTGTCCTGTGGGCCAAGGCTCATTTGAAATGGACTATTTCAAAGTGGAATAGTGTTTTATGGTCAGACGAGTCCAAATTTGACATTCTTGTTGGAAATCACGGACGCCGTGTCCTCCGGGCTAAAGAGGAGGGAGACCTTCCAGCATGTTATCAGCGTTCAGTTCAAAAGCCAGAATCTCTGATGGTATGGGGGTGCATAAGTGCATACGGTATGGGCAGCTTGCATGTTTTGTAAGGCTCTGTGAATGCTGAAAGGTATATAAAGGTTTTAGAGCAACATATGCTTCCCTCCAAACAACATCTATTTCAGGGAAGGCCTTGTTTATTTCAGCAGGACAATGCAAAACCACATACTGCAGCTATAAGAACAGCATGGCTTCGTCGTAGAAGAGTCCGGGTGCTAACCTGGCCTGCCTGCAGTCCAGATCTTTCACCTATAGAGAACATTTGGTGCATCATTAAACGAAAAATACGTCAAAGACGACCACAAACTCTTCAGCAGCTGGAAATCTATATAAGGCAAGAATGGGACCAAATTCCAACAGCAAAACTCCAGCAACTCATAGCCTCAATGCCCAGACGTCTTCAAACTGTTTTGAAAAGAAAAGCAGATGCTACACCATGGTAAACATGCCCCGTCCCAACTATTTTGAGACCTGTAGCAGAAATCAAAATTGAAATGAGCTCATTTTGTGCATAAAATTGTAAACTTTCTCAGTTTAAACATTTGCTATGTTATCTATGTTCTATTGTGAATAAAATATTGGCTCATGTGATTTGAAAGTCTTTTAGTTTTCATTTTATTAAAATTTAAAAAACGTCCCAACTTTTCCGGAATTCGGGTTGTAGGTAAACCGGAACCGGGAACACTTCCCATAACACCCTATGTATTTTCTACATCGTTAGATAAATGGCATCTACGCTAATATTAGTCTGTTTCTCTCTTATTTCGAGAAACTGGAATTGAACTGCTGGTTTCGTCTGGTCAGAGGAGAACTGGCCCCCCAATTGAGCCTGGTTTCTTTCAAGGTTTCTTCTCCATTTTGTCACGGATGGAGTTTTGGTTCCTTTCTGCGGTCACCTTTGCCTTGCTTAGTTGTGGAAACTTAATTTCCAGCGATATCCTTGACTTGATCGCAAATGATTTGCAGAGCTACTATTTAAACTGAACTGAGATGGATGATGACATCACTGAATTCAATGATGACCTGCCTTTTACTTAAAAATGTACACACTCAGAAAAAAATGTAGAACAAAAGCTAATAATATTTACCAATTTAGTACTAATAGGTACACTTTAGGTATTAATATGTAAGACTAGTAAATAAGGTACTGCCACAGTGACAACTAGTACCTTTTTTCTGAGAGTGTACAAGTTAATTTAATATAAAGAACTCTGATCAAACAAATCTGTATCATTCTGATATTTCACATAAATCAATATAAAAAAAACATATAGCATAGGATAAAAGCATACTCAGTAGGCCAAATAACATACAGTAGATGGTTATGATTCCTCACTACACACTTTTAACAAAACTGCTGATGGTGACCAGTGCAACAATAAATGTGTTAAAAGCCTCGTGACCTGCACTGGATGTGAAACACAGCTGCTAAACAGTCCTGTGGTGTTGTTTAGATGCTCTTTCTGACTACCCTTATGAAAAAGTAATATACTTTAAGTTTATTTTATTAAGTATACTTAAGTAAAGTTCAAGTATATTTTTAAGTATACTTATGTAGCAAGTATACAAATATCAGAGTTCTAGTAGTATACTTGTAAGTGTGCTGTTTTAATACTCCCTGGGACTAAATTGGCCCACTTTCTATTATATAAAATATATGAATATCTGAACATACAAAACATCCAAAGAAAGAACAGGGTATCTGCTTGTAAACAAAAACATTGTAGCTTCATGGATTATTAAAAAAAAAAAAACACTTTAATGTACATTTAATAACATTTTGGACAAAAAGCTGAAAAAAGACTGCATTGGATTAAAAATGATAATCAAAACGTAGATGGAGGCGAGCAACACCCCAAAGCTTGACTGTAATTATTACCTCTTAATCTGTCATTTTATTCCACAGTTTTGATGCTGTTTCATGTCAGACGATCGTGTTACATGTGTTAGTATCTGGTGTTTCTTCTTCTTCACTTGTGTTTTTTTGGAAATTCTGTTTAGAAGATGTGTACTAGCGCCCTCTACCATATAATAATGAAAGCACAGGAGTATAATATTCTAGGAGTATAGCTCAAATATATTTATAATTTTTGTAAGTATAAGTCAAGTGTACTTAAATGTCATTTTAAGTATATTTATGAGGAGTACATAAAGTCCATTTCTGAGAAGTACATAAAAAGTATTTATTATTTTTTGTAAGGGTATTTACTGTTCTCATCCTCTTTTGTGGCAGAATCAGCTGTTTTATAGTCTAAGAGACATATAGACAAAGGTTTTTGGGATTGTACTTCTTTTAAATAATTTACATTATGCAATGAAGACGATTTCATTTGCATCTCATTAGCTCTGTACTTGCATTCTGGATAATGACAATAAAGTTGAATCTAATCTAATCTAATTATGACACCAAGGTGACAGTGATCTCAGATGTAGTCAGCTTTGGATCACCTTTGATGAGAAAATAAATAAAAAATAATCTGTAATATCTATAAGAAGATTTTTATGACATGGTTTAACCCTTTCATGCATAGTGGTCACTACAGTGGACAGCTATTAAAAAAGCATTTTCTTGAATTTGCACGGGTTTTTATGGCAAAGTTGCACATCAATCTCTTCATTGGACCCTGGTGCATAATCCTATAAATTGCAACCAAGTGGCAAGCCTTTGTGTTTTGATTTTTTCCCCCTCCAAACCAAGATGGCCAAGGGTCAGTCAGACAAGCCAAGTTGCTCCAGAATATCCACCCATTCCTTCTATCCTAGGAGACTCTTGTAGGTAAAAAAAATATTGCAGCATAAAGCAATATCTAATGAGTCATATCACAGTAAAATTTTCCAAGTTTTGATTTAAGATTGAGAGAAAACTCTGATTAATCACATGTGGACGTCATGCATGCAATGGCTATAGTTCAGCTACAATTCATAACTATAATGTGAATATTGTTTTTGAAATTTAAAACTTAAAAACTTAATATGCATTGACTTTTTCTACTGTAAATAAATGTATTTGTATTATTAGAATGTAATTTTCATTGACATTGAAAAAAGTCATGTGATTACATAATGTATGACACTTGTAATGCATTACTTTACTTGTTAGATCAAAAAGTAATCTGATTTTATAATGCATGTTATTGTAATGCGTATTTTTACTAATAACATCAAAAAGTAATCTGATTACGTAATGCATGTTACTTTTAATGCGTTTCTTTACTCATAACATCAAAAAGTAATCTGATTGCATAATGCATGTTATTTGTAATGCGTTTCCTTTCTCATAACATCAAAAAGTAATCTGATTATGTAATGTGCATTATTGTAATGCGTTTTTTTACTCATAACATCAAAAAGTAATCTGATTACGTAATGCATGTTACTTGTAATGCGTTTCTTTACTCGTTACATCAAAAAGTAATCTGATTAGGTAATGCACATTACTTGTAGTTAATTACTTGTTAGATTAAAAAGTAATCTGAATGGGTTATGCATGTTACTTGTAATGCGTTACCCCCAACACTGATCATTTCAGATGAGATTGAAAAAACGTATCGCTAGGTTTTCTCAGAGGAGGGCTATGATAGAAATGTGCATGTCCATCTTGAACATAATCATAATTATCAGCTAATAAGGGTAAATCTCCATACTCTGGTGCACTGGAGGGAGCATCTGAGTGGTTTCCACAGTTGTACCTTGACAGGCTGTAGAAAATTCTGAAGGAATCACGTCCTCATGTTCTGATATCATAGATACGTGAAGTGCAACTTGTATGAAGTTGTATGAAGCCATTGCAATATTTATATTTTTTGCATATATTTTATAGTTTTCACATTATTTGATATAATTGCATTGATTAGTTTGTTAAATTCACATACTTTATCTGTTTGATTATTGTCTTATATTTAATACAGTGTATCTTCAGTTTAAACCAACCGCATGCTGTCCACTCAAGTGGACATCTGAAGATCTCTTTGAAAAATTTGTAAAAAAATAAAATAAAAATCAATTCTTGTTTTTCATGCCCTAAGAGCAATAAAAACACATAGGAAAAAAATCCTGACTGAGGTTATCATAATTCATGCATGAAAGGGTTAAATTGATTAAAAACAACATTCTCATATCTGAAAGATAACAGTTTATCTATTTAATACAGCAACTGCATAATGGTCTAAAAACTCATTAAGAACTACATTTGCCAATCTAAACTTTTCCCAAACATGTTTTTACCATCAGTGGCTTCACAGACAAATACATATGCCCAAACCAGTGTTATCATTTTCAAAGCATTTACAACGTCCATGGTTTTGCTTTGACATTAATTCTTAAACATCTTAATTTAATTTAAAAGGCATGAAGACAAAAATGCAGTCACCACTGCAATTAAATAAATTATATATATATATATATATATATATATATATATATATATATATATATATATATATATAGATAGATAGATAGATAGATAGATAGATAGAAAGATAGATATAAAGATAATCAAACATGTCACAGTATAGTGCAACAGCAAAAAATGAATAAATAAATAAAGCTAGGAAAATACTGATTTTAAATATAATTAATTACATAATAAAAATAAATAAAGATCTATTAAAAAAATATTTGAAAAGTATATTTACATGTACATCTTGCTTGCTTAACAAAATCTATTAAAAATCTAATAGATTTGGTTTGATACTAACTTTTTTATTTAGTAAAATAGCTTTTTATTATAACCTTATGTTTTAACTGTGCTGTCAATAATAAGCCACAAAACACACGCAGCATCTTTAGCCTCAGACTAGTGGAAGTGCTCAATATTGCGTCAGGCTTACATATGGTTCAGTTTTCTGCCAATCTGCTCTTGTTCTACTACAGAGGTCTGCCATTAGCTCATTTAAATATTTTAATGGTACTTCACGTACAAAAATACACTGTGTTCATTTTTACACGTTTGAAAGCATTTTCAGTATGTGAACTGCAACTACGGCAAGAATTATATGGATTTATTAGTACATTAAAAAATTAATTGTATCTTGTAGTGCATGAGTTTGTCACAAAGGTTAAAATCAGGTGTCTACTGGAAGTGGTTAAAGATGAGTGTATGTAATAAAGGTGACTGTCATGTTCAGTGGTTCATGTTTAATATAAGAGAATTATTGTGCACTTAAGGGATGTTTGTCTTCTCCTTGAGCATGTTTTACATGTGTGACACAAGGACATAAACTTAAACTGCTTATCTCTGACTTTATTTTCCAAATGAAACCTAGTTCTGCAATTTGGAGAGATTCTCTCTGCACTCCACAACATGATTTCTGAAAGTCCTGCTAATTCATTTTTCCCACGAAACAATCGGATACAGCTATACAGCATCTCCACTGTTCATAGTGAATCAGAACAAACAGCATGAAAACACCATAAAGACTCATTTATATGATTAGCCACCAGACCACACTACATCTGTAAGTACTCTTTCATTTGTTTTATTGCTGTTGCGTAAATGGGTGATGACGAAACTTTCCTGGAAATAGGAAACAGCTAAAATAGATCCTTCTGGGACTCCTTTATTTATTTATAATTCTGTATAAATGAAATTTTCAGCTGAGACGCACTGCATTCTTTCTGTCAGATAATCACTGAACTAGTTAAGACTCATTTACTAAAACCCAAGCAACTGAGACCCTGAAATAAGATCAAATGCTTTAGCTAGATCAACACACCGAGCAGCACAGTACTGTTTATTATCTAGGCATCTAATAAAATCATTTGTTGTCAACATAGCAGCTGTAATAGCACTATGACCTGAGCGGAAACCTGACTGAAATAAATATATTATTTTCCATTAAAAACTGTTTTACTTGGTCATTAACAAGAGATTCAAATACGTTTGCAATAACTGATTGCCTTGAAATAGGTCTGTGATTTTCTCATTTAAAAGGGTCACGCCCTTTTAACAAAGGGAGAATCATAGCTGATTTCCATGCATGTAGAATTACATTTGAAATTAAACATAGCAGTATTTGGTTTGGCTATGAAATCTGCCACTGAAAAAAATAAAAAAAATAAGGCTCTATATTATCCGGCCCTGCTGATTTTTTACAGTCTAAATTTAATAGAGCTTTCACTCTAAAAAATGCTGGATTATTTCAAGACAACTTTGGGTCAAATTTGGACTAACCCAACTTTTGGATTAAAAAATGTGTAAAAATGTAACATATTTGACCCAAAAGTTGGTTTTGAAACAACCCAGCATTTTTTAGAGTGTTGTGAACTTGTGCTACTAAAACTGGAGTAAAAGTAAAAAGCTGATGACATAAATCAACACTACCTTTTGTTTTATGTTCTGCTAAATTACTTTCTTCATCAGAAGTTAAACCAACAACAATAAAATAACTATTAAAGTCATTAACAATATTTTATTTCCCCTTTTTAATTCTTGCCTTAACCTTTAAATATTCAGGCAAACTAGTAGAAGATTTTAGCCCAGAGACTGATTTAGTCAAATTAGAAAATTTAGTTTAGATTTTCATTTACCATGTTTAAATAATAATCACATTTGGAGTTTTTAACTTATTTTGTACATTTATTTCTTAATGTCCTATAACGTACCCAATCCAAATGGCTATTTGTTTTCTTTGCTGTGGTCCATAGCATCTCGCTCTTTAATACGAGAAGTGATTAACTCGTTAAACCAGGGATCATCTCTGTCTCTTATCACAGTAAAACTGATTAAAACGTTCTTTGTTGCATAAAGCGCTATAGAAATAAAGATGACTTGACTTGATTCAAACAAACACCTGACCATCATCTCTTTGACTCACAGCAGTGATCGAAAGATTACATTAATGGTTGACCACATGGCAAAACTATTTATTATAAAATTATTTTTGTTTATCATTTGTTTAAATATAATTTATTTGTGATAAAATATTTATAACATATTTATTTTTTGCATACTTACGGATCAGCTCTTTGTACTCTTCACCCATTTACTAGTTTATCTGCTAGAACTTACCCATAAACAGAAGATACAGATATTCATCTTTAGATATTATCACAAGTCTTTATTCCTTTCAATGTCCTTTTAAAAAAAAAAATAAGATACTGTACAAAACCACATCATTCGACTATTATACAATATATAAAAATGACATTCATGATAGACATTTCTTGAAAGTCAGAAAACACAGTTTGAGTTTCGCTGTGTTTCTTCTTAAAGTTCACAAAGGTTTGAGTTTATTAAAGTCATAAACTCTGATCAAACAGATCAATAATATGCTGTTATTTCACAGAAATCAATATGAAACAGAAACAAGAGTTTTAAAACCCACAGCCAGAGTTATATATTCAGTAGTTTGAGATATAAGATAGTGTAGAGTTTAGTGGAGTTCAAATAAAGCTTGTGTGTTTCGTGAGCACCACATGAAAAGTCAAACAAAACTCAGTGCTATTATATCACATCTTCTGGACGATTGTTGTCCTCATCATGTCTGACTCTCAGAAACATCCAGTTCTGGCGTCTACAAAGTTTGGTGAAGTTTGGTTTTGTTTGGTGAATGATCGCCATCATGATGAAGATGAGGATGATGATGAAACCAGACACAACCACAGCGATGACAGTACCTTTGAATCTTGGTGTCTCTGGTGGAGAGGATCCTGATGGGTTTACTGGGTTCACATGCCTTGAGGAAACTGAAGAAATAATCAATAGTTATATTAAATATATAATAGCTTTCCAAGGGTTTAACTATCTTTTTCAGGTTTAATTGTCTTTGTTAACCGGTTTAAACCACTGTTAGTAGATTAAAACATAAATGTACATTTGCAAAGATTGACTAAGTTATAAGCAAAAATGTTACAGTATGCAGTACCTGTGTTAAGAGTGAAGATTTCAGCTTTTCTCGTTCCACACTTTGTTTGCACAAAGAATCTGAATTGTTCTTTCATCGCTGTAGTTGGAGTGTAGAGGCATGTGAAACTGTTTCTCTGTTCACAGGAGTTCACAGGGACATCTTGACGACAGATTGCAGAGTCATTAAAGATCTCAGGGTATTGAAACTTATACATTGTAATGCAGCATCCAGTGTTCTTCAGAGAGACGCTGCAGCTGAGAGTCACTTCTTTCCCCACAGATCCAGTCACATCATCACAGCTTACACTGATACCTGAAAAATAACGATGAAAATCATATAATAGAGGAAATGAAAAACAAAAAATTTCTGGACGATTGTTGTCCTCATCATGTCTGACTCTAAGAAACATCTATTTCTGGCCTCTACAGAGTTTGGTGAAATTTTGTTTTGTTTTGTGAATGATTCTTGAGGAAACTGAAGAAATAATCATTAGTTGTATTAGAATATATAAATTTCTTACCAACAGTTTTACTCTTTTTATTATTTTCAGGTTTAATGGTCTTCGTTAACTGGTTTTAAACCACTGTTAGTAGAATGAACATGAATGTACATTTGCAAAGATTTACTAAATTGTAAGCAAAAATGTTACAGTAAGCAGTACCTGTGTCAAGAGTGAATTCTGTTCCTTTCGCTCCACATGTTGTTTGCACAAAGAATCTGAATTGTTCTTTCATCGCTGTAGTTGGAGTGTAGCGGCATGTGAAACTGTTTCTCTGTTCACAGGAGTTCACAGAAACATCTTGACGACAGATTGCAGAGTCATTATAGATCTCAGGGTATTGAAACTTATACTTTGTAATGCAGCAGTTAGTGTTCTTCAGAGAGACTCTGCAGGTGAGAGTCACTTCTTTCCCCACAGATCCAGTCACATCATCACAGCTTACACTGATACCTGAAAAATAATGATGAAAATCATATAATAGAGGAAATGAAAAACAAAAAATTTCTGGACGATTGTTGTCCTCATCATGTCTGACTCTAAGAAACATCTATTTCTGCCCTTTACAAAGTTTGGTGAAATTTTGTTTTGTTTTGTGAATGATTCTTGAGGAAACTGAAGAAATAATCATTAGTTGTATTAGAATATATAAATTTCTTACCAACAGTTTTACTCTTTTTATTATTTTCAGGTTTAATGGTCTTCGTTAACCGGTTTTAAACCACTGTTAGTAGAATGAACATGAATGTACATTTGCAAAGATTTACTAAATTGAAAAAGTCACATCATCACAGCTTACACTGACATCTGAAAAATAACAATGAATATCATATAGTAGAGGAAATGAAAAACAAAACAAAAATTATACAATTTTTAATTATCTTTTTTTTACATCTCTGTAAAAAAATCAGAAAATCTGAATCTGTCTTTCATTAGAGAACCTATTCATAAATAAAATCACTGCATTATATATTTAGTTTGTTACATTTAGAATTGTATCCAGCCGTGGGAAAGTCAGTTAATTTATTAATATAAATCAATACTGCAGTATAAATACAAAATGTGTTTACTAAGAGCAGAATAATACAGCGATCTCTGCAAGCAGCCTCGTCCTGACGGTTTCTTTTAATCATGTGCAGCAGATATAATCAGAGCAACACAAGATCCTGTAGTCAGGACTCAAAATGTGATTTTGCACCAATCTGTATGAACACATTGTTTTACATAAAAGAGCACATTAATGGGCAGAATTTATTTATTTATTTATTTTTACTGCTCTCTGAACGTATTGGATTTCACTTCCTATTGTGCAAACTGTCCAAACAGTAAATCTGTATTTTTGAATCATACTAAGAGTCATACTGGGTATTTTAAGAGCCAAGTTTTGTTTATCTATGAATCAGATTTGACCATGGTTTCATCATCTCAGATTTAGCCGCTCTTTAAATTCTCACACTTTCTATGGAAAGTTTATTCTCTTACCTTCATCATCTTGACAGACAGCAGTAAAGGTCCAAACCAGAATGAACAGTTGCACAGCAAATACAGCATTCATGGTTGATTCTGCAGAAGAAAAATAAAAATAAAAAACCTGAAACATTTTGACAGTCATACATCATTTCATGACGACAGACGCAACACGACACTGTCATTATTAGCCCGCTAGAGGGCACTCAACTTTAAAAACCTAAATACCGTAGGCTATATAGGTCATAATAACCTACAGGTCAGTCTGATTCATTCTACTTCCAATAAACACCTACATCTTCCAATGCATTTTCACATAATTTATAGTCTATTTGATCTAATACCAAGACTAAATATAATAATTACACATTTCAAATATACCCTATATATACTTCAAGTCAGAGCTTTACTTCTTCAGTATATCACACTTAAATCATTTGAAAGGTTTCACCCAACATAATAAATCATGCTTTAATTCGGAGGAGCTGAAGGAACACGTGAGAGCAAAATACAACCGCGAAACCACAAAATTTATTACAGTAAAGCACTGAGAGCTCACACTAATGAAACACGTGCGGTCATTAAAAATATCCGCTAAATCTAAAGAGCCACGACAGAAATTAAACACCATGATTATTTATTTTCTGTTGCATTATCTTCACTGGCAGAACGCAAAATAATAATAATAATAATACTGCAGCATTAATCAGACAAAGTCATTAACATATAATTATATTCACATGCATTTTGAAATATAAAATGTGTAATGAGTGTAGACTTACTTGAAGATTTGCCCATAGCTGGTTATGGATTATTAAAGGAGATATTTTCCCATTCAGAGAGAGTTATTTCTCTCCCGAGCTCTGTGTGTGTTCACAGTCTGAGTTCAGACTCTCTGACTCTCTCTGCTGCTCACAGAGACTAAATACTGAACCTCTAAACTTTCACTTTCGACATGACACAATGCTCCTCAAACAGGCTCGTTCTGGCAATACGGAGAAACGGGAGAACTCCGAATCACAACCGGTTTGGCTCGTTGCCCTGTTCTTTTTCTGACTTCGCTAAATGTCAGCACCTGTTAGCAGCAGCACACTACTCCTCACTCAAAACACTGTATGATAAAGGACATCACGAGGCATTATCATTATAAGTGTTACAGTAGTAATTTAGCAGACAAATTCACATCATATAACCGGTTTAGAGGGAGTAGAGCAGACAACAACACAACCATTACAAAACTTGAAGATGGTTAATTTTGGTAAGGGGAAAAATATTACTATTGCAATAACATGTTCATTATTATGATTTTATTATAAAGATATTGTAATGATGTAATCGTTAGAATTTTGACAATTTAGAAAATATCAGGAGAAATTAAGAGAATGACACAAGGGTGATTCTGTTTCACAAAGATACAAATGAACTTAACAGTGCTTGTGAAAACTCTATAAAAACTCTATTAGTCTATGAAGTAAAAATAAACAAATCCCAGTAAGCTACAGAAGTTAGTTAAGACAAGAGCAGTGAGTGCTTCTCTATTTTTAGGTTGTTTGATTAACATTATTAACATAAGAAATGCATGCAATAAAAATTAATGTTCATCAGTAGTTGATTTTCTGTGTAATTATAGCCACCTGACTGTGTGAATGTCCATGAATATAAGCGGTCAGAGCAGGGGTCAGAAACTAAAAGTCCTGCCATATGTTTCTTCTATCCATGATCTGAGACAGATTATTTCACCAGAGGAGGAACAAAGTCATTCCTTTCAAGTCACAAGCAAGTCTCCAGAAAAAAAACACTGACCATCATGGAGGTCAGTGTTCACTTTAGTTGGGCTCTTGACCCTTGTCTTCTTGTGTTAGATCTCTTTCTGCAGAAATGCATGTGCTATTTTACAGTACAGGAGATATTAGTCATCATGAGCTGGTGTGTTCATGCCTAGAAGCCTGAGCTGATACAGTTATTTTTGTTCAATATTGAAGCATTACAGTGGAATTTGTTTAATATGACTTTTTTTTTGCAGTTCTGTAACAGCTGAAAGGCAGTTAATAAAGCAATGAGAGAAACCACGTCATGATGTTCATTAAAATGAGTTACAAGCAGAAAGGGTAAGCTAAACTACTACTTCAAGCTTTTGATTCAGCAATGCACAAAATGTTTGCTGTGAAACAATATTGCATTTACTTAGAAGCAAATTACATTGGATTTCTTAAAAGAGTCAAGAGACAAACTAAAGCAAACCTTTGCCATAATTATGGTGGCATCCTGTGTTTTTCTTTTTCTGCAGTTGATTTCATCCAAGCCTGTGGTTGAAGTCAGATGTAATTCTGGTGTTTCTTTTTTCTTCAATGATGTTGATTGTCAACAGTAGGTGTTCATAACTAATTCAAAATCATCTTTTAATTAGACACTTAATTATCTCATTAACTTGAACTCTTTGGGAACTTGGGATTGAACTTTCTTGTGACTTGAAAGTAATGACTTGGTTCCTCCTCTTCTGAAATCAGATCTCAGATCATGGGTGGAAGAAACATTTGGCAGGACTTTTAGGTTCAGACCCCTGGATTTCCCCCTCTGTCACTGGGTCAAAACAACCCAATAGAGCTGGGTTTGTCCCTCTTTAACCCAGTGCTAGGTTGTATTTAACCCAGCAATTTTAAGAGTGCAGGGGTCATAAGGAGGATTTTATTTACAGATGGCTGAGTCATTATCCAAGACTGTTTAAACATGTTATTTATAATGCAGCATTTAGTGTGCGGCTCAGAGATGAATGTGTGAAGCTTCCGATGTCATCCGTGCACAGTTATTTTGAATGCACAAAAGCTAAGTTTTGTTGCTTTATATTTATTACAAATGTATGTTTTTTTTCCATATACTTATAATGTTATTTTGTAATTATAAACACACTGGTTTATAGCATAAAAAGGTTTAACCGTTTTCTGCACTTTGTTATCGGACGACTCACACATTCACAGAAATATGCTTACTTCGCCTGCATTTTTTATGTAATTCATAACTGAATTTGACCAGACAAGAAGCATTCTGCCACTTTACATCTTCAGTATATTAGACTTGTGAAAAAAAAGGTTGATGCATTTTTTTAAATAAAAATGTTATCTGCAAATGATTCAAATTCAAGACATGGTTATGGCCTTGAATACCTATTAACCTTCTGTACAGAGATCAAAATCAACAATGTTTTAGTGGCTTAATAAAATAACTTTTAATAACTTTATTAATAACTAGACTTAACTGGCTGTATTTACCAATATATAGTCATACATATGACCCTCTTCCAAAAATGGTAAAGACGGCTTCGTATCTTCCATTTACCTTTTTTTTTTTCTTTGAAAGACACAAAGCCATTTATGACAACATGCTTTGTTAAAAACAGTATATAAAGAAAACTGAATTAATTGGATAAACACTTATCCACCCACGAGAGAACCTACCATTACAAAATCTCTCCTTCATCAAAGGTAAAAAGATTTTAAATGGATTGCTTCAATTGTAAATGCACAGTTGTTAAATCACTTGTCAGAATATGAATGTAGTTTGCAAAAAATTTCCATCATGTTGAGCAATATGCTTTAGGTTCATGAATTTCCCTCTACATATGCGTTCTGAAATCACTGCTTTGTAATCTGCCAGCAAAAGTACATCTGTGTCTTGCCAATATTTTTCCATTGCATCACCAAAGTAGGCTCCAACTCTCTGCGTCACATGACAGAGAAGCAGTCCAAGAATAAAAGCTCGGCTGAACAAAAAATAAATCAGTGTGTCAGTGTGGGTTGTTATTGTCTGAGGCAAACAGGCAAATACCTGTCCCTGTAACTTGCTTAAACTCCCCAAAAGAAGTCAAAAGAAAAACAAAATGGGTGCAGTTTGCAGTAAATATGTATCTTAAGTGTAATATCATTGAGAGTCTTGTACATCACTGTCTGTAAATATAAATATCAGCATCAGCCATGAAATACATGTCAAAATCAGACAGATGAAATGAAATTAAGGTGTTATTCTTTATTTGCTTATCATATTACATAAATGTTAGAAGACACTACAATTCAAAAATATGATAATGCATTATTTTATGGCCTAATTTGTCCGTATTATTGATCTATAATTAATATGTACACTGTAAAACCCGACAAGTTAACTTAACTCAAACCGTTTGAGTAAACCGATTGCCTTGATTTAAACCATGTAAGTTTTGAAACTTTGCATTCAAGTAATTAAGTGATTAACTAAGTGCTGATTGAGAATTAGTGATGAACAGCTGCTGTTAACAAACAGAATCACTGAAGAAAAGAGAAACACAAGAACTACTACAACTGACTTCAGACACAGCCTTAGATGAAATCAACTGAAATAAAATACATGAAATCTCTCAAGATCTGATTAAACAACCCCACAAACAGCATCACCAGCTCCACTTATTAATAACCAGACTGACTTTATTTCTGTCAGACGTCTACAGAAGATCTTATTGAGAATGAACTAAGGTTTAGATGTTGATTTATTGTTTCATTTGAAGTAACCATGTTAGAGATCAGTGTTTGCTTTAGTTGGGCTCTTGACCCTTGACTTCTGTCTTTGTGTTTTCTCTGGCTGTTATAACCGTGTGTTTCTAAAACACATTTGTTGTAATTCAAAAGCCCAGAAGAAATGCCATTAGGTGTTAACCTGTACCTAGGTGTAGGTTGTTATACTTTATATTGGTGATGATAATCATCAATTATTGAACTGTACGACTCCGATGAAATATATGTTGTGTAATTTGATTGATTATAGTAAATGGATGCTAAGAGCCAGTGTTTCTGTGATAATCAGATAATACAAAGACTTTCCAAACAGTTTGGACTTCTATGGTTTCAATTAGTCACACACAGACATCAATAATCAGAATATGAACCTCAACAATGGTGACCATAAAAAAAAATGCTGCAGAGCATGCTGGGAGCCATGGATGAGTTTTGTAATACAATAGTACCCAGCATGCATTGCAGCATGTTTTTTTTTCGTCACCATTGTAGAAGTTCATATTCTGATTATTAATGTCTGTGTTTGACCAACTACTGGCATAGAAGAAAAATGAATGTGTACAAAATGTTTAGAAAGTCATTTTTATATTAACTGATTATCACAGAACCACTGGCTCTTAGTGTCATTTTCACTACAACCACTTCTACAAATTACACAACACCTATTTCATCAGAGATTAGACTCTGTACGGCTCAATAACTGTGAATAATAATGAATAATTATCATCACCAATATAAAGTATAACAACCTACACCTAGGTACAGGTTAACACCTGATGGCATTTATTCTGGGCTTTTGAATTACAACAAATGTGTATTAGAAACACACGGTTATAACAGCCGGTTATAACAGCCAGAGAAAAGACTACGACAGAAGTCAAGGGTCAAGAGCCCAACTAAAGCAAACACTGATCTCTAACATGGTTACTTCAAATGAAAGAATAAATCAACATCTAAACCTTAGTTCATTCTCAATAAGATCTTCTGTAGACGTCTGACAGAAATAAAGTCAGTCTGGTTATTAATAAGTGGAGCTGGTGATGCTGTTTGTGGGGTTGTTTAATCAGATCTTGAGAGATTTCATGTATTTTATTTCAGTTGATTTCATCTAAGGCTGTGTCTGAAGTCAGTTGTAGTAGTTCTTGTGTTTCTCTTTTCTTCAGTGATTCTGTTTGTTAACAGCAGCTGTTCATCACTAATGTTCAATCAGCACTTAGTTAATCTTAATTGCAATGTACATCTTCTTTCAACGAACTCAACTGAATTAAGTTCAGAGTACTCATAACTGTTAGTTTTTTCAACTTAAATGGTTTAAGGCAATCGGTTTCCTCAAACGGTTTGAGTTAACATAACTTGTCAGGTTTGAGTGAGGCTGTGTCTGAAGTCAGCTGTAGTTCCTTTCTCTCTTTTCTTCTGTGATTCTGTTTGTTAACAGCAGGTGTTCATCACTAAACTCAATTATCACTCAATTAATCACTTAATTACTTAATTGCAATGTATATCTTCTTTCAGTGAACTCAACTGAATTAAGTTCAGAGTACTCATAGCTGTGAGTTTTTTCAACTTAAACGGTTTAAGGCAATCGGTTTCCTCAAATGGTTTGAGTTAACATAACTTAAGGATATCTGTTTACTCAAACGGTTTGAGTTAAGTTAACTTGTCGGGTTTTACAGTGTACATATGCTTTAACCAATAACATTATACAGTATTTCTAAATCACTTCTACTAATATTTTAACAAAAACATATCTAACGATCTCTTGCAGAATTACTTTAAGGTAAGAAATACGTTCATATCTACACATCAACTTCACTGGTAAACCTCTGAACAATGTTTCTGAAGAATGGTGTTGGATATCAAAAATGACTTTTTTTTATGTGAATTATAGATAATTATAGATTATCCTAGCCTGTTTTGATAAAGATTTGACACGTTTTCATAAAGTAGAATCACTTCCACAGTCCATATAGACAAATCATGACCTGATCTACAGTAAGTCTCTACAGTATATATATATATATTTAAGTTACTTTAGATTGCTCTCACTGTAGTAACCATGCATTTAAATTGTTTTGTTATTTAGTAGAAATTTTAATTACATCTGTCTGTGTCTCATCTATCTTCACTGTGCTCAAACTCTCTGTGTCATGTGACAAAGAACCAGTTCAAGTCAGTTCTCAGTTGGCTGATAAAGTATGAAGGCTCCTCAAATGTAAACTGTGTGTGTTGCTTCAAGATAGAAACCACATTTGTGTTGTGTTTTACTTACTTACTTTTATGTAGCAAATTTGCTAGAAAAGGGAATATTTATGATTAATTATAACTAGTTATAATTAATTATGAATATTTAGTTCTGATCCTAGAATTAACTGTAGCAGAATCAATATTACAATTATTTAATCCGTTCATCCAAGGACAGTGTAATCATTTATCAATTCTAGGAAGGATTATTTTCCTGGCCAAGAAAGAATAACTTTCCTACTTCATACAGTAGTAGCATTAACTTAGCATTTAGCAAGATATCAAACATTCAGTGACTTCGAATTGTGAGCAGCACATTTAGACAAATTGATTGTTAATATAATGGATTTACTGAATGAACATATAACTAAACCAAGCAAAACACATGTATATACATACAGAATGAAGGAAAGTATAGAAAAGAGAGGGAAGAGCAAAAGATTGGCAGTATTTCACATCAATTAACCACAACCTAATGAGAATCATCAAAGAATCAAAAATCACATTAAAAGGGGCTCAGACTTAAACATGCATCTTAGTAGTTGTAAACAGTTACTTACATTGACTTCATTGCTGAACAAGAGTCCTGATGCAGTAGATAATAGAGGTTCTTGATGAGTTCTTTCTGAAGATAGGAAAGTCCACAGCAGTTCGACAAAGTTATTTTGAAGATAAAAACTGCCTAACTAATACAAATAAAGAATTGTAACTAGGCTACTATAATAAGTAAGCATACAAACAACACATGTATATAACAGATACACGTGTGTGTGTTGTGAATTGTGAAAATGTGAGTTTGCTGGTCAGCCAGGCCCTTGGGGCCTAACATCAGTCTATCTAGTTATCTTGGAATGTCTTCAGCATTTTTCATAAAATAGGGGTAAACATTGGCCATTTAACATATATAGTCATGACCAAAAATATTGGCACCCTTGGTAAAATATGATCACAGAAGGATGTAAAAATTCATCTGCATTGTTAATCCTTCACAAATAAAATTCACAAAAATGTATCCTTTCATTGGATAATACGAATTTTAAAATGGGGGGAAATGTCATTATTAAATAAAGGTTTTTCTCAAATACTCATTGGATACAATTATTGGCACCCCTATAAATTCTTATGAGTAAAATATCTCTGAAGTATATTTCTAGTCATATTCACAATTTTGAGCACTCCAGCATATATAAACATGAAATTTCCAACCATGGCTTCCTGTTTCACAAAAATATAAAGAGGTGGAAAAACAAAGTCCAAATTTACTTAATCATCCATCAAAATGAAAAAAAACAAAAACAAACTAATGATATATTTCTGATGTGCAGCAAAGATAATTGAGCTTCACAAAGTAGTGAAGTGGCTTTAAGAAAAGTGCTAGAGCAGTGAAAATTTCCATTTCCACCATCAGGGCAATAATTAAGAATTTTCAATCAACAGAAAATGTTACGAAACTTCCTGGAAGAGGACGTGTGTCTATATCGTCCCAATGTGTGGTGAGGAGGAGAGTTTGAGTAGCTAAAGACTCTCCAAGGATCAACATTCAAATGGGACTGGCTCTTATGCATGGTGAAATGAAGTAAAAAAAAATAGCTTTTTAGCAGCAAACACTCAAGATGGGTTTGGTGAAACCAAACCCACAGAGATAAAAAGTACCCCATGTGTACAACGAAATATACTGCAGTTTTTTTATGTTGTGGGCCTATATTTCTGCTGGAAGTCCTGGACGTCTTGTTTAGATACATGGCATCATGGATTCTATCAAATACCAACATATAAAAAAATCAGTAAGTGACTATTAGTATCAGTAAGTGAAATATTATATTGGGCCATGTTTGGATCTTCCAACCATACAATAATCCAAACATTATTGTACCTCAGAAACAACACAAACCTCAGAAACAACACAAAAATTAGTCACTGAGCACAAAACCAAGCCTCTGCTAAAGCCATTCCAGTCCTCTGACCTGAACCCTACAGAGAATTAGAGGAGTGAACTGAAGAGAAGAAGCACCAACAAGGAGCTGTGAATCTAATGGGTCTGGAGTGATTCTGGATGCAGGAATGGTCTCTGATCTCTTGTCAGGTGTCAAGAAAATTTAGACCTGTTAAACTGAGCAAATGGAGGTTTCAAAAAGTATTAAATAAAATGGTGGCATTAATTGTGGCCAATGTTTATTAGAGAAAGATGTCTCAGGTTTACGAATGTAACCATGGTTCCCTGTGTAGGGAACAAGACACTGCGTCCTCTAGGGGCCGCTATGAGGAACACCTTGTCATGACCCTTGTCTGAAGCATACATTGAGAAAACACCAACGAGTTGTCCGGCGACAGCCTCTGATGTCACTATGGACTATGGATAAATAGGCTCCAGGAGAATAGGTCATTCACTTCTTCGTCTGAAGCTTGCGTCCGAAGCATGGCAGGGAGCTAGAGGACGCAGTGTCTCATTCCCTACTCAGGGAACCATGGTTACATTCATAGACTGAGAGGTTCCCCTTTCGAAGGAAACTTCGAACTGTTTCCTCTAGGGGTTGCTATGGGGAACAGTATACCCATGCCGCCATGCTGAGGGAGTGCAGGCCAGAATCATGGCGAACATTAGAATACCAACTCTACCATTTACATGAGAGTTGCCCCTGGTACGTTAGACGGCTGTCCATGACATTACCCCTTAGGGCCAAAGGCCCAGGCTACATACCCAACTTACTTGTTAGGGCCTCGGTCAGGGGTAGAGCTGAAGGCTTGGAATCAGGAAATATTCCTTTAAAGAGATACAGCAAAGAACCTAGCATCTTATACTAAGTCTTGCCTGTCACACAGTGGCTACCACTTGCTCTTGCATAAGCTTGCTGAAGGAGCGGTCTCAACAGATCCCTAGTAGCAACACCCTGTTTAAATAGGTATCCGAGGAAACATAGGTGGAGTGGTGCCCAAGATGAATGGGGCTTTCACCAACTCAAGAAAGGGCATGAAGCAACCACACAAAGCCCTCACCATATAGGACTTTAGAAAGAACGCAGAGCACTAGCATGCAAAATTTCCACAGTGAGGATTTCATAGAGTGCGCAAAGACTTCACATGCACACTTATCAACATGGATTTTAAATACTGTTTCTAAGGAGGGGGCTCCCGTAGCACTCTGATAGAGCAAATCATAGATGGAATGGTGCAACCTAAAACAATATGTTTGAGATTCATCAACTCAATCTGTGGAAATAATGCTGGAGCACTCTGGGGTAAAAACAAAGAACTCAATCTCATGTGAGAGGAGAACTCCGAATTCAGAAAGAGATTATCACACTCAAAGGCGACCCTTTTTAGTAAAGGGGAGTGCTACTAAACTACCACAAAACAGCAAATCCAGTTCACTTGGAACAATAAAGATTTATCTTAGAGGTCCAGGATTGACTTTTGGCTTATTTCAAATGAGTTACTAGACAATGTGGAAGAAACCAAAATAGAACCCTCAGTTTTTTCTGATCATAATATGATTAAATTAGTACTATGTATAAGGGATCATTCAATAAAATATAAACCAAATTATTGGAAATTAAATAATTCACTTTTGAGTGATAAAATCTTCAAAGAAAAAGCCAAAAAAATCATAAATGAAAATTTGATAAAAGCAAAAAAAGACAAAATATATGGTAAACATTGGGATTATACAAAATTTCAGATTCGTAATATGGCCATCAAAAGGGCAAAAGAATTATCTAAGGAAAAAAGACAGAGACAAGATAGAATACTCAAGGAAATAATTTCTATATATAAAAAAAATGAGCAATCACAAGCTGACATCAATAATTTATTTGAATTACAAGCTGAATTGGACAATATCTATGAAAATTTGGCACAGGGAGCTTTTATTCGGTCTAGGCGAAAATGGATTGAACATGGTGAAAGGAATACAAAATATTTTCATAATTTAGAAAAAAGAAATGTTAGAGTTAATAGTATATATAAACTTAAAATTAATGAACAGATTTCTGAAGATCCCCCAAACATTTCTAATTTTGTGGAAGAATTTTATAAAAAACTATACTCTAAACACAACAGTAGTCAGAGCTCATATTTCCTCTCTTGTATAAAAAGTGTGGCTCAAGGTATTGATGAAACTCAAAAGGATATTTGCGATCAAGACATATCCCTTGAAGAACTTAAAAAGAACTTTAGTAAGTTAAAAGATAATAAATCCCCGGGGAATGATGGCCTTACAGGTGAATTTTACAAGGTATTTCAAGGTTATGTTTCTGAATTCTTATTATTAGTTTTTAAGGAGGCTTTGGAAACCTGTAGGCTTCCCCCAACAATGTGTCAAGGTTTAATTACATTGTTACCTAAACCCAATAAGGATTGTTTGCTTCTTGACAATTGGAGGCCTATAACCCTAATTAATAATGATGCAAAATTATTGGCTCATATTTTTGCGCAAAGAATAAAATTGTGCTTAGATACAATTATAGATGATAGCCAGTCTGGCTTTATGCAAGGACGACATATTAGCAATAATATTCGATTAATCTTAGATTTAATTGATTATAAGGATTACATAACTGATAATAGTTACATTCTATTTATAGATATATACAAAGCCTTTGATACTGTGAAACATGATTTTTTATTTGATGTACTAGATGTTTTTTGGTTTTGGTCAATATTTTAAAAGGGCAATACAAACTTTATATAGTGGCTGCAATAGCTTAGTTAAACTTCCTTGGGGAACTACTCGTACACTATAAAACCCGACAATTTAACTTAACTCAAACCGTTTGAGTAAACAGATTGCCTTGATTAAAACCATGTAAGTTTTAAAACTTTGCATTCAAGTAATTAAGTGATTAACTAAGTGCTGATTGAGAATTAGTGATGAACAGCTGCTGTTAACAAACAGAATCACTGAAGAAAAGAGAAACACAAGAACTACTACAACTGACTTCAGACACAGCCTTAGATGAAATCAACTGAAATAAAATACATTAAATCACTCAAGATCTGATTAAACAACCCCACAAACAGCATCACCAGCTCCACTTATTAATAACCAGACTGACTTTATTTCTGTCAGACGTCTACAGAAGATCTTATTGAGAATGAACTAAGGTTTAGATGTTGATTTATTGTTTCATTTGAAGCAACCATGTTAGAGATCAGTGTTTGCTTTAGTTGGGCTCTTGACCCTTGACTTCTGTCGTAGTCTTTTCTCTGGCTGTTATAACCGGCTGTTATAACCGTGTGTTTCTAAAACACATTTGTTGTAATTCAAAAGCCCAGAAGAAATATCATCAGGTGTTAATCTTCACCTAGGTGTAGGTTGTTGTACTTTATATTGGTGATGATAATCATCAATTATTGAACCGTACGACTCTGATGAAATAGATGTTGTGTAATTTGATTGATTATAGTAAATTGATGTTAAGAGCCAATGTTTCTGTGATAATCAGATAATACAAAGACTTTCCAAACAGTTTGGACTTCTATGGTGTCAATTAGTCACACACAGACATCAATAATCAGAATATGAACCTCAACAATGGTGACCATAAAAAAAAATGCTGCAGAGCATGCTGGGAGCCATGGATGAGTTTTGTAATACAATAGTACCCAGCATGCATTGCAGCATGTTTTTTTTTCGTCACCATTGTAGAAGTTCATATTCTGATTATTAATGTCTGTGTTTGACCAACTACTGGCATAGAAGAAAAATGTATGTGTACAAAATGTTTAGAAAGTCATTTTTATATTAACTGATTATCACAGAACCACTGGCTCTTAGTGTCATTTTCACTACAACCACTTCTACAAATTACACAACACCTATTTCATCAGAGATTAGACTTCGTACGGCTCAATAACTGTGAATAATAATGAATAATTATCATCACCTATATAAAATATAACAACCTACACCTAGGTACAGGTTAACACCTGATGGCATTTATTCTGGGCTTTTGAATTACAACAAATGTGTTTTAGAAACACACGGTTATAACAGCCGGTTATAACAGCCAGAGAAAAGACTACGACAGAAGTCAAGGGTCAAGAGCCCAACTAAAGCAAACACTGATCTCTAAAATGGTTACTTCAAATGAAACAATAAATCAACATCTAAACCTTAGTTCATTCTCAATAAGATCTTCTGTAGACGTCTGACAGAAATAAAGTCAGTCTGGTTATTAATAAGTGGAGCTGGTGATGCTGTTTGTGGGGTTGTTTAATCAGATCTTGAGAGATTTCATGTATTTTATTTCAGTTGATTTCATCTAAGGCTGTGTCTGAAGTCAGTTGTAGTAGTTCTTGTGTTTCTCTTTTCTTCAGTGATTCTGTTTGTTAACAGCAGCTGTTCATCACTAATGTTCAATCAGCACTTAGTTAATCTTAATTGCAATGTACATCTTCTTTCAACGAACTCAACTGAATTAAGTTCAGAGTACTCATAACTGTTAGTTTTTTCAACTTAAATGGTTTAAGGCAATCGGTTTCCTCAAACGGTTTGAGTTAACATAACTTGTCAGGTTTGAGTGAGGCTGTGTCTGAAGTCAGCTGTAGTTCCTTTCTCTCTTTTCTTCTGTGATTCTGTTTGTTAACAGCAGGTGTTCATCACTAAACTCAATTATCACTCAATTAATCACTTAATTACTTAATTGCAATGTATATCTTCTTTCAGTGAACTCAACTGAATTAAGTTCAGAGTACTCATAGCTGTGAGTTTTTTCAACTTAAACGGTTTAAGGCAATCGGTTTCCTCAAATGGTTTGAGTTAACATAACTTAAGGATATCTGTTTACTCAAACGGTTTGAGTTAAGTTAACTTGTCGGGTATTACAGTCAAGGCAATCGGTTTACTCAAACGGTTTGAGTTAAGTTAACTTGTCGGGTTTTACAGTGTACATATGCTTTAACCAATAACATTATACAGTATTTCTAAATCACTTCTACTAATATTTTAACAAAAACATATCTAACGATCTCTTGCAGAATTACTTTAAGGTAAGAAATACGTTCATATCTACACATCAACTTCACTGGTAAACCTCTGAATAATGTTTCTGAAGAATGGTGTTGGATATCAAAAATGACTTTTTTTATGTGAATTATAGATAATTATAGATTATCCTAGCCTGTTTTGATAAAGATTTGACACGTTTTCATAAAGTAGAATCACTTCCACAGTCCATATAGACAAATCATGACCTGATCTACAGTAAGTAGAGTAAACTCTCTGTGTCATGTGACAAAGAACCAGTTCAAGTCAGTTCTCAGTTGGCTGATAAAGTATGAAGGCTCCTCAAATGTAAACTGTGTGTGTTGCTTCAAGATAGAAACCACATTTGTGTTGTGTTTTACTTACTTACTTTTATGTAGCAAATTTGCTAGAAAAGGGAATATTTATGATTAATTATAACTAGTTATAATTAATTATGAATATTTAGTTCTGATCCTAGAATTAACTGTAGCAGAATCAATATTACTTAATTAATTATTTAATCCGTTCATCCAAGGACAGTGTAATCATTTATCAATTCTAGGAAGGATTATTTTCCTGGCCAAGAAAGAATAACTTTCCTACTTCATACAGTAGTAGCATTAACTTAGCATTTAGCAAGATATCAAACATTCAGTGACTTCGAATTGTGAGCAGCACATTTAGACAAATTGATTGTTAATATAATGGATTTACTGAATGAACATATAACTAAACCAAGCAAAACACATGTATATACATACAGAATGAAGGAAAGTATAGAAAAGAGAGGGAAGAGCAAAAGATTGGCAGTATTTCACATCAATTAACCACAACCTAATGAGAATCATCAAAGAATCAAAAATCACATTAAAAGGGGCTCAGACTTAAACATGCATCTTAGTAGTTGTAAACAGTTACTTACATTGACTTCATTGCTGAACAAGAGTCCTGATGCAGTAGATAATAGAGGTTCTTGATGAGTTCTTTCTGAAGATAGGAAAGTCCACAGCAGTTCGACAAAGTTATTTTGAAGATAAAAACTGCCTAACTAATACAAATAAAGAATTGTAACTAGGCTACTATAATAAGTAAGCATACAAACAACACATGTATATAACAGATACATGTGTGTGTGTGTGTTGTGAATTGTGAAAATGTGAGTTTGCTGGTCAACCAGGCCCTTGGGGCCTAACATCAGTCTATCTAGTTATCTTGGAATGTCTTCAGCATTTTTCATAAAATGGGGGTAAACATTGGCCATGTAACATATATAGTCATGACCAAAAATATTGGCACCCTTGGTAAAATATGATCACAGAAGGATGTAAAAATTCATCTGCATTGTTAATCCTTCACAAATAAAATTCACAAAAATGTATCTTTTCATTGGATAATACGAATTTTAAAATGGGGGGAAATGTCATTATTAAATAAAGGTTTTTCTCAAATACTCATTGGATACAATTATTGGCACCCCTATAAATTCTTATGAGTAAAATATCTCTGAAGTATATTTCTAGTCATATTCACAATTTTGAGCACTCCAGCATATATAAACATGAAATTTCCAACCATGGCTTCCTGTTTCACAAAAATATAAAGAGGTGGAAAAACAAAGTCCAAATTTACTTAATCATCCATCAAAATGAAAAAAACAAAAACAAACTAATGATATATTTCTGATGTGCAGCAAAGATAATTGAGCTTCACAAAGTAGTGAAGTGGCTTTAAGAAAAGAGCTAGAGCAGTGAAAATTTCCATTTCCACCATCAGGGCAATAATTAAGAATTTTCAATCAACAGAAAATGTTACGAAACTGCCTGGAAGAGGACGTGTGTCTATATCGTCCCAATGTGTGGTGACGAGGAGAGTTTGAGTAGCTAAAGACTCTCCAAGGATCAACATTCAAATGGGACTGGCTCCTATGCATGGTGAAATGAAGCAAAAAAAATAGCTTTTTAGCAGCAAACACTCAAGATGGGTTTGGTGAAACCAAACCCACAGAGATAAAAAGTACCCCATGTGTACAACGATATATACTGCAGTTTTTTTATGTTGTGGGCCTATATTTCTGCTGGAAGTCCTGGACGTCTTGTTTAGATACATGGCACCATTTAAGATTACTTAAATTTTTTTTTTTTTTTTATAATAATATAATAATAATAATAATAAAATTATTAAAAAGCTCTTTTAAGAGTGTCAAGTGATATTTTCACTGAAACTGACTCTGGGAAATCAATGGCCTTAGTCTTATTAGATTTGAGTTCTGCATTTGACTTAGTTGATCATGAGGTCCTGTTGCGACGTCTGGAGACATCCGTGGGTTTTCGAGGCGTTGTCTTACAGTGGTTCCGCTCTTATCTGAACAATAGATGTTTTAGTGTCCGTATTGGTCATCAATCCTCCACTAGTGTACCTCTGAACTGCGGAGTCCCACAGGGATCAATCCTCGGCCCCATATTGTTTATTCTGTATCTGTTACCTCTGGCTTCCATCTTTAATAAATATGAAGTATCCTTCCATTTGTATGCCGACGATACTCAGATTTATTTTCCTTTAAAACATAATGATAAAAATGGTCTACAACCCTTGTTTGAGTGTTTAAGTGATCTTAAACTTTCGCTTCAAGTAACTTTTTAAACCTAAACGAAAATAAAACCGAAATAATTATCTTCGGGCCCAAGGAAAACTGTGTGTTTGATGTTGACCGTGGTTCTCTCGCACCGTATGAAACCCACTGCGCAAGAAATCTGGGCTTTCTGTTTGACCACAACTTAAAATTTGAGAAACAGATCAGTGCTGTTGTAAAGTCATGCTTTTTTCAGCTTCGCCAACTCTCTAAAGTGAAACCATTTTTAACTCAGAGTAATCTTCAAATAGTGACTCACGCATTCGTAACATCACGGCTAGACTACTGTAATTCACTTTACTTTGGTCTATCTCAGTTTTCTCTCTCTCGCCTACAGCTAGTGCAAAATGCAGCAGCTAGACTCCTCACTGGGGCACGCAAGTATGAGTCGATCACCCCTATCTTATTCAAACTCCATTGGCTACCTGTTAAATTCAGAATTGATTTTAAAATTTTACTTTTTGTGTACAAAGCTCTTAACAATTTGGCCCCTCAGTACCTGACTGATCTGCTCTGTCCGTACACTCCTTCTCGTACTTTGAGATCCAGCGATCACTGCCTTCTCATCGTGCCTAGATCCAGGCTTAAAAAACGAGGCGACCGTGCTTTTGCGACTGCAGGTCCAAAACTTTGGAACAGTCTGCCTCTCTATATCAGACTGGCTCCTTCAGTTTCCATCTTCAAATCTTCTTTAAAGACTTTTTTGTTTTCTCTTGCTTTTGATGCTCATTGATTCTGATACGATTACTGCTTATTTTTTCTTTTTGTTTTATTTTTTCAGTTGTTTCTTTTGTCCTGTACTGCTCTGCATTTTATTCTGTGCTATGTACAAAACTTTGGTCAGCCTTGGTTGTTTTTAAATGTGCTTTATAAATAAATATTGTATTGTATTGTATTGTATCATGGATTCTATCAAATACCAACATATAAAAAAATCAGTAAGTGACTGATTCTGTTAGAAATATTATATTGGGCCATGTTTGGATCTTCCAACCATACAATAATCCAAACATTATTGTACCTCAGAAACAACACAAACCTCAGAAACAACACAAAAATTAGTCACTGAGCACAAAACCAAGCCTCTGCTAAAGCCATTCCAGTCCTCTGACCTGAACCCTGCAGAGAATTAGAGGAGTGAACTGAAGAGAAGAAGCACCAACATGGAGCTGTGAATCTAATGGGTCTGGAGTGATTCTGGATGCAGGAATGGTCTCCGATCTCTTGTCAGGTGTCAAGAAAATTTAGACCTGTTAAACTGAGCAAATGGAGGTTTCAAAAAGTATTAAATAAAATGGTGGCATTAATTGTGGCCAATGTTTATTAGAGAAAGATGTCTCAGGTTTACGAATGTAACCATGGTTCCCTGTGTAGGGAACAAGACACTGCGTCCTCTAGGGGCCGCTATGGGGAACACCTTGTCATGACCCTTGTCTGAAGCATACATTGAGAAAACACCAACGAGTTGTCCGGCGACAGCCTCTGATGTCACTATGGACTATGGATAAATAGGCTCCAGGAGAATAGGTCATTCACTTCTTCATCTGAAGCTTGCGTCCGAAGCATGGCAGGGAGCTAGAGGACGCAGTGTCTCATTCCCTACTCAGGGAACCATGGTTACATTCATAGCCTGAGAGGTTCCCCTTTCAAGGGAACTTCGAACTGTTTCCTCTAGGGGTTGCTATGGGGAACAGTATACCCATGCCGCCATGCTGAGGGGAGTGCAGGACAGAATCATGGCGAACATTAGAATACCAACTCTACCATTTACATGAGAGTTGCCCCTGGTACGTTAGACGGCTGTCCATGACATTACCCCTTAGAGCCAAAGGCCCAGGCTACATACCCAACTTACTTGTTAGGGCCTCGGTCAGGGGTAGAGCTGAAGGCTTGGAATCAGGAAATATTCCTTTAAAGGGATACAGCAAAGAACCTAGCATCTTATACTAAGTCTTGCCTGTCACACAGTGGCTACCACTTGCTCTTGCATAAGCTTGCTGAAGGAGCGGTCTCAACAGATCCCTAGTAGCAACACCCTGTTTAAATAGGTATCCGAGGAAACATAAGTGGAGTGGTGCCCAAGATGAATGGGGCTTTCACCAACTCAAGAAAGGGCATGAAGCAACCACACAAAGCCCTCACCATATAGGACTTTAGAAAGAACGCAGAGCACTAGCATGCAAAATTTCCACAGTGAGGATTTCATAGAGTGCGCAAAGACTTCACATGCACACTTACCAACATGGATTTTAAATACTGTTTCTAAGGAGGGGGCTCCCGTAGCACTCTGATAGAGCAAATCATAGATGGAATGGTGCAACCTAAAACAATATGTTTGAGATTCATCAACTCAATCTGTGGAAATAATGCTGGAGCACTCTGGGGTAAAAACAAAGAACTCAATCTCACGTGAGAGGAGAACTCCGAATTCAGAAAGAGATTATCACACTCAAAGGCGACCCTTTTTAGTAAAGGGGAGTGCTACTAAACTACCACAAGAGCCATCTAAATAGCCCCTCATGTAAGGGGGCTATGCTTGAAGTGTATAAATAAATACACTGGCTGAGTGGAGCCCAAGGAACCAAGGTCTAACCATTTCAAGAAAGCGAATGAAGCTGAGCGCGTAACCCTTACAGTACAGGATTTCAGAAAGTGTGCAGAGTCTTGCGTGCACACTTACCACTTACGTGGATTTTAGAAAGTACACAGAGCTTAGCGCCTGTACCAAGTTTGTTACCACCATGGACCTGCCCATGGCGGAGGCAGCCTGCTCTCACATTTCACTGCTGGTTATATATGCTATATATAATTGTGTATGTGACGAATAAAAATCTTGAATCTTGGACAGCATGGAGAGAGGGATCTGTGGTGCAGTGCAGCTCGGCTACCTGATCAGGAGAAAGGCCCTCGTCTTTATCCAGGTCTATTCAGGTCCTGTTCTGCGGGAAGCAGATGGCTGCCCTTCTTTCCTTGAAAAGGGATACGAACAAGAGCGGAGCTTTTTCATTGAAAAAAAATGCTCACAATGGACGGAGATTGCCCCCTCAAAGACATTGCGTGCATGCTCTTCTCCCAAACAAATGACGCAAAGATTGTGTGTGTCTTCGGGTGTAAAATAATGCTGACACGGATGCACATATTGTCTAAACGCTTGCTAGTAGTCGCCATGATAGACAGAGAAAGATTGCTCTTACCAGTTCTTTCAGATGCATGCTTCAAACAGAACAGTCAGTGAAGACGAAGAAGAGAATGACGTGTTCTCCTGGTGCCTATTTATCCAAAGTCGCGCCAGTAATGACGTCAGGGGCTGTCGCTGGCCAACTTGTTGATTTTTTCAATGTATGGCTGGCTAAGATGGCAGCCGAGACAGTTGGCAATATTCAAGGCTAAAGAAAAATTAATGATTTTCTCGCCTTAAATGTTAAATTCGATCAGTGCAAACAATTGGAAATATATATTTATATTGCTGTCTTAACAAGAGGACGATTTGGACACTTTTTCAGCGTGAGTTTGATTTAAGCATAAGACTATTTAGCACAGTGCTAAGGGGTAAAAAGGAAACAAATTCAAAGATGACAGACAAAAGAACAAGAGATCAAGGTAAAAAGACAAACAAGACGCTTTCATTCACCAATGAGAACAGAGATGTGACGGAGGATGTTATGGAAGTTGTTAAAACAGGTGATATACATTCCTACACTAACTCTGACGAAGGAGTTGTTTCTCTTCCCGAGTCAGCTCCGTGCACTCCGGTAGCAAAGAGAGGGAAAGTTGAACCTACACTCTCCGAGCTGCAAGATAACATCGTGAGGCTTGTGGCTGAAAAAATAAAAGGGAACGCGGAAAATCTTGCAGGCCTGATAAAGAAAAATGCGGACTCCATCAAAGCCTTAAAGGAGTCTTCGGAGTTTCTCTTCAACGAAGTTCAAGACATGAAAACAGAAATAACAACGGTTAAAAGTGCAATTGATGACCATCAGAAGAAAATAACAGGCCTGGATGACAGATTGAATGAAATGGAACGCTATCACAGAAGATGGAACCTGAGGCTGTACGGCTTACCAGAGCGGGAAGGAGAAGATGTAAAACAGCGTGTGATTGACATCTGTAAGGCAGTCATTCAAGACCCCGAAGAAGATCTTCGCACCCAAATTGATGTAAGCCATAGGATCGGGAGGAGAGAGGATGGTAAAACTCGACCGGTGATAACAAGATTTTACATCTAGATCGACCAAAGAAAAAGTATGGAAATGCGCGAAGAATTTGGAATTCCTCAAGATAAAGAAGTTAAAATTCGGAGAAGACTTAACTACAAAAGACAAAGAGACACGCACTAAACTGTGGCCACAGATTGAAGAGGCACGGAAGCAAGGGAGAAAGGCCTTCTTCGTCGGAGCCAAAGCCATCATTGAGGGTAAAGAAATAAAAATGTAATGAATGATAGTTTTGACGTGATCTAAAAGTGAAGTTTCCTATTTATTTTTGTTAAGAAGATCAGTTAGCCTATCCTTAATAGGCTACGTTTAGAGATATGCTGTTATAGCATATTTGTTTGACAGTTAAAAAGTCAGATTTATAAACCAAATTTATGAAAAACGTTTGCTTGTTCTAATTGGTGAAAAAAGGTGAAGAAAATCATTTTCTTTCTTTGTTATATTTAAAGCTCAGGCTTTTTCTTTTTCTTTTCGAGTTAACTTGTTCTACTTTTCAAGTTGTCTTTGTCATTTTATTCACTTAACGTGAGAGGTATACGAGAACAGATTAAGAGGAAAGCTGTATTTTTATTTTGTAAAACATTCAAGGCAGATTTTTACTTTCTACAAGAAACGCATGCCTTAGCTTCAGATTTTAATTTCTGGAAAAATCAGTGGGGTGACAATATCTGGATGGCTTATGGAAACAGCAAATCTGCTGGCGTTGCCATATTAAAGGGCTCCTTTCAGGGGAAAATCCTTAAAAATGTTGTTCATGATTCAGGAAGATGGGTCATTTTAGATATTGAATATATGGAGAATATTTTCATTATGGGCAATATATATGGTCATAATAATAGTAATAGAAACACACACCTTTTTGCGGAATTTGAAGAACTAATAAACGCGTTATTGAATTCCTTCATCAACGCTAAACCAATTTTGGGGGGCGATTGGAACTGCATAAGTGACCCCATAAAAGACTGTCAACCTCAAAGATCCTTAAGAGGCACTTATGGAGAGTTTAATAATCTATGTATGCATCTAAACTGTTGTGACATATGGAGACTTAAAAATCCACAGCAAATCCAGTTCACTTGGAACAATAAAGATTTATCTAAGAGGTCCAGGATTGACTTTTGGCTTATTTCAAATGAGTTACTAGACAATGTGGAAGAAACCAAAATAGAACCCTCAGTTTTTTCTGATCATAATATGATTAAATTAGTACTATGTATAAGGGATCATTCAATAAAATATAAACCAAATTATTGGAAATTAAATAATTCACTTTTGAGTGATAAAATCTTCAAAGAAAAAGCCAAAAAAAATCATAAATGAAAATTTGATAAAAGCAAAAAAAGACAAAATATATGGTAAACATTGGGATTATACAAAATTTCAGAGTCGTAATATGGCCATCAAAAGGGCAAAAGAATTATCTAAGGAAAAAAGACAGAGACAAGATAGAATACTCAAGGAAATAATTTCTATATATAAAAAAAATGAGCAATCACAAGCTGACATCAATAATTTATTTGAATTACAAGCTGAATTGGACAATATCTATGAAAATTTGGCACAGGGAGCTTTTATTCGGTCTAGGCGAAAATGGATTGAACATGGTGAAAGGAATACAAAATATTTTCATAATTTAGAAAAAAGAAATGTTAGTGTTAATAGTATATATAAACTTAAAATTAATGAACAGATTTCTGAAGATCCCCCAAACATTTCTAATTTTGTGGAAGAATTTTATAAAAAACTATACTCTAAACACAACAGTAGTCAGAGCTCATATTTCCTCTCTTGTATAAAAAGTGTGGCTCAAGGTATTGATGAAACTCAAAAGGATATTTGCGATCAAGACATATCCCTTGAAGAACTTAAAAAGAACTTTAGTAAGTTAAAAGATAATAAATCCCCGGGGAATGATGGCCTTACAGGTGAATTTTACAAGGTATTTCAAGGTTATGTTTCTGAATTCTTATTATTAGTTTTTAAGGAGGCTTTGGAAACCTGTAGGCTTCCCCCAACAATGTGTCAAGGTTTAATTACATTGTTACCTAAACCCAATAAGGATTGTTTGCTTCTTGACAATTGGAGGCCTATAACCCTAATTAATAATGATGCAAAATTATTGGCTCATATTTTTGCGCAAAGAATAAAATTGTGCTTAGATACAATTATAGATGATAGCCAGTCTGGCTTTATGCAAGGACGACATATTAGCAATAATATTCGATTAATCTTAGATTTATTGATTATAAGGATTACATAACTGATAATAGTTACATTCTATTTATAGATATATACAAAGCCTTTGATACTGTGAAACATGATTTTTTATTTGATGTACTAGATGTTTTTTGGTTTTGGTCAATATTTTAAAAGGGCAATACAAACTTTATATAGTGGCTGCAATAGCTCAGTTAAACTTCCTTGGGGAACTACTCGTAGATTTAGCATCTCCCGGGGCATAAAACAAGGAGATCCAGCGGCTCCGTTCCTATTTCTTCTGGTCATGCAAACAATGGCTCTATATATACACATAATGATTCTTTTCAAGGCATCAAAATTATGGAAAAAGAAATTAAATGCTGTCAGCTTGCTGATGATACAGCTATTTTTTTTAAAAGATATATCACAGGTAAAAAAAGGTTATATATTGTCTCAATATATTTTCCAAAGCTTCAGGTTTATCTTTAAATGTAAAAAAATGTACTCTTTTTCCACTTAAAGAGAATGATACTCATTTAACCGAATTTGAAGGTATTCCAATTAGGGAGCAAGTTACATATCTTGGTATCAATATATGTAAAAATCAATCGGACAGAGTGCAATCCAATTTCCAACCCCTTATGGGAAAAATTAAAAAGAAATTTGATATGTGGCTCATGAGGGATTTATCACTCAAAGGTAGAGTTCTTTTGTCCAAAACTGAGGGGTTGTCTCGTTTAGTCTATCCTGCAAAAGTATTAGATGTACGAAAATCTTTAAAAAAAAAAATTGATTCCACTTTATTTAACTTCATATGGAAAAACAAGTCACACTATCTAAATAAAAAAAATTTATGTAATTCTTATAATCAAGGAGGTTTGAATGTGCTTGATTTTGGTACTTCCAATACAATTTTCAAGTTGAATTGGATAAAAAATTATATTAAGAATACAGACAAACTATGGTACATAATTCCTAATCTTTAAGTTGGTGGTATAGAGTTTCTTTTAAAATGTGACTTTGAGGTTAACAAGCTCCCAATACAGCTATCCAATTTTCATAGACAGGCTCTTTTATGTTGGCTTCTTATATACAAACACAACTTTTCCCCCCACAAACAGTTAATTTGGAATAATAAAACAGTTAAATATAAGAATAAATCAATCTTCTATGACAATTGGGCTAAAAATGATATTCTAATGGTCTCACAACTGATAAATAAAGAGGGCTACTTATTTACATATACTGAATTTTTAAAGACATTTGGGATTCCAATATCTCCACGAGAATATAGCATTGTTTTTGATCCAATACCAGCAGGTTTTTTAAGACTTTTGCAAGGTAGTAATGAACCTTCTAGGCAATCAATGTTTAAAAAACAGGTTTTGCTAAATGGTGTTGATATTAAAGATAGGAAATGTAATAATACATTTTTCAGATGCCTAATTCATTGCCCTGAAACACCTCGAAATAAATACTTTTGGAATGACCATTTTGAAAATATTAATTGGAGATTGATTTGGACTTATAATAACAAATATTGTATCAATAATAAAGTTTATGAAATATACTTTAAAATTATACATAAAATATATCCAACAAACCAGTTCCTAAAAAGATATAAAAATGACCTTCCTGAATCTTGTGCATTTTGCAAAAAGGATACTGAAACTATCTTGCATCTTTTCTTTGAATGTATATATGTTAAATTCTTTTGGATTGATGTGGAATTTTTATTTAATAGGTTAAGTGGATTTAAAATTGACATAGAGAAAAGAGATGTTATTTTTTATTATGACAAAAAGGATATAAAAAAAAAGTTACATTTTTATGTTAAATCTTATTATATTACTTGGTAAGTTCTATATACACAAATGTAAATGGTCTGAAAGGATACCCAACATCTTCCATTTTAAGGCTGACATGAAGATTTACTTTGAAACATTGCAAGGACTTTCCAACTGAAAAGCAACCAGAACTATGGACATCTACAAAGATTTAAACTCCTCCTCTGTATTTTGATAACACAAGTAGGCTATACGTCTTTCTATTTCTATTTTGTTTTATTTTTTTTCCCTTCCTTTTAAGTAATACATAATGAGTATTATATGTGAGTGTGAAACATTTGTATATATTGTATTATTACATGTACAATGTTGAAAAAAAAAATATATATATATATATATTTTTCAATGTATGCTTCAGACACGGGTAGCGACCCCTAGAGGATGCAGTTTGACGTTTCCTTGAAAGGGAACAATTATTTCATAATGATATTTCCCCCCCATTTCCCCCTCCAGTGCATGAAGTAAACACCCTGAAAATGACCTATAGCTAACCATTTAAAAAAGTGGATTGATATTATTCACACAGTGTAGAATCATGTGAAGCTTCACTAATTGTCAAATGATTTTTTTTTATTGATTTTATTATTAAGCTAAATTAGGCTTTCTTTTTCCAAATTTAAACTTAATATGAAATTAATTTTACTATACTGCTGTATTATTAAAATACAGACATTAACTTCACATGGGAAATTTTGCATGTTTTATTATAGAAGAAAAAGAGAGGCTGTGCAAACATGGTCTGGCAAAGGAGCAAAGTGAAAGAATAAAGAAACTTCAAAGAAACTAAAAGTGAACAAAACACTATTGTTTCCTTCACTTTCAGTTTATAGCATTATATCAGTTTTATTTTCATTCAGAATAACAAACAAGCAGTAATACTGCACCAAGATTCATCAAACAACACTCAATCAACAATAAGATGATGCATATTCACCTAAGAAAAAGACACAATAATATAATTCCATGTGATCTGTATATGATATTCATATTGTTCAGTCAGCTGATTTCAGCAGGACCTGCTCTCTGCTGATGGATGAATGCATGGCAGCAGTTGCATTACATTCATGACAAGTGAGCAGAGAATGACTTTTAATATTTCCCACAAACAAGTTTAATTCAAAACGGTTTCATTAGCAGCATAAGAATTTTCATAATAAAGAAAAATAACACAATTCGGCTTATTTTCAGTTTGAAATTAGACTTTGAATAACAGATTTCCAGATGTGACCCTTCTGAATCCCACTCTATGTGTGAATGTTGTGGTTTAGGCATCATATCATTGTGATTTGGTGTGTTGAATGTGAAGGACTCCAACATTGATATCAGTATTTTTTATTTTTCAGCAACAAACAAAAACAAAACAAAGTGACATGGACCCTTGCTGCGGTTCATGATGTGTGCAGCTTGTGCAAATAATCCATAGTTTGTTGTGGATTTTAAATAATTGTGGCACACTCGATTGGAAGTATCTAAGAGCACGCTGAACGCTGTTTGCTTTTCTCAGGTGTAGGATCATTTTACTTTCTTTTTCTCCATTTCTCAGAACAAAAATCTGAAAACTAATCTCAAGAGCTAGAGAATCTCCTTGAGTAACTAAAGGCACAGATAAGCTCTGTGCAGCTATTTTTCATCCAGTATCCTGCTCTGACCTGTGATAAAAACATGTTCCAGATATTCATCTTTAGAGAGGAGCCTATCACAAGTCTTTATTGAGTTCCTTACTTGTAAAATCAGCAAAACACACTGTACAAAACATCACTGTTCACACTATTAGAAAAAGAACTACAAATAAACTGATCAAACAGATCTGTAATATATCATTATTTCACAGAAATGAATCTAAAACAGAAACCGAGTTTTACAATCTAAGTTATAGAGGAGTAGTTTAAATTTTAATAGATAGTAGAGAAGTTTGCTAGAGCTCAAATAAAGCATGTGTTTTTTATGAGCACTGTATGACAAGTTAAACAAATTTGGTACTGCTATTATATCATATTTTCATTTTCTTTTTCTGGATGACTGCCATCATCTTCTTCTTGTCTGACACTCAGAAGAGTCCTGTTCCGGTTGGTGTATTTTTGTGTCAGTCTGTGAATGATTGGCATTATGATGATGATAAAACTGCTTATAACAGCAGCGATGACGGCGATCTTAAATCCACGACCTTCTGGTTTCTTCTGTTCATTTGTTTCTGATATGTCCCAGACAGGTTCTTCTGGAAAGGGGAGTTTAAAATGTTTTTATGACATGGTTTGAATCATAAACTCAACTTCAGTCAGAAATCAGAAAATCTGTTGATTATTTCTTGACAGAATGTTCAGAGATCAGTTTCCTTTTTAAGAGCTTCACTAAAATCAGGTGAAAAGAGACTATAGAGCATTTTTCTTTATTCCTAAGTTATCGGGATCAATCAATAATTATTATAGAATATAATACCTTTCTTTCCAAGAGCTTCAGTGACAATTTCACGTACTATGGGTTCTGTTAACAGATTTTAAACCACTGTTAGTAGACTAAAAATAAATGTAGTGCTTCAAACACTTATAACAGTATCATATACCACACCTGTTATGTTCACAGTGAATTTTGATGGTTTCATTCCACACGTTGTTTGCACAAAGAATCTGAATTGTTCTTTCATCGCTGTAGATGGAGTGTAGTTGCATGTGAAACTGTTTCTCTGTTCACAGGAGTTCACAGGAAAATCTTGACAGATTGCAGAGTCTTTATAGATCTCAGGGTATTTAAATATATACTTTGTAATGCAGCATCCAGTGATCTTCAGAGAGACGCTGCAGGTGAGAGTCACTTCTTTCCCCACAGAACCAGTCACTTTCTGACAGCTTACTATGACATCTGAAAACTAACAATGTATTTCATCATATAATATGGCAGTTGAAGAATAATAAATAAATATTTATTTAAACAAGAAATAAAGAATTCAGATCTACTAGAAAAAAAAATATTGTGCATTATTATTTACGTTCTGAATATCTATTAAGTGGTCTACATTTGACTAAAATGTTTTACCTCATTATCTCACATTTAGGCCCTAGCCATTGTCACACACACTTTCAAAGGGAAAGTTTATTCTCTTACCATCATCAGAATCTTGACAGACAGCGGAGAAGCTCCAAACCACAATGATCAGCTCCACAACATTCACAGCATTCATTGTTCTGATTCTGCAACAGAAAGAATTATATTTACCTCAGAAATGAAACATAACCGTGGATTATAACCGGCTAATAAGGAAGAACTAGAACTTACAGAGCAGATACAGAGGACGAATTACTCAAAGTCAGCAGAAAAGTGTTTTACTTGGATTGAATCAGTTATTTAGGAATATTTTAGCCAAAACCAAAAATGCTGACATCATTTGAAGATATTCTTCATTCTTAAATGTCTCATATTTTCGCGAGGTCTCACACAACAACTCCTGCTTTAATTAAGACGTGTTGATGAGACTAATGGGTGAAAAAATATATTATTCAAAGATGTATCCAAAATATTCTTAGGTAACGTTACATTAAAAAAGGGCGCGCCAAAGAAACACAGCCGTGTATCAGCTGAATCTCCAGCAACTGCGACAGAAATCAAACGACACGAAGCGCAAATCTTTCCACTGCATTAATTCTCTTTAACGACTGAATTCAACAACGAATGTGGATAGTACTTGCAACATTTATCACTCAAAATGTGTACAAAAACTTTTATATATTCATACTCTTTTTAAAATATCACAGCACGCACGCATTGATGGTTTTCCAGCAGCTCGTTATGGATTGGTAAATATAAACGGAATTATTTCCTGATCAGAGAGTTATTCTCACCTGCGCTTTTTCCTTTTTCCGTCTTCACCATCTGAATACATTCCTTTCTGACTGCTGTTTACACGAGCCTAAACACTGAACCTTCTACTAAATTTTCACTTTAAACATGGCTCTCAAACAAGTCTCTGTTGTTATGGTGTTAACAAAATTTTTGACCAGTAGTAGGTGCTGTTTCTTAACTGCAAATGTCCCCTCCGTTTAATAAGGATGACGACAACTTCCAAATACTGTTTTAAAGTCAAATATACAGCCGATCAGTTTTGTTTTGGCACACTCGGTAAATATGATTAAAGGCAGATTTTATCTTTTAGTTTAATTTTTTCATTTTAAAAAACAAAAAGTAAAACTAATGAAAGTAGACCAAGAGCCACATTATGAAATAAATTACTTTTTCTAATACACGTTGGCCACAAATATTGGTACCCCTAAAAATTACTATCTGCAAAATATCTCTGAAGTATACTGCCAATTTTTAGCACACAAGGGGTGATTATGAACATGAAACTATCCAGCCATGGCTTCCTCTGTCGCAGGAATATAAATATGATGAAACATAAAGGTCAAGTTCCCTTAATCATCCATCACAAGGAGTAAAGCCAAAGAATATAGTTCTGATGTGCAAAAGAAAGAAAAAAAGATAATTGGAGATGCAAGGAGATACAAGAAAAGTGCAAAAGCATTGGAAATTCAAATGTACACCATCAGCACAATAAATAAGAATTATTTACTCAGGGCCAGAAAACCTAAATAAATGTATCAAAGAGAACCTACATTACCACATGGGATGGTTTCAAGAAAAAAAATCCTCTGCTCTCATTCAGAAACAACCTCCAGCTTATTAAGCTGCCAGACATTACAAGAACTTCTAATGAGAAATGGTTCTTTGGTCTAATGAAACTTATGTGTTCAAAGTTGTTGTGAGCCTATTTTTCTGCAGGAGGACCTGGACATATTGTTCCGATGACAGCATCAATTCTTTGCCAACAGATACCCATTCTACGGACTCAGAATAAGACGAGGTGAACATCACGAAGCGCTAAACACTACTGTAGTGTGCTCTCGTGCAGAAAGTCATATCAGGAAATTCCTAATATGGGCAAAAGCGTCCAGCTATTGCTGTATGAAAACAATGTTTTCACAGAAAAACAGAAACTTTTGGAAACACGCAGACATTTAACATACGATTGAAACGATACGATAAATGAAATATATGAACAATGCAGTGCTTATTGACATAGCATTTATTACAGTATAGTGTTAACAGAGTACCCTAAAAACAGACGAGAAGATACTTATTTACCAACCGCACATTGTACTGGTTCGTGCCTTTGATGTCTGGCTGTCCTGTTTATGTCTCGCTGTAAGCACGAACGTAACCTGGATTGTTCCCCTTTGGGGTGGTTTCAGTTGTGTTTTTTGTTGATTTTGGTGATTTATAAAGACTCCTCATCTGCCTGCACTCGAGTCACTTTATTTCAGTAATTCAACTCAAATTGTGAAACTTGTGTTAAATTGGGTTAAATAAATTCATTGCACACAGACTGGAGTAGTTTAAGTCTTTGGTTCTTTTAATTGTGATGATTTTGGCTCACATTTAACAAAAACCCACCAATTCATGATCAAAACAAATTAGAATATGGTGACATGCCAATCAGCTCAATCAATCAACTCAAAACACCTGCAAAGGTTTCCTGAGCCTTCAAAATCATCTCTCAGTTTCAACCCATTCTCACTCCAAAGGCGTCAAAAACCGAAGCATGGCCAAGCGCCCCTAGCGTCACTTTTATGAGCTCAGCGGGCCTTTTTCGCCCTGCCGACGGAAGTGGCAAACGATTACGGCGAGCTAAAAAAGGAAATCCTGTCCCGGCTGGGGCTCTCCTGTGCTGCCCAGCACTTCCATGAATGGGACTATAAACCCCAGCCCAAGCCCAGGCGGCTGAACTGTCCCGCCTCACGCGGCATTGCAACAGAAGCTACCTGCCCCATCACCTGTGTGCACAGAGACACACGCCATGTCCCATGTCCATGTTCCCGGGTGCCTGGCCCCTTGAAGTGGGCATGCTGAAGGATCTGCCCGTCCCCCTCCTTCTTGGCCGAGACTGGCCGGGTTTCGACTGCCTCCTGGCCGGCGCTGTACAGCCTGCCACCACGAAGGGGAGCCGCTTCAAGAAAAGGCCAGCGAGAGGATCCCGTCAGCGGCCGGCCCTACTGGCCACGGACAGCGGGAGAGATGGTGATTCCCCGGTTGTTGAAACTAACCTCTACCATGATCTGTTCCAACAGGTGAATGGAGGAGGCTCATTTGCCCAAGAACAATGCGAGGATGATCGTCTCAAGCATTGCTGGGCCCAAGTGCACATGGTGGACAGAAAGGAGATAAAACCGGGGCCCCATCCTCTCCCGCACTTCATCATCCAAAATGGCTTACTCTACTGTGTCGCACAGCGAAGGGGGGAGGAAAAAACTTTATTAGTGGTACCCCAGACGAAGACGGAGACGGTGCTAGAGTTGGCTTGCTCGCACCCCATGGCGGGCCACCTCGGAGCCGAAAATACCACTCACTGGGTTAGGGATTGCTTCCATTGGCCCGGGCTGGAAGCAGAAGTCAAGCGTTTCTGCCAGGCTTGCCCAATCTGCCAGAAGACTTCCCCACGGAAACCTCCCCCCAGCCCGCTGATTCCACTGACCATTATTGGGGTGCCCTTCAAACGCATCGGGATGGACCTCGTGGGGCCGTTGCCTAAGTTTGCCCGCGGCCACAAACACATTTTGGTGATTGTGGACTATGCCACCCCGTACCCCGAAGCCGTGCCCCTCCGTAAGGCTACTGCCAAGACCATCGCCCGCGAACTCTTCTTACTCTTCAGCCGGGTGGGCATCCCTGCGGAGATACTGACTAACCAGGGGACCCCCTTCATGTCCCAGCTAAAGGCTGACCTGTGCAAACTCCTCCAGGTAAAGCAGTTAAAAACCTCTGTTTACCACCTCCAGACTGACGGCCTTGTGGAACGGTTCAACCAAACCCTCAAGCAAATGCTGTGGCGGGTTGTGGCCAAAGACAGGCACGACTGGGACCTCATGCTCCCCTACGTGTTGTTCGGCATTCGAGAGGTCCCTCAGGCGTCCATGGGCTTCACCCCCTTCGAGTTGCTGTTCGAGCGCCAGCCGCGGGGACTGTTAGATATTGCAAGGGAAGCATGGGAACAACAGCCAGCCCCCCACCACTCCGTCATTGAACAGGTGAAGGCGATGAGGGAAAGAATCGACAGGGTCATGCCATTTGTCCGGGAACACCTCGCCAGGGCACAGCAAGCGCAGCAGCGGCACTATGACCGGGCCGCCCAGCCCCGCGAGTTCCAGCCTGGAGACCGGGTAATGGTCCTCATCCCCAACTCCGCCTGCAAGTTCCTGGCCAGCTGGCAGGGCCCGTACACCGTCGCTGAAAAAATGGGGCCCGTCACCTACCGAGTCCGCCAGCCAGGGCAGCAGAATCCAGACCAGTTCTACCACATCAACTTACTCAAAAAGTGGGTCGGGACAAGAGACCAGTTAGCGGCCCTCGCCACCAGGGACCCGGTCATGGTTGACATCAACCCGGAACTGGTGGCGACCCAAAAGACAGAGCTGCAGCACCTGGTCGGTCAGTTCCCAGAAGTGTTCTCATCGGCCCCCGGGCGGACCCACGTGATCCAACATGAGATCCACACCCCAGCCCGAGTCATCGTCCGGCAATGGCCCAACCGTGTCCCAGAGTTCAGTTCAGTTCAGTTCGGTTCAATTTATTTATATAGCACATTTAAAGACAACCATGGTTGACCAAAGTGCTTAACAATGTTTAAAAATAGAAAAATAAAGAGTCACACACAAATACGACAAATACAGTAAAAACATACCAATGTCACAGCTCAGCTTGATATAAAAGCCAAGGAATACAAGTGTGTCTTAAGAAATGACTTAAAAATTCCAACAGTCTGAGCAATTCTTATGTGTACAGGTAAACTATTCCACAAATTAGGTGCCACCACTGAAAAAGCCCGGTCACCTTTATTTTTTAACCTAGTTCTTGGAACACTGACGAGCACCTGATTGGATGACCTCAATGCTTTAACGGGGGCATGGACATGTAAAAGCTCTGATAAATACGCAGGCGCCAACCCATTTAAAATCTTAAAAACAAACAATAAAATATTGAAATCAATCCTGAAGCGGACAGGAAGCCAGTGTAGTGAAACTAGGACAGGGGTAATGTGCTCATACTTTTTAGTCCCAGTCAAAAGCCGAGCTGCTGCATTTTGGACTAACTGTAAGCGTTGAAGAGATGACTTATCCAGACCAACATATAAAGAGTTACAGTAGTCTAGTCTAGAAGTTATAAAAGCATGAATTACACTTTCAAACTCCTTACGTGGCAGGTAGGGCTTGACTTTAGCCAACAGTCTTAGTTGAAAGAAACAGGCTTTTACAACAGAACTAATCTGTTTTTCAAATTTAAAAGCACTGTCAAAAATCACACAGAGATTCTTGGTAAATGGACGAAAATATAACCCTAAATTACCAAGTGCATCTACACAAGCACTTAAATCTCCAGGACGACCAAACACAACAATCTCAGTCTTATTTTCATTAAGACAAAGAAAGTTCTGATCCAACCATATTTTTAAATCTTTCAGGCAATTCAGTAATGACAGAAACGAAGCTTTGGTATTAGTTTTGACAGGCAAATAAATCTATACATCATCTGCATAACAGTGAAAAGTGATATTGTGCTTTCTAAAAATATACCCCAAGGGCAGCATATACTGGCCCAATACTGACCCTTGAGGGACGCCACAAAAAAGAGGGTGGGCAGATGACGAAAATTCACCAAGGTGAACAGAAAAACTTCTGTCTGTCAAATATGATTGAAACCATTTAAGGGCTATGCCCTTAATGTCGACACAGTGTTCAAGTCTAGATAAAAGAATAGAGTGGTTAACCGTATCAAAGGCCGCAGTCAAATCCAAAAGGACTAAAACAGCAGAGTTACCAGAGTCCACAGTTAAAAGAAGATCATTAGAAACTCTTAAAAGAGCAGTTTCTGTACTGTGACGGGGCTTAAAACCAGACTGAAAATTTTCATATATACTAAATTCATCGATAAATGACTGAAGTTGATTAAAAACAACTCTCTCCAAGACTTTCGATAAAAAGGGGAGTTTAGATATAGGTCTAAAATTAGACAAATTGGAAGGATCCAAATTATTCTTTTTCCGTAGTGGTTGTACAATGGCATGTTTAAAAACAGATGGTACACACCCTGAGCTGAGAGATGTATTGACCAAAGATACAATGCTTTGCCCAACAGTGTCAAAGACATCTTTAACCAAACGTGCAGGAATACTGTCAAGGGGGCAGGTCGTAGGACGTAGCTGTTTAACTATGTCAAAAAGATAGGAGAATGTAACCGGCTCAAACTGCTGAAAGACAGCTGGGCAAAAAGAAAAATCGGGGGAGTTACTGATAACTGTAAAGGGTGGAAAACTGAGACCAGCAATTTTGTCCACAAAATGTTTCAGAAAGTTTTCACATAACATTAAAGATGGCACAGTACAATCTGAATCACGTGGGTTAACGAGAGAATTAAATACATTAAAAAGAACCTGAGGCCGCTGGCTGTTACTGGCTACGAGGTCAGAATTTTTTTTAGTTTTAGCCGATTTAACTGCTCTCTGGTATTTACATAATGCGTCCTGCATCATTTCGAACGAGATTTTAAGTTTAACTCTTTTCCACTTTCTCTCAGCTACTCTGCAGGCACATCTGAGAGAGCGGGTAGTGTCATTTAACCAGGGTTCTGAAAGAACTTTGGGACGTTTTTTCCTCAAAGGAGCGAGAGAGTCTAAAATCTCAGTACAAGTAGAGTCAAATAAGGCCGTGAATTCTTCTACACTGAGATTACAGTCATCAAGATTGTACAACAATGAATCCTTAAAAACATTAGAAAACTGTGAAGCAGTTAAAGGGTTAATTGCTCGCACACTGGGTTGCTTAGAAGCACAGGGTGAAATCTCAGAATTGGGAACAACCAGAGTAAATAAAACAGGCAGGTGGTCTGAAATACTTGTGTCACATATTTCACTGAGAGTAATACAATAACCATACGACAACACAAGGTCCAAAGTATGTCCTTTTTCATGGGTCGGACCAGTGACTGACTGCGTTAGATTAAATTAATCAATTAGACTGAGAAAATCTTTAACCAGAGGTTTTGATTCGCAGCACACATGTATGTTAAAATCACCAATAATTAAAAAACGATCATATTTCAATGCAATCGCCGCCACAAATTCTGCAAAATCCTGGATAAAATTCTTATTGTACTTTGGAGGTCGATCTGATTCTTGAAACATTGGCAAAAACATGTCCCCCTAAGAAAAGTGCTAATTCTGTTGGAAATTAATACAATTTTCATGCATAAAAAGAATCAAGGTTATAATCAGGGGCTCCTTTGCAAATTTGTAAGGTTTTTTTATAGGTTTAATTTTTATTTTTTTTATTTAATGATTATATGCTGGCCCATTGCCTACAAAATCAGTTGTCCCCTGATAGGAGGTTATCATTTCAACTTGATTAAAAAAACAAAAAGAAATAATTTAATTGAATAATATCTTTACCACACGAAAGAGTACACTGTAATATGTATTTAAAACTACAAACAGTGATTTTTGAAAAAATATTTACTATTATTTTGTGGTTGCTCAAATTGTGTCCCACATATTCGTCACCACCGTCAGATATTTATAAAAAGCAATAAAATCAGGCTACTACAAGGTCGACTACATTCCCGAGGACCCCATTTTTAAGCCTTCAGCTCTACTGCATGCATCAAGATCAATCAAGCTCCTGTAAGTTCGCTATTTTCTCTTAAACTTGTTCATATTTTTGGACACTGCTACTGTCACAACCATAACATGTCAACACCGTCTATTTTGTATAAAAAATATTAAATTAGATTATGACATAAATGTATACTTTTTAAGAAGAGGTCTGAGGTAGCTAGCAACAGAGGGGAAACTAGATGGCTAATGTGAACAACTCATGTATATCATGTGAAAGAGTAGGTTTTTGTCACCACCGTCAGACGTCACCACCGTCAGGTTTTCTGTCTGATGGTGGTGACTTACAGTCTGACGGTGGTGACAAAATCCTCCAAATGGTCCTCAACGGAGGCTAGAATATAATTGTTGATCACAATAAATACCAATATGACCTGTAATGTATTTTAGGAAGTTATGGCTAGGCAGCAGCTATCTGTGGAGGAGAGAAGGAGAAGAAACAGGGAATATCAAAAGAAGAGGAGAGAGAAAATACACAGTGAGGCAGAGTTAAAGGAGGAATACCTCAGAACAGAAAGGCAAAGATGGAAGAAGAGGGTGGAGAAAGGGAAGGTAAAAAATATAAATGACTTGAATGAAAGGGAAAAGAGAAGTCAAAGAAAGGCTTGGAAACGTAGACAACAAGTATCAAGAGAACGCAAGAGAAAGAGCTCAGATCCCCCAGAAACTCCCCCAGACAGTCCAGTGGATCAGGCCATACACAAGCCAGCTCGGAGTAGACAGGCTATAGCAGGTGAAAGGGAAAGAAAGAAAACAAGAGCAAGATACTCTAGAGAGATGAAAGCTATGAGAAATAAACTTCAAGAGGTAACGAAGGATAGAAACAAAATGAAAAAGCGTTGGGTACGAGAACAAGCTTGGAATAAAAAAACACAAGAATCACCAAGAAAAAAAACAGAGCAGCTGCTGCGGGGAAGCCAACTCAAAAACCCCTCCATCAAGAAAACTCTGCTGTTCCACAATGCACTCATTCATGAATTGAAACAAAACAAGTCTGCCCACAAGAACTTGACTCTGTCGGGCAAGGTTCTAAAAAAATATCGACTCATTCACCAGACAAGACAATTTGGCATAACATATAACACACTGGGGAAGAGGAGGCTTACTGACAAAAAAACCGCATACATTCAAACAATTACTCAGAAAGTTCAGGATTTCTACCATAATGCAGCACGAATGACAACTGACAAACAGGACACAATTACACGCAATAAATTAAAGCATCAGAGAATGATTCTGACTGATACAGTATTGAACCTCCACAAGGAGTTCACCAAGAAGGAACCAATAGTGAAGCTCAGTTATTCATCCTTCTGTGCCTTACGTCCATTCTATGTCACAGCACCAAGACCGTCCGATCGTAAGACATGCCAATGTCAGTACCATGACAATGCTAAGCTGATGCTTGAAGTCCTAAGAGAAAATGGAGTCGTCAAGTCTAGCAAACTGGAGGATAGTTTTGAACTTGTCTGCTGTTTACAGACAAGCGAGGCATGTCTTCTGCGCTCCTGCACCCGGTGTCTCCACAAACATACACTTCCCACACCACAGCAAGACCAGACCAATGTTGAATGGCAGCAATGGGAACGAGTTCAGGATCAAACAGCAGATGGGCTCCACTTCAACACAAGACGTGTGATGCACAGTGGCACACTGGGAGAGCTTATCCAAGAATATGAAGACAAACTGAAGACCGAAACAACAACACATGTGTGCTCAGTTCAGAACCAGACCAGAGAGTTCAGGAGCATGATCGAGAAGTGTAATGATAGCACAGTAATTGTGCATGTGGACTTTTCTGGGGCGTGGAAATGCAAGTATAGTTCTGAGGTACAGTCATGCCATTTTGGTCAGAACCTCCCACAGCTTAACTTGCACACTGGCATGTACTATACAAAAGAACAGAAGACAGGCTTTTGCACTGTATCAGAATCCAAGCGACAAGATGCGTCTGCAATTTGGACTCACATGGAACCAGTCCTGACAGATATTCATTTAAAGTTTCCAAAAGTTGATACTATTCACTTTTGGTCAGACGGCCCCAGCAAGCAATACAAGAACAAGAAGAACTTTTCTCTCCTCTGCAGTGTCCCTCCAACTCTAGGTTTCAAGAGAACAACCTGGAACTTCTTCCCCACCTCACATGGGAAGGGAGCCCCAGATGGCATTGGAGGAACTGTGAAAAGGACTGCAGACAGCCTTATACTGCGGGGGAATGACATTGTGAATGGGAACATCTTCCATGAGATGGTTGGCAGAAGCCTCTGCAGCACTAAGCTCTATATCATTACTGAAGCTGACATGCAGCCATATGATGCACTCCTTTCTCAACCACTAAAACCTGTACCTGCAACAAGGAAACTCCACCAGGTCACACCGACATACAGAAATGACTCTGAGATCCACTGTAGATCACTGTCCTGTTTCTGCAGTGAGCCACAGATGTGCGAGTGTTTCAGCCCAACAATATTCCAGTTGACTGCCAATGCACCCAGGGTACAGGTCGAGGATGACAGTCCTATACCAGTGCAAAAGAGGAAAGGTCCTTTGGCAATGTTGTTGGAGGAAATGGAACGAGAGGAAAGTGAGCAAGAGCCAATGGAGCAAGAATCACTGACCAAGAGTGGTCCTGATGGGACAGTGACAGATATATCTGCTGATGTAGTTCATTGCGGAGACTGGCTTGCAGTCATTTATGACCAGAACTGGTGGTTAGCAAAAGCTGTCACTGTGGATGCTCATCATCAAGATTTGGAAGTGGAGTTTTTCCACCCTCATGGGCCTAACACACGATTCTATCCAAAAGGAGGTGGAAAGGATATGTGCTTCATACCATTTGACCATATTCTGGTCAAACTTGTGGAACCGTCATCACCAGGTCGTGCAAGCAGGACAAGGGAGATTTACAACCTGTCTTCTGAAGTCATGGACTTCATAGAGGAGAAACATATAGACCATATACTTCCTGATAAAGCTACATGAGTGGTGGAGTGATGTAAATCAGTCAGGGAATACTCACATGAGTTCACATTTGAATTATTAATATTGTTGTGCCAGATGTTTTTTGTGGTATTTACACAGAATGCTTTCTGTATTTTGCAACATTTCAGTTTATCTATTATTTCAGTTTATAGTCTAGTTTACATAAGAATTTGATTATATTATTTTATGAGTGGGGGGCACTACATGATAGTTAAATCTGAGGTCAGTGATGAATTCTATCTTATTGCTACTGGTAATGATTTCTTTTTTTACTTATGATGATTATTAAGGGGTAGTGCCTATTAATGTAGTGCCTTTTATTAATGATAGCCTATCGCTAATTAAACCTATATGTTTCTTATTGAATGTTTGCGACTGTGCTGTTACAATTGTTGTTATCTGTTCTTCACGTCCAATATACAGTTTACAGTCCAGTTTTCAGAAGAATATAATGTATTATTTTATGAGTAGGGGTCACTAGATGACAGTTTAAGATGATGTCAGTAATGCATCATTATTCCTACTGGTAATGACTATTTTTTACTATGATTTTTTTTTTTTTACTTTTTTTTTTTATAATTGATGACATGTAGGATGTGGTACTTTTAGATATTGCTTAATTGTACCTTATATTCCTTGAAACATGTTTATCACAGTGTTTAGGATTGTTATTTTTTGGACAAAATAGTTAAATAAAGTTGGAAGCAGGAAGCCATTGACTTGAGTGGTATACATTTTGGAATTGTATGTTGTAATGAGGCCACTGTCACCACCGTCAGATTAGTATCACCACCGTCAGAGGGAGTTGTATTTGTTTTAAATGAATATGCTTACAATATGTTTCTTCAGTGCTGTTGAGTTATTAAAGAAATAATCTATTTTAATACAAAAATATGTTTGTTAAATAAAAAAACATTACTTTTTATATTTAGGCTTAAAGTAAACGTTATATGATGTTAGATCTTTTAAAGGAGTGTAAGTGAAACAGTATAAAAATTTTTTACAAAAGTGAATATTCAACATTTAACAGCATATATGTGTACTAAGAATGCTACTTAATTATTTAAAAACTCTAAATACATATTAGACCAAATAAATAAAAAAAAATATTAGATTTATATTGTGTCTGACGGTGTCAACAGAAACAAAGTAATAACTGGAAAAATACCTATTTTATGAAAAAAATACAAAATGGGGAGGTTGCACCAGGACATTGCTGAACAGCCAAGACCTTGTTCTATAATGATATACCTTCAGATTTTGTAATTTAACTAACTTTTTATTTTCTAAATTAAATCCTGTTTTATCCAAATTCTCAAGAATCAGTACACAGTCGTGGGAAAACTGGTCTCAAAAAGCTGCAATTCAAAACTGTTGCAGCTGTCGACCGCTATCTCCCGACAGTGAAAAACTGATTTAAATACAGTAGCCAGTCCGCCACCTTTACCTGTGGTCCGAGGGGAGCTTAGAAAGTCACAGCGGGGAGGAAGAAGTTCAGAGAAAGAAATTAACTCACCAGCATTAAGCCAGGTTTCTGTCAAAAACATGAAATCCAGCTCACGTGAAGTGAAAAAATCATTCAGCAAAAAAGTCTTGTTAGCTAGTGATCTAGCATTTATCAGAGCCAAACGAAGAGTGTAATCCTCTCTGGCCGGCAGCGCCGCACGGTTCAGCGGGCGAAGGTTCGAAGAATCCACACCACTTCTGCGGACCCGGACCCGATCCCGCATAGGAGGGGAAGACACAGTTGACAGGTCGGCCTCGGAAGTCACCATCGGGAAAACAGGACGGAACCACCTCCCTCTCATTTCCAGCGAACGCCGAACAGCAAGAACGTAACATCCATCATGAGGTGACGTCACAGATGTGGACACCAGGTAAGCCTTGAATCTGACAAGGACACCTCCGCGCTTCCCCCGACGTCTCCGACGCTTCTTGCGAGGAATAACATATGGTGATCGGTATATATAAAACGCCGGTATATCTGCCAGGTATGGTGGAAGGCCCGCAGTCTGGTGGTATCCTGACACATATCTTCCAGACATGGTATCATTATTAGTTCTAATACTATAAAGTGTTTGGCGATCATAAACGAGCAAGGCTGAGACATCTCGACAACAAATACAAATAAACAAAGCAATAGCAAATAACAAACTGAGAAGACAACACGGAGACAGACGGCATGCCATAGACACTAGCGCCATCTTGTTTTCGTATAGAACACACCAAGGGCCAGAGGCTCATCGACAGGCTATTGAAGAGGAAATTCAACAAATGCTGAAGTTAGGGGTAATTGAGCCATCGAACAGCCCTTGGTCCAGCCCTATCGTCATGGTTACCAAGCCCGACGGCACCCTCCGCTTCTGCAATGACTTCCGCCACCTGAACGAGGTCTCGGCGTTCGACGGTTACCTCATGCCTCGGGTGGATGAACTCCTCGATCGCCTAGGAAGGGCCCGCTATATTTGCACCCTGGACCTCACCAATGGATACTGGCAAGCTCCCCTATCTGAAGCCGCCAAGCCCAAGACCGCCTTCAGGACCCCCGGTGGGCACTGGCAATACCGGACCCTCCCGTTCGGCCTAGACATCCACTCCGAGCGCTGGGAAGACCACCTGGACTGTCTGCGGAGGGTGCTGATGGAGCTACGTAGGGCTGGGCTCACTGCCAACCCCCGGAAGTGTCACTTAGGCTTGACAGAGGCGAAGTACCTGGGCTTCCAAGTCGGAAGGGGACTCATCCGACCACAGGAGAAGAAGGTCGAAGCGATATGGTCTGCACCCAGACCCAGCACAAAGACCCAGGTACGAGTGTTTTTGGGGTTGGCAGGATACTACTGCTGTTTCATCCCTAACTTCTCCTCCTTAGCCGCCCCACTGACAGACCAGACCAGGAAGGGGCAGCTTGGAAAAAGTGTGCTGGACACCTGAAGCAGAGGAGGCGTTCAAGAAGGTGAAGTTGGCCCTCACCTCGGAGCCAGTCCTGCGTGCCCCGGACTTCAGCTGCCCCTTCCTGCTGCAGACTTTCTTCATGCATCTGACACAGGACTGGGGGCCATCCTGTCGCAGGTTCAAGAAGGTGAGGAGCATCCCATCTTATACATCAGCAGGAAGCTGACCTTGGCCGAAAGGAACTACGCCGGCGTCGAGTAGGAATGGTCTGGCCATCAAGGGGGCAGTCCTCCTCGGGCGGAAGTTTACTCTCCTCACGGACCACGTGCCCCTCCAATGGATGGCCCGCACCAAAGACATCAACGCCAGGGTAACACGGTGGTTCCTCACGCTCCAGGACTTCCACTTCGAAGTGCTCCATCGGGCCGGAGCAGCCAACTCCAATGCCGATGGCCTTTCCCGGATCTGGTCAGCTTATGCAGGTCTGTCAGGGGTCACTCCCCACCCACCCCCTTATTCACCCCTACTAACAGCATATTTCTCCATGAGACCAGGACAACGATTAGGTGGTGGGAAGTGTGAGACGAGCGTCCCGATTCCACATCAGCGTTGCCCTGGTAATTCACGAGGAGCACCAGCTCGAGGCTCATCAAGGGCTGATCAACCGCACCTGCCTTTCATTAGCTGGGCCTCATATAAACAGCGTGCACTCAGGAAAAGGGGGAGAAGCCTCTCCACGAGCTACCACACTTATTCTTCTCTCTCACCTTCCTTCCAGAAAGCAGCCTGTGACCAGAAGACATTGCCACGAGCCCTCCACCACCGACTCACCTGCACCTGGACCCGAGTGAGAGCACCCTTGCACGCCGAATCACCGCCATCACCCCCGCAACCCTTCACTTTATAATAAAATATATGTGTGTGTGTGTGTGTGTATGTGCACATGTATGCAGCCTATCTACCTCTGTCCTGCAACAGTTTCCAGCATCCCTCCTCCACCCCAGCTCCTCACTTCAAATCTATTTTTATCCCACAGTTTGGGTCATATTTCAGACTCTGAACCCTCCCCTGGACAGCATGCTAAAATATGGTTACTATTTGCTATCAGATTAGATGTAAGGGTGAACTCGTGAAGTAGTACATGCAGTTATTCATAACCAAGCTCTAGTCTTCTGCACAATGGTAATGATAGAAACTTCAATGTAATGAAAACTCTTTCAAATGTCAAACATAACTGAATATTAAACATTAATGATGTTTGCCTTTACTCAGAAACACATAAAGTAGCACTTAATTAAAATTTCTACTCTCCATATCCAGCCATATGCAAAGCATTCTGGGAACTAACAATCACTGTCAAAATAAAACTGCAAAATGGAGACAATACTTCATTCATTCCTTATATATATATATATATATTATTATTTTATTTTTTTCAGTTTAATCAGTTACTCAATTGAAGCCTCAAAAACTGTTTAAGTTTCCTGATATAAACATACAGTACAGACCAAAAGTTTGGAAACATTACTATTTTTAATGTTTTTGAAAGAAGATTCTACTGCTCATCAAGCCTGCATTTATTTGATCAAAAATACAGAAAAAAAATTATATTGTGATATATTATTACAATTTAAAATAATTGTTTTTAAATTTATTATACTTTAAATTATAATTTATTTATGTTATGCAAAGCTGAATTTTTAGGATCATTATCACATAGTCCTTTAGAAATTATTCTAATATGACGATTCATTATCAAAGTTGGAAACAGTTCTGCTGCTTAATATTTTTTCAGAACATGTGATACTTTTTTAGGATACTTTGATGAATAAAAAGTAAAAAAAAAAAAAAAGAAGCTATGTTTTTAAAATATAAATATTTTGTAATAACAATATACACTACTGGTCAGTAATTTGGGGTCAGTAATTATTTTTTCTTTCTTTTTTTTTATAAAATCAATACTTTTATTCAGCAAGGATGTGTTAAATTGATAAAAAGTGATAGTAAAGAAAATATATTATTAGAATATATATTATTAGAATTTTAATTTTTTTTATTTTGAATAAATGCAGTTCTTTTTAACCTTTTATTCATCAAATATAAAAAGTCTTCTATGAGGCTTTATGTAGGGAAAGAAGTATAATTACTTGACAACCTTGGCGTCAATGCAAATTACATGTATGTGTACAGCCACAGTACTTGGCAATAAAGACTATGATTATGTTTATTTTACACTCCTGAAGACAATTGCATGCAATTAAAGGAGAGACTGACACAATTCCTTTTCTGAAGTGCTCTCTGGTTTAAAGTTTGAGAAATTCACTGTTTACACTGGAAAAGACTGTGAAGAATCATGTGCATGTGATTTAGAGAAATTACCTTTTGAATGTTTTATGTGGTGATTTGGGCAAAGCTGGTGCCAGCGCAGAACTCATGAGGGGGCAGCTGAAGTGAAAGGGGACAATGAGGTAATATAAAGTAAAAAATAAAATAAAAACATAAAAAAGGCATGTGGACCAATCCCGTATTTGTTGGTGATTTTGCCAAGTAAAACATGTTCCTAGATCAACATTACTGTCCAAAAATACAGACTTAACTTAACTCAAAGACGTCAGTAATGCATTTTAGATGGAAAAACAATGGAAAAGTACTGCCGAAGAATGAAAAATGCATTTTGAGTGATTGACTCTACTAAAAGGTAGGCTACTTAGCAAATACAGATGACAGCTATTGAATAAAAACTAAATAGCAAAGGCAACAAATTCAAAAATTGGATATCCAGTAAATAATAGGCAGCAGTTTTGCCACAAATACAGACAAGTGATAGGCTACCACCATCACAACCACCAATGAAACACAAGCTTATTGCTACCAATTGTCTGACATAACACCTTCATTGCAACCGATGATGAATCATTTTAAGTTAGTACAACTTGAACAGCAACAAACAATAATAATACAGCGTAATAATCAGCTAATTACGACCATCTAGCCCTATATTAAACATGAAAGAATGATTTCACCATACCTTTAGCTTACTCTGTAGTACTACATTTTTAGTTAACCCGCTTGTGCAGAAATTTTGTTTGTGAGATTTAACAATTTAAAATACTTTGTGAAATGGACAGTCCTAAATTGTTGCTATAGTATCAGCATATGAAAGCCTATGCATTTGGCAACCGGATTTTTTTTTTTTTAAATAAACCATTATATTTTCACACTCATCATGAGTGATGAGCTGCCGGTCGTTGGTTAGGGTTTAAACAATAGAATCTGTTCTTACACAGACAGCTGTTTTAGTAGACGTAGCTGGGATCTGCTGCCACGTCTCAACATCTGCATCGCTGCAGTACCTGTAATGAAGAAAAAAACACCAGAGAAAAAGTCCAGCTGGCTCCTCACTTTCACGGCTGCTTTGGCCACTTCAGCCACAAGTCATGAAGCCAAGGACTGTTCAAGGGTAAATGAGACTGTCTACTTCAAGACTGTCTCTAAGTGGCCATTGTAAGATTCTGTTGGACCCCACGAACACCGAACACTGTGTCTAGGGACATTTTGTGCCTGTCCGATCTGTATGTTCTAGACTAAAGCATTACTCAAATGAGATTTTAATCTATTATAGCCAAATGAGGTTATGCTTATTCAGCTTGTTTTTTCAAGATGGTCTAGTCTTTCACTTCTGCAAATGCTATATATCAGTGGTCTCCAACATGGTGCCCGCGTGGAGTCTCTGAGTCGCCCGCCGAGCACGTTCTATAAATAGCCTGAATTGTAATCTTTCATTTTTTTATGATAATGTTATAAAATGAGAAAATAACTATTGGTGGCATTTCAAATACCATTAAAACATAATAAAATAATTTAAAATATTTAGAATCTGCACGTCTCTCTATCTCTCTCTCTCTGCATCTCGTGCGCGCACCTCTCTCTCTCTCTCTTTCTCTCGCTCGCTCGCTCTTCGTCTCGCGCGCGTGCACCTCTCTGTCTCTCGCTCGCTCTTCGTCTCGTGCGCGCACCTCTCTTGTTCTCTCTGCGTATCGCGCGGCAGAGGAGCAGCGTTTTAATTTAGTTAAACACAGATATTATGTTGCTTTTCTAATTTTACATGCAAGTATGTAAAGTATATCCAGGGCCGGCCCGCGGCATAGGAGGTATAGGCAAATGCTAAGGGCGCCACTCATCCATAGGGGCGCCAGAATGAGTGAACGAGTGAATTTTTTTATTTATTTATTTATTTATTTTTTTACATATTTTTTTAAATAATAGGCTACTATTTAAAAACCATTAATTCGAAATACTAACAAAATAAAGCAAAAAAAATAAAAAGTCCGGCTCTTCAATCTTCCCCCGCCCATCGAGTGCTTGAAGTGCGTAAGAAACAGAGCGCGCGCACGATCAGTTGTTGGTAATTTGTTGTGTAGCGTGCCCATTTTTATACAGTCTATGAGCGTGCCCGACGCCGCATCCAATGTAGACAGCACTGCTTTTGTTAACACACAGCTCGTAGAAACGGGCCTGGCAGCTCGCGCCAGTTCTAGACACGGTGAAAGTTTCCTGATTGTGACGGAAGGCCGAATTTACATGACACATTATAAATGAGCATAGTCTGCGATAGATACAGTGCCAAAAAGAAGAGAAGAGGATAAAGACAGAGGTAAAGATATGTAGTGAAAGAACAATTTATTGCATAGGAGTAAGATAATATAATTTCATGGCAGTTATTTTTACCTTAAACTTAATGTTAGCAGTTGTTCTGAGTTCTGAGTCCCCAGACTGTGATTTTGTACAATCATGTCAGTTTTAAGACGCATTTTTTATTATCACTTTTTTATTAATGTTTTACTCTACAGTTCTACTGCTCATCAAGCCTGTATTTATTTGATCAAAAATACAGAAAATGTAATATTGTGATATATTATTACAATTTAAAATAATTAGTTTTCAATTTATTATACTTTAAATTATCATTTATTTCTGTGATGCAAAGCTGAATTTTCACCGTCATTACTCCATTCTTCAGTGTCACATGTGACATCCGGTCTATCACATGATCCTTTAGAAATCATGGGGCGCCAGGTAAAATCTTGCCTAGGGCAGCAAATTGGTCAGGGCCGGCCCTGAGTATATCATTCAGTCACTATTTCATATTCATGCCGTTCTTTCTCCCTTTCCCCCCGTGATTTTGTCTATATCGCGAATATAAGACGACCCCCCATTTTTTAGGACAAAAACGCCTATTTTTAGGACAAAAAAACTTGTCTTATATTCGGGTATATACGGTAATTATATATTCAATAGTCATAATATTTAACAATATTACTGTTTGTTGTTGTATTTTTCAAAACTTGAAACTGTGTGTGTGTGTGTGTGTGTGTGTGTGTGCCTATATCAAACAAGTAGCCCTCAAGACTATTTTATCCCTTCAGGGAGCCCTCACTCACAAAAAGGTTGGAGACCCCTGCTATATATATATATATATATATATATATATATATATATATATATATATATTTAACGGAGCCCTGCACATGACACGCAGGAAAAGATATAACGTTAAATCGATTTACTAATTCGTTAGATTTACGCAATAGTAAATCGAGGGAACGCTATAGTAATCGTGTGCACGTTTTAGTACATTAAGGGAACGAATTAGAAAATTGTTGCACTGAATGAAGCATCTCGAGTCCCACGGAGGAGATTGGAAGGATACAAAAGAGGAGCGACGACAGTGAAGGACGAGAGAGGACCAGGCCTGGGATTTATTTTGTGTTTGGTTTCATTTGTGCGCGACAGTCATCTGCCAGGGGCACTGTTGTGCATTTATCTTGTAATTAAAGTTTTAATTTGATTGTCCGCTGGTTCCCGCCTCCTTCTTCCCGAGATTGTGAAGTTTGTACTGCGTTATATATACTGTATATATAAAAGTGCATGGTGATGCATACATATATATATATATATATATATATATATATATATATATATATATATATATATATATATATATATATATATATATATATATACAGTACAGACCAAAAGTTTGGACACACCTCATTCAAAGAGTTTTCTTTATTTTCATGACTATGAAAATTGTAGATTCACACTGAAGGCATCAAAACTATGAATTAACATATGTGGAATTATATACATAACAAAAAAGTGTGAAACAACTGAAAATATGTAATATTCTAGGTTCTTCAAAGTAGCCACCTTTTGCTTTGATTACTGCTTTGCACACTCTTGGCATTCTCTTGATGAGCTTCAAGAGGTAGTCACCTGAAATGGTCTTCCAACAGTCTTGAAGGAGTTCCCCGAGAGATGCTTAGCACTTGTTGGCCCTTTTCCCTTCTGTCTGCGGTCCAGCTCACCCCTAAACCATCTGGATTGGGTTCAGGTCCGGTGACTGTGGAGGCCAGGTCATCTGGCGCAGCACCCCGTCACTCTCCTTCTTGGCCAAATAGCCCTTGATGCCTTCAGTGGAGGTTCAAATATTCAAACATTACTTCACTGACAACACAATGTTGTTGTATTTACTTTAAAACAACTTTCACTCAGGGATTGCTGGTAAATAATTAAAAAGAAACTGCAAGTATCTTCAAAATCTTTCTTGATTGTTATGCTCTACATTCACTTTTGTTGTATAAAAAAGAGCAGGTTAGTCACATCTAGATGAGAAGTTTTTGTTAACAAACTTTGAGGTTGGCTTGAGAGAGTCTGGCCTGAAAATTTGAAGCAGTTGTAAAGCTTGAAGTTTGAAAGAATCGATAGTGAGATTTAGCTCATTGCTAACGTAATTTAACATATTCCTAACATGTTTTCATATTATAATATGTTGCCAGCATGTTTTAGTATGTTTTAGTTTATTTGGTATGTTGCATAGTCATTGGACTTTACTAGTGATTGACAGTTTAAACACTCTTACACTGTAAAACCCGACAAGTTAACTTAACTCAAACCGTTTGAGTAAACAGATTGCCTTGATTTAAACCCTGTACGTTTTAAAACTTTGCATTCAAGTAATTAAGTGATTAACTAAGTGCTGATTGAGAATTAGTGATGAACAGCTGCTGTTAACAAACAGAATCACTGAAGAAAAGAGAAACACAAGAACTACTACAACGGAAATCAACTGAAATACATGAAATCTCTCAAGATCTGATTAAACAACCCCACAAACAGCATCACCAGCTCCACTTATTAATAACCAGACTGACTTTATTTCTGTCAGACGTCTACAGAAGATCTTATTGAGAATGAACTAAGGTTTAGATGTTGATTTATTGTTTCATTTGAAGTAACCATGTTAGAGATCAGTATTTGTATTAGTTGGGCTCTTTACCCTTGATTTCTGTCTTAGTGTTTTCTCTGGCTGTTATAACCGTGTGTCTCTAAAACACATTTGTTGTAAACCAAAAGCCCAGAAGAAATGCCATCAGGTGTTAACCTTTACCTATTTGTTTGTGGGGTTGTTTAATCAGATCTTGAGAGATTTCATGTATTTTATTTCAGTTGATTTCATCTAAGGCTGTGTCTGAAGTCAGTTGTAGTAGTTCTTGTGTTTCTCTTTTCTTCAGTAATTCTGTTTGTTAACAGCAGCTGTTCATCACTAATTCACAATTATCACTTAATTAGTTAATTGCAATGTATATCTTCTTTCAGTGAACTCAACTGAATTAAGTTCAGAGTACTCATAACTGTGAGTTTTTTCAACTTAAACGGTTTAAGGCAATCGGTTTCCTCAAATGGTTTGAGTTAACATAACTTAAGGATATCTGTTTACTCAAACCGTTTGAGTTAAGTTTACTTGTCGGGTGTTACAGTCAAGGCAATCGGTTTACTCAAACGGTTTGAGTTAAGTTAACTTGTCGGGTTTTACAGTGTATTGTACAAAATTTTTGACCCCCCTCAATGAAAGTCTATGGGACTTTTCATAGTTCTGATCTTCAGTTTAAAGAAAATCACAAGTTTGATCAGTTAGCAAAGACACAGCAATGAGTAAACAATAAAAAAAATGAGAAAATTGTGATTTTTTTTACGTTTCTACGTTTTTGCATCGAAAGTACTACAATGAGAAAATCTTTAGTCTTGTTTTTTAGAGATCAAATAAAAAGCTTTAGAAAGCTTTTTATTTAAACCATTTTAATTTATTTTTAGTAAATAATTACAAAAGTTGCTACTACCGTATTGAATGAAGCATTACATTTTGAAGTAGAAAAACTGGACTGAAGATCCTGTACTAGAAAATGAATGCAAACTTCCTTTTGGAAAAGAATCAGCCACAATAATCATTGCACGAAGTGAACGTGAATGAAACTTCAGTGAAACTCTCGGTGCATTGCTGTGTTAACAATACAAACAATATGGACAGTCTGACAGGTTTCACCAAAAAAAAAAAAAAAATTTTTTAACTAGTTTAAATAAAGACTGAGACACCAATCGTCACTTTTTTCTTGTAATATTTAAAAGTTATCAGTTATGCTTCAGTAAAGACTGAAGTAAGGACTCATATGATGTGAGAATAAAATAAGTTGTGTTTGTACAATAGAGAAGTTGCACTATTTCATATTTAGAAATGCTCTACTTCCTGAAATACTTTTACTTTCCAAATGAGGGCATTCCATCACCTGATAAAAGCCTCCATCTGCTGCATCTTTTACCTCACCCTGGTATTTGTTCATTATTGTTATGATTCTTTTGAAGTGGATTTAACTGCTCAATTCCAGATTTTATTTTTAAACATACAATAAATGTCTTATTTAGACATCACTCACATGGCAGACAAACAAAGCAGACACATGCCTCACTAACCAGTCTCAAACCAGCACTGCTTCTCAACCAAACATCAAAATCAATCAAACTATCAAACAATCTAAAAATACATATCTGGAACATTGGGATCAAGTAAAATAAAACACAAAGTAAATTAGAATTCTATCGAACTCTAAAATCAGATTAATGTGAATGTGAAGATTATCTCCAGAGTGTCAGAGACACAAAGCAGAAATGGATCATGACCAAGTACAGGCTCAGTGAACACAGTCTAGCCATCGAGACCGGCAGACACAGAAAGAGCTGAGAGTGTGTGTGTGTGTGTGTGTGTGAGGGGGAGAGAGAGAGAGAGAGAGCACAGTCTAGCCATCGAGACCGGCAGACACAGAAAGAGCTGAGAGTGTGTGTGTGTGTGTGTGTGTGAGGGGGAGAGAGAGAGAGAGAGAGAGCACAGTCTAGCCATCGAGACCGGCAGACACAGAAAGAGCTGAGAGTGTGTGTGTGAGGGGGAGAGAGAGAGAGAGAGAGAGAGAGAGAGAGTGAGCATAGTCTAGCCATCGAGACCGGCAGACACAGAAAGAGCTGAGAGTGTGTGTGTGTGTGTGTGTGAGGGGGAGAGAGAGAGAGAGAGCACAGTCTAGCCATCGAGACCGGCAGACACAGAAAGAGCTGAGAGTGTGTGTGTGTGTGTGTGTGTGAGGGGGAGAGAGAGAGAGAGAGAGAGCACAGTCTAGCCATCGAGACCGGCAGACACAGAAAGAGCTGTGTGTGTGTGTGTGTGTGTGTGTGTGTGTGTGTGTGTGTGTGTGTGTGTGAGGGGGAGAGAGAGAGAGAGAGAGAGAGAGAGAGAGAGAGCACAGTCTAGCCATCGAGACCGGCTGAGTGTGTGTGTGTGTGTGTGTGTGTGTGTGAGAGGGGTAAAGAGAGAGAGTGAGAGAAAGTGAGCACAGTCTAGTCATCGAGACCCAGACACAGAAAGAGTTGAGAGTGTGTCACTGTCAGACAGGAGAGATCGAGACAGAGACACAATTCCTCCTTCACAGTCAGAAATACTGTATTTTCAGCATTAATTACTCCAGTCTTCAGTGTCACATAATCTTCAGAAATCATTCTAATATGATGATTTACTGCTCAAGAAACATTTCTGATTATTAGCAATGTTGAAAACAGTTGTGCTGCACAATATTTCTGTGGAAACTGTGAAACACTACCATTGAAACGTTTGGGGTCTGTAAGAATAAAAAAACAAAACTAAAATTAAAACTTCTATATAGCAAGGATGCAATAAATTGATCAAAAGTGACTATCAAGCCTTTTATAAGTGATGCTGAAAACTCAGCTTTGTATCACAGGAATAAATTAAATTTAATAACGTATTGCAACAGAAAACAATTTAAATAATATTTTACAAATTTACTGTATTTGTGAGCAATGACGTCAAAAACTTAAAAAAACATCTCGGTTACGTATGTAACCTTGGTTCCCTGAATAGGGAACGAGATGCTGCGGTGACGTCACCACGTATGGGAACACCTTCGGTGTGACGAATGTCTGAAGCCCTATACCATCCCGCCAATCCTATTGGCCAAATAGCGCGTGGCACCGCCCAGCATGCGTAGGCATATATATACCTGGTGCCGCGCGCCATTTACCTCAGATTTCATGACGAGAAGAGAAGAAAGCTATCAAGGTACGGCACGGCCAGAACCGCAGCATCTCGTTCCCTATTCAGGGAACCAAGGTTACATACGTAACCGAGATGTTCCCTTTCATAGGTCACTTCGATGCTGCGGTGACGTCACCACGTATGGGAACGCTATACCATCACGCCTGACGTACCTGATAGCTTGGATCCAAGGAAGCATCTGCTCAAGCGGAGAGAACCCGGGAGCCAGGAGCCATCCTCACATCCAGACTGTAAGACCTGATAAAAGTGCTCGGTGAGGACCAGCCTGCCGCAGCACAGATATCATCCATAGAAGATCCACTGAGAAAGGCTTGAGAAGAAGCCACTGCTCTCGTGGAATGACCTTTTACTCCTAAGGGCGAAGCGAGCCCGCGCGCCTCATAGGCCAAGGATATTGCCTCCACCAGCCAATGGGACATGCGCTGTTTCGTAACTGCATGGCCCTTATTCTTATGTCCAAAACAGACAAACAGCTGGTCAGACTCACGCCATGGGGCAGTGCGATCCACATAAGTCTTCAACGCCCTCACAGGGCAAAGACTTAGATCTCCAGACTCTGTCGCAGCAGGAGAAAAGGCCTCCAGGACCACCTGCTGAAAATGAAAAGGATTAGACGCGACCTTAGGAACATAATTAGGCCTAGGTCGCAACAACACTTTCACAGAGCCTGGTGCAAACTCCATGCACGAGGGTGAGACAGAGAGAGCCTGTAAATCCCCAACTCTTTTAAGGGAGGATAAAGCCATGAGAAGAAGTGTCTTCAGAGACAGGAGCTTATCCGATACAGTTTCCAGGGGCTCAAATGGATGCCCTGACAAACCCAGTAACACAATGGATAAATCCCATGAAGGAACTCGCACAGGGCGGAAAGGCCTCAACCGTCGCGCACCCTGTATAAAGCGAGAAACCAGTGGATGACGACCCACTGAAACACCACCTATATGCTCATGGTGAGCTGAGATAGCTGCCACATAAACCTTCAGGGTGGCTGGTGTCAATCCCTCCGAAAAACGGTCTTGAAGAAACTCCAGTACTGAAGCCACAGGGCAGTAAACTGGATCCACATCATGAGTTTCACACCATGTCATAAACAGTTTCCACTTGAAAGCATATAAGCGTCTCGTAGAAACTGCTCTAGAGTTCAGTATAGTCTCGGTAGTTTCAGCAGAAAGACCGGGACATATCAACTCACTCCGCTCAGAGGCCACGCCCACAGGTTCCACAGATCTGGCCTGGGATGCCAGATCCGTCCCTGTGCTTGCGATAATAAATCCCGTCTGAGGGGAATCTCCACCGGAGAGCCCGCTAACAGATTGATGAGATCCGCAAACCACGGCTGTGTGTGCCATCGCGGAGCCACCAGCAACAGCTGTCCCACTCTGTCCCGCCGTATTCTGCATAATACCGCTGGGACCAGCCGAATCGGAGGAAACGCATACAAGCTGGTCCTGGGCCAGCTGTGAGCTAGCGCATCCAGACCCAGGGGTGATGGAGGGCTTAGGGAGAACCATAGCGGGCAATGCGTAGTCGTGCTCGACGCGAATAAATCCACTTCCGCTTCCCCGAAAATATGCCATAGGTGATTCACCGTTTGGGGGTGTAATCTCCATTCCCCTTGTTCCAGAGTCTGCCTGGATAATAAATCTGCTCCGAAGTTCAGTCGTCCGGGGATGTGAACAGCCCGGATCGACAGAAATTTGTCGTGAGACCAAAGAAGAATCCGCCTCGCCAGTCTGCACAGAGGGCGAGAACGTAATCCTCCCTGATGGTTCAGATAAGCCACGACCGCAGTGTTGTCCGTTCTGAGAAGCACATGACGGCCGGTCAGTAGACTCGAAAAATACTGGAGAGCCAGAAAAACCGCCAGTAATTCCAATTTGTTTATGTGCCAGCTGCGTTGTGCCGCTGTCCACACTCCGTGGGCTGGGCGCCCCTGACAAACAGCTCCCCACCCGGTCAAAGACGCGTCTGTCGTGACAGTCTCTCGGGAAGCACAAATTCCCAGCCGAACCCCGGTGAGGAGAAATTCGGCTGATGTCCATTGTTTTAACGACATCACACACCTCCGCGTCACTGAGATCGTTCGATGCGGAGAACAACGGGGTGAAATATTCTGTCGTTTCGTCCACCACTGAAACGGGCGCATGTAAAGCAAACCCAGATGAATCACGGGAAGCGCCGCCGCCATTAGACCTAGTAGTCTGAGGCACAGTCTCACTGTCACTGTGTGACCCGCCCTGAAGTGCTGAACGCATGACGTAATCGACTGAGCGCGCGGGACAGAAAGCTTTGCTGTCATCGAGCGAGAGTCCAAATCTACTCCCAGAAAGGTAATCCGTTGAGAGGGGATTAATACACTTTTCTGGAAGTTTGTGCGTAAACCCAGGCTGTGTAAATGATTTAGCACAATATCTCGATGAGAGTGTGCTTGAGTCTGAGATTGCGCTAACACCAGCCGGTCGTCCAGATAGTTTAACACACGGACGCCCCGGAGCCGCAACGGGGCCAGAGCTGCGTCCATGCATTTTGAGAATGTACGGGGAGCTAGCGCTAAGCCAAAGGGAAGAACGCGGTACTGATACGCTTTACCCTCCAAAGCGAATCTGAGGAACTTCCGGTGTCTCTCGATGATCTGAATATGAAAATAAGCATCCTTCAGATCGATCGTGACAAACCAGTCGTTTGGTTGAATCTGAGACAAAATAGATTTTACCGTCAACATCTTGAATTTGCTCGACCTGAGTGCAAGATTTAGACGGCGTAAATCCAGAATGGGTCGTAATCCGCCGTCCTTTTTTGGTACCACAAAATAACGGCTGTAAAACCCTGACTCCATCTGAGAGGGGTGTACTTCTTCTATAGCCCCTTTGCTCAGTAGAGCTAACATTTCCTGTCTCAGCACCGCCATGTCCATCGGTTTCATCACCGTGGAGAGAATTCCGCGGAAAGGGGGCGGGCCTTTCCGAAACTGAATGGTGTATCCGTGACAAATTGTGCGTAACACCCATTGAGAAATGCCGGGCAAGCGTTCCCACGCGGCCCGAAACAATATTAGCGGTTTCAACATGTTCGTTTCCTGCAACGCTGTTGCACACATAGAAATGTCCGGGCACGAAAGACTCACGGTGTTCGTGCACAGGGGAAGTATATGCAGAGCAGGCGTTGTATCTCGTTGTACGTAATCCTGAAACGTGTCCACGGCAGGAATTAGGCCAACAGATTGAGCATCGGGCTCTGCCGCTAGCGAAACAGCGGCGGCTGAGCGAGCCGTCATGACGGGCCGTTCGATGAAGACCCTTTGAAGCGCTCCTCGAGCTCTGAAAACTGGATCGTGCATAGTGTCTGAGGAAGCGATTGGTGTTACAGTTTGCTCCAATGCTGTTCGAGGCGCTGTTTGCGGCGAAACAGTCAGGGTTTGAGCGTGGGGACTGCAATGAGAGTGTTGGATGCGCGAAAGCGGTCCAACAGCGCTCTCTAGCGGAGGGCACAGTCCCTGGCAGGCAGCGAAAAAATCAGGAGCTGCTGTTATGTGCCCGAGAACGAGAGGCCTTGGCCGTCGAACTCAGGTTCAACCTTTTTCGCTGGCGTTGTTGAGCCGGTGGAACAACCCTAGGGCCCCAGTCCTTGCGAGGGGGCGCCATAGGTGAAGGCTCTTCCCGAGAGGGCACTCGCTGGCGGTGAGAGGAGGTTGAGCGAGAACGCGCGGGCGCCTGATGGCGTTCAACCTCTCTGGGTCTGCGGGGAATCAGCTGGCGGAAAGCGGCTGATTGTTGTTTCGCTGCTGTGAACTTCTCCACCACTGAAGTGACCGCCTCTCCAAATAAACCGTCCTTAGACACAGGGGCATCCATGAGGAAAGATTTATCCTTTTCCTTTATATCGGTGAGATTAAGCCAGAGGTGGCGCTCAACCGTAATTAATCCAGCCATGGAACGGCCCACTGCTCAAGCAGTATGTTTGGTAGCACGAAGCGCCAAATCAGTTGCTCGCCGTAGTTCCTTGACCGCCTCAGGTGTAATGCCGTCCCCCTCGTCCAATCCTTTTAACAGCTCCGCTTGGTAGGCCTGAAGGACCGCCATGGAATGAAGCGAAGCAGCCGCTTGACCAGCGGCCATATAGGATTTTCCCACTAAACTAGACGTGACTCGACACGCCTTCGAGGGGAGGAGGGGGCGGGACTTCCACGCCGCGGCCGAATTAGGCGCAAGATGTTCGGCGAGAGTCTCCTCCATCGGCGGTATCGCTGTATAGCCGTGACTCGCCATGCCCGAAATGGTGGCGAAATCCGCGGCCGCAGCGTTCGTGATGCGCGCCGCAAACGGCTGTTTCCAGGACCTCGAAACCTCCTGGTGGAGGTCCGGGAAAAAGGGTAAAGGCCTCCGGGGCTGCGCAGGTGTCCGACTAGTTAGAAAACGGTCGTCCAGCTTCGAAGAAGGTTGGGCCTCGGCCTTCTCAACCTCCCATTCCAGCCCCAATGTACCCACTGCACGGGAAACCACATCCAACAGCTCACTGTAGGAGGGGGAAACACGCCTCTCCTGTCCACTAGGAGGGAGAGGGCTCGTGTCGGCCGCGAAGTCCTCGGACCCCGAGGCCGCAGTGGAAAGAACGTCGTCATCATGGCGGTCACAACCGAAGGAGATGGCACTACATGCCCCCGGTGTGGGCCGTAAATCCTCACAGGAAAAGAAGACAGGTTCAAAAGTTTTCCTGTGTATTAGGGTAGGGGAGAGCGAGCGATGTGGAGAGTAATTTTCCATCGCTGAACTGTCCTCGAGCTCCATGTCACACGTGTCACCCCAAGCTATCACCTCGTGCGGTGCCTCGGCAGTCGCAGAAGTGGTGTGGCGGGGGTTAGACACGGCGACATCGGAGAACACATCTACCCTCGAGCGAAGGACCCTGAGTCGCAGGCCATCGCAATGGGGGCATGAAGAAAGGCCGCTAAGCGCCTCCTGTGCGTGGTGTAAGCCTAGGCAGACTACGCACCTGTCATGAGTGTCCCCCTGAACGATGTACCTGGTACACGGGTCCTTGCACTTCTTGAAACTCATCGCGTCCGCGGAGAGGAGTATACTGCTCGTGACGATCGCTGAGAACGCGAGACAATAGGGCACAGAAGATTCGCTTCGTACTGAAGGAATGAAATCTGAGGTAAATGGCGCGCGGCACCAGGTATATATATGCCTACGCATGCTGGGCGGTGCCACGCGCTATTTGGCCAATAGGATTGGCGGGATGGTATAGGGCTTCAGACATTCGTCACACCGAAGGTGTTCCCATACGTGGTGACGTCACCGCAGCATCGAAGTGACCTATGAAAGGGAATCCTAATTATCCCAAACATTTGTTTAAATGTCAAACAGCAGTGTAAACTGTCAGTTTTGACCGATTTAATGTTGAATAGAAGTATTAATAATGTATGCAGACGTTTACTGAAATTTATTGTTTGAGTGATTTATTCCAAGTTTGTTGAAGTCTGAATCAGAGAAGCTATTGAAGCATGTGTCTCAACCGCCTCGTTCTCGCCAATCAAACCAGAGACAGATGCAGAAACTATCCTGAAATACACTGTCTCTTAATTTGATATCACAAGAAAACCACTGCAAATACACACATATAAATATAAGACATCAGATGAGTTGATTCAGGGTTGTAATCATGGCCATAGCCAGGCTTTGAAAATCTGTGAGGTCCTGGGGGTTTCTATAATAACCCCCTTATTATAGAATTGTGCTATAATAACCCCTATAAACGCAACTAATTATGTACACTAACACTTGAAAAGAGACAGAAATTTAGATGTTTTTGGAGGGATGCTCATTTTTAAAACATACCATATTTATTGCATCAAAATTTGTTAATACTATATTTATGGGGTGGATAATTTTATCAGTTGTTTATTATTCAAGATTATTATTATTATATTATTCAAGAGTCAAGATTACAAAAGACCAAACTTAACAGTCGGCTTCATTGGCGCAGAAGGTAGGGTGAATTCAGGTTGAGTGGGACATCAGGTTGAGTGGGACACTTAAGCTTTTGGGTACTGTAAAGGGTTAATTTTGTAAGCCAATCACAACAATTGTTACTATGTTGCAGCTGAATGTCTATTGGATATGAAATAAAGGTTGTGATTGGTGTGACATCACAGATGTGGTCCAGTTGTTATTTTTCAAATTGCTTGACTCCTGGGACCTCACGGTAAGCCACCTGGCAAGTGTAAATCTATTTCAGAATAATAAGGTTGATAATTCTGTCACTTATGATGTAACAATAAAACTTTTACTTTTACATACATTTATACTGTCTGTGTATTAAAGATTAATAACAATGAGCATCTAACTGTATAAAATATTTGTTAAAATTAGATTCACAGCACTGTCCCACTCAACCTGACAGTGTTAGGTTGAGTGGGACAGTGCATTTCAGGTTGAGTGGGACAGTTTTAGGGCTAATGCTAGCAAACAAAGTGCAGCCGTTTCATGAACAAGAAGATAACATTTTAAAGTTATAAGTAATAATAATGTGTCTGAATATAAAATTTTTATAAAATTTGTATTTTTCAATATACACAAGATGGCACCCATACAGAGAGGAGAGGGACAGAGAGAGAGAGAGAGAAAAAAGGAGTGACAGGGCAATACAGAAAAGGAAAAGACAGCAAAGTAGGAAAGGAAGAAAACTAAACCAGTGGAGTGAAGAGAGAATGGCAGGGGCTATTGAAGAATATGAGCAGGAGGTGACTGAAGGACACAAACCAAAATTAAGGTTTCTAGCCAGGGCATGGAACATCCCAAAATCAACACTGCAAAGGCGAGTGAAAGGGCAGGTGAGTGGCTACCGCCATGCCTCAGGTAAGAGTTCCCTGCTCTCAGCTCAGGCTGAGAGTGAATTGGCTAGCCTTGTTAAAATGTTAGCTGAAAGGGGGTTCCCCCTGGAACGCCGTGATATACGGCGTATTGCATTCCAGTACGCCAAAATTAATGGCATCCCTGGTTTTTCTGCCGGTCACTACTGGTTTGAGGGGTTCATGAAAAGGAATCCAAACCTGAGCCTCCGCAAGCCAGAATCACTCTCAGCTGCAAGGGCCTCTGGGATGAATCTCACAGTAGTTGAGCAATGGTTTCAGACCTACAAGTCACTCTTACACCGCCTACAGATCCAGGAGATGCCATCTCACCTGTGGAACTGCGATGAATCCGGATTGCAGGACCATTTCATCTCAAAAAAGGTTGTTGGGGTGACTGGGGGTCTATGGGGATGCAAGCGACCCAAAGGCCAATGAGGAATGGGTGGCTTGCTGCCACTGCCAACGGTGGTATCATGAGTCCTGCGGAGAGCTAAACTGACTTATGGATGACGATGACTTCATTTGTCTTGGGTGTGTTCACTGAAGTTGTTAAAAGGTGGTAAAAGTATGAAGGCTTAATGAAAGTTCCATTCATTGAATGTAGAGTGAAGTTTACAATGTTACAATTTTTGAATTAGTTCCAGAAATGCATTTTTAAAAAATCCTTCCAAGTATTAATTAATTGAAGGTCTCCGTTGTTGTATTTTGCCGTCCCAACTTCATTGGAATTGGGGTTGTATTTCTCATGTTCATTTTAACCATAAAATAGTGTCCCACTTTCCCTAACAAAGTGTCCCACTCAACCTGATTGCTTCCAGTTTGCTGAAGAGGGTGTCAGATGGTGTTTAAAGATGAACAGTTTGTTAATAAATACATAAATTTGGAAAATTTCACCATAGTGGCCTTCATTACAATCTATTTAAACAAAACACATACAATATTAATACATTCTAACTGATTTAGGTTGTTTAAAATACAATTTACCAAAAAGTGTCCCACTTTACCTGACTTCACCCTACTCGTTCACTTCTGCTGCCTTTTTTGATTACTGCCAGACTAATGCCGGCGATGCAATGTTGCCAGATATTGCTAATAAAATAAAAAATGAAATAAACTGAAATTATTTATTATCTGCGTCGTGCGCTCTCTATCGCTCACAACTCTCTGAAGACTCGTTCACTTCGGAAGTGTCTCGCATCGATCATTTTCATACCACGGACGCTAAATATTATGAATTATACATGCAGACATTCATATGAGGAGTTTAGCAGCAAATTAGTCAATCAGATAACAAATTTTATTTTCAAACATGAAAAATTTACCGAGGTCCGGACCTCGGTGACCTCATAGCTGGCTACGGGCATGGTTGTAATGTGTCGTTTCTGTGTTCCAGATTAAAAACTTGCTGAACTCCCCCGGCTGCTGGGCGATGCTCCGGTCTCGTTCACCAATAACTGTGTGGCTGGAATCGAGGCCAATACAGAGAGAATCAAAAAACTGATGAACGAGTCTCTGCTGCTGGTCACAGCGCTGAATCCTCACATAGTTAACCACAGCAGAGAGCTAATAATCAGAACGAATTTGGTTCAGTAATACACAGACCTGGTGACAATCTGAATGTGGTCAGTAGGTCATCGTCTCTCGCTCTGTTTCAGGGTATGATAAAGCTGCCCTGATTGCAAAGGTGGCGCACAAAGAGGGATCGACTCTGAAAGCCACGGCTGTGAAGCTGGGCATTTGTAGTGCACTAAGTTTGTGCTTAATGAAAGCATGAAGTGAGTACATTTAGAGTGTATTTTCCATTAATATAGACATGTCAATCTATTTTAGTATACCTATAATTAAATAAATATATTTTAAATACAATTAAGTATATTTTATTTTCACTAGGGTCAACCAGACTAAACAATCACTTCAAGATTTGCTGCTGATGTACTGGGCATTAAACATGTCTCCACAAAGACTGAGCATGTTTCAACTTGTTTATTTATTCACCATGACTCCTTACTGGCTCAATACATTAAAAAACACAGTAACAATAATTTATTTATATGGATTTATTAGTACATAAAAAAATTAATTGTATCTTGTAGTGCATGAGTTTGTCACAAAGGTTAAAATCAGGTGTCTACTGGAAGTGGTTAAAGATGAGTGTATGTAATAAAGGTGACTGTCATGTTCAGTGGTTCATGTTTAATATAAGAGAATTATTGTGCACTTAAGGGATGTTTGTCTTCTCCTTGAGCATGTTTTACATGTGTGACACAAGGACATAAACTTAAACTGCTTATCTCTGACTTTATTTTCCAAATGTAACCTAGTTCTGCAGTTGGAAGAGATTCTCTCTGCACTACACAACATGATTTCTGAAAGTCCTGCTAATTCATTTTTCCACGAAACAAAAGGATACAGCTATACAGCATCTCCACTGTTCATAGTGAATCAGAACAAACAGCATGGAAATACCATAAAGACTCATTTATATGATTAATTTAATTCAGGTATATCATCATGGTTTCTCCTTCCACCAAACCACACTACATCTGTGTGCAAATGGATTACTCAGTGTTTTTTGATGAACAGGCAGAAGTGCAAGAAATAACAAGTTTACTGATTTTTTTGCTTGATGTAAATAAAAAGGTAAATCAGTAGTGATGAGGAGGAGTGAGGAGTCTATGTGTGTAGTGTGGGGGGTGTTGTGGAGTGTCAGAGGGCAGAGTTCAGCGATGAGACAGCTGTAGAGATAAAGCTGTTCATGAATCTGCTGATCCTCGTGAGAGGCTCCTGAAGCGCTTCCCGGGGAGCAGGGTGAGAGGAGTCCTTGTCAATGCTGTGAGCTCGATGTAGACAGCGTTTTCTCTGGATGTCCTCAATAGCAGGAAGTGGTGTCCCTGTGACGCATTTCACCACCCTCTGCAGTGCTTTGCGGTCAGCCACCAAGCAGTTCCCATACCAGACTGATGCAACAAGTCAGGATGCTCTCGATCACACAGCGGTAAAAGTTCACCACTATGGCTGAAGACAGCTGGTTCTTCTTCAGTGTCCTGAGGAAGAAGAGGCGCTGGTGAGCCTTTTTGACCTGGTTGGAGGTCTTTGTGGTCCAGGACAGGTCCTCCAAGATGGTGGTTCCCAGGAACTTGAACCTGGAGACACGTTCAACAACCATCCCATTAATGTGAATAGGTTCATGCATGCTTCTTTTCTTCTTCCTGAAGTCCACAAAGAGCTCCTTTGTCTTGCTGGTATTAAGGAGTAGGTTATTGTCAGCGCACTGTAATACTGCAATGTGGCCAGGTGCTGTACCTCCTCCCTGTAGGCAGTCTCATCATTGTCACTGATGAGGCCAATCACCGTGGTGTCATCTGCAAACTTAATGATGGAGTTGGATCCATGCTCAGGCTTGCAGTCATGGGTGTAGAGGGAGTAGAGGAATGGGCTCAGCACACAGCTCTGTGGTACGCCGGTGTTGAGTGTGATGGTGGTGGAGCAGGTGTGGCCTGACAGAACATGCTGAGGTCTGTTGGTCAGAAAGTCCATAATCCAGTTGGAGAGGGAGGTGTTAATGTCCAGGTCTCCAAGTTTTGTGGTCAGCTTGGAGGGAATGATGGTGTTAAATGCTGAACTGAAGTCAACAAACAACATCCTAGCATACTTGTTGGCATCAAGCCATAAACCCAAATATTTATAATTATTTACTCTTTCAATACAGTTCCCTTCTAAGGATAAAACAGGTGTAACCGTTATTTTGGTACAACTACGAGTAAAGACCATATACTGTATTTCGTTTTTTTTTTTTAGCATTTAAAACCAATTGCATATACCAAAAGGAATCTTGTAACAGCTCTATGGCTTGATTCATAGACTGTGTAACTGTAAATAATTGTGTCATCAGCATATAAATGGATTTTTGCAGAGTTTCTCTCTTGACCTAGGTCATTTATATAGTGAAAATAAAACAGGAGCTATAGATCCCTAATAGATCCCTGTGGGACTCCTTTTTTTATTCTGTAAAAATCTATATTTATTTATTAATTATACAATAATTTTAATTCATCATTTATTTAAATATAATTTATTTGTGCTCGTAATTATTTTTCGCATATATTATTTAAGTCTATTTTTTTATGTTTTTATTTTGTTGTTTATATGGTAGGCCTATATTTTCAGTAAATATGGTATTTTTTTATTTTGTTTGTAAATCCTATTTGCCATTATTAAATCATATTATTAATATTTGCATCATCCACCTTACATAATAGATATTAATTAGCAGGTGCAAAAAAAAACTTATATTGATCAGTAAATGCTAAATAAACATTTGCAATAAAATGAAATGAAGATGTCTGTGTTTCTGTTGTGAAATCAGTCCATGGTTCATCTGCAATCTTTACACTCGTGGAGGATTCTTGTGATCTCGTCTGACGGCTGTTGATGGAAAGAGAGATTTTCTTGACTTTCTTGACTGACTTTCTCTGAATGCTCATCATCAGACTGTGTGACAGCTTCTTGCTTTTCTTTTATTCAGTATTCACACATACAATTTATGTAGCACTGGGTAGTCTGTGTAAAATGTTTACAGTTCTATTTAAATTTTCTTAAGTGCTTATTTTCTTTAGTGCTTACTTTAGTTCTTATTTAACTTTTATTAAGCTTATTTAATATGATTTAATTACAGGTTCGTTAGGTTTTTTTTTGTAGTCCTGTCTTCTGTGTTTTGTTTCACTGTATTTCAGAAAACTAATCTCAAGGTTGATTTAAACTGTACAGGTTTACACTACTATCATTCTACCTCCAAATCTGTTTTATTAAAAAAACCAAACCCTTATAACCCCAAATATCTAAAGATTTCCTGCAGAATAAAATAATAACTTGTCTTACACAATTAAATAATGCATACATACAGATAAACTCTTTGTTCTCTTCACCCATTTACTAGTTTATTAGCTAGAACTTACCCATAAACAGAAGATACAGATATTCATCTTTAGAGAGTATCACAAGTCTTTATTCATGTCAATGTCCCTTTAAAAAAAAAAAAAGATACTGTACAAAACCACATCGTTCACACTATCATATCACTGTAAAACCCGACAAGTTAACTTAACTCAAACCGTTTGAGTAAACAGATATCCTTAAGTTATGTTAACTCAAACCATTTGAGGAAACCGGTTGCCTTAAACCGTTTAAGTTGAAAAAACTAACAGTTATAATCACTCTGAACTTAATTCAGTTGAGTTCACTGAAAGAAGACGTACATTGCAATTAAGTGATTAACTGAGTGATAATTGTGAATTAGTGATGAACAGCTGCTGTTAACAAACAGAAAAACTGAAGAAAAGAGAAACACAAGAACTACTACAACTGACTTCAGACACAGCCTTAGATGAAATCAACTGAAATAAAATACATGAAATCTCTCAAGATCTGATTAAACAACCCCACAAACAGCATCACCAGCTCCACTTATTAATAACCAGACTGACTTTATTTCTGTCAGACGTCTACAGAAGATCTTATTGAGAATGAACTAAGGTTTAGATGTTGATTTATTGTTTCATTTGAAGTAACCATGTTAGAGATCAGTGTTTGCTTTAGTTGGGCTCTTGACCCTTGACTTCTGTCTTTGTGTTTTCTCTGGCTGTTATAACCGTGTGTCTCTAAAACACATTTGTTGTAATTCAAAAGCCCAGAAGAAATGCCACCAGGTGTTAACCTGTACTTAGGTGTAGGTTGTTATACTTTATATTGGCGATGGTAATTATTCATTATTATTCACAATTATTGATCCGTAATGAGTCTTATCTTTGATGAAGTAGGTGTTGTGCAATTTTTAGAAGTGGACCTAATAAAAATGACGCTACAAGCCAGTGGTTCTGTGATAATCAGTTAATATAAAAATGACTTTCTTAAAATTTTGTACACATACATTTTTCTTCTATGCCAGTAGTTGGTCAAACACAGACATTAATAATCAGAATATGAACCTCTACAATGGTGACGAAAAAAAACATGCTGCAATGCATGCTGGGTACTATTGTAGTACAACCCTCATCCATGGCTCCCAGCATGCTCTGCAGCATTTTTTTTTATGGTCACCATTGTTGAGGTTCATATTCTGATTATTGATGTCTGTGTGTGACTAATAGAAACCACAGAAGTCCAAACTGTTTGGAAAGTCTTTGTATTAACTGATTATTACAGAACCACTGGCTCTTATAGTGATGGGATTTATGGCTCTTTGAGGGGACTACAGATCCGGATCTTCGCGATCCGTTCCTTTCAAAGAGCCGTTCACAAAGAACGGCTCTTTTGGCTCTTTTTAAATATTTAGTCAGTTTTAAGAAGCCAGCTTGGGGGCATCTCAGTTTATCCTGGAAATAATTACTGGGAGGAAAATTGAGGTGAGATTTGTAGTCAAATAATTAAAACTCAGATATCACACACCAATATCTGAGTTTGAATTATTCTGAAATATTGATTATTACCTCGTTTGTCATGTGACTACATTCCATAGGGTTGCACAAATCCCTCTGCTTAGACAGTGACATCACTATTTTGGATTTACCTTTAGTACAAAGTGTGTGTGTGTGTGTAAAGCTACGTTGACTTATATTATTCATACAATACCTACTCAAATAAACATCAAAAACAAAGCCGGCTGCAATGAATTTCTGTGCAAAACAGCTTTTACTACAAACACTTTCACACAAGAACATTGTTATCACACAAGAACATTTTGATAGAAAACAAAAAATATTTAAAGTAGATAAAATTAGAATAAATAAAATGGAAATGTCTACATACTACATACTATTACTACTGTAAACTTTGCAAATAGGACATCAGCCCCTTCAAGTCAATGAACAATAACAAAGTGGGCTGCAATGAACATGCACAACTAATAACTAATAACATAACGCTATAAAGGGTTGGCCTGCGCTGGGTGCGCCCCTCCCCCTATAACTGTTCTGTCTCGCGGAGGAGCTCATTTGTGTGCATCTGTGTGAAACACGCATAGGAAAAAAGAACGACAGAAAGAACGGCTCCCCTCCAGCCGCGACTCGGCTCCCATCGTTCATGTTTATGAGCCGTTCAAAAGAATCGGTTCGTTCGCGAACGTCACAACTCTAGGGTCTTAGCATCACTTTTACTATAATCAATCAAATTACGCAACACCTATTTCATCAGAGAATTCTCACAATTTCTAAGGAAAGTTTATTCTCTTACGTTTGTCTTGACAAACAGCAGTAAAGGTCCAAACCAGAATGAACAGTTGCACAGCAAATACAGCATTCATGATTGTGATTCTGCAGAAGAAATAATGACAGAAATGTACTCAAACATTTTGACAGTCATACATCATTTCATGAAGATACAACACGACACTGTCATTATTTTTCACGTCCGCTAGAGGGCACTAACCTTTAATAACGTAGGGGAGAGCAGGGGCGAAAGTACAATTTTTCTGATTGTGACCTTGTTCATATGTAACTGCAAACATATTTTGTCCTTTATCTTTGCAAAAAAAAAATATTAAATTACATTTTCATTTTAAATTTAAGTTTCATCAGATGTCTCAAAACCTGACTGTATTTTTTTATTGTGAATTTCAGTGTATTTTTATAAAACATTTTTTTCCAACAGAATGTACAATATAAAACTTTAATTACATTAGCATAATAATAAAAACTCTAAACATAATGTAACAGTAGGCCTATTTATGTTTCCATCCAGTTGTTTTTATGCATAAATTGAAAATGTGCATTAAAACATCTGGAAACACTGCAAATTCACAGGTGGAGGTGTAGAGGCTAAGATAAGGCTAAAACCTAAATATAAATGCGATGACAGTGATGGTCCTCTATGTCCAGAAGCGCCCTCTCAAAAACATCTGGATAAAACCAGACCTCTGTCTGTCTTTCTGATCCTCACTCAGACATATTATTTTGGTATAATATGACATACACATTTGTAAGAAATGATGCAAGACACAGAAATTCACAATATAGCATGCACTGAAACAAAATAAACACTTTTTGTCACTGTAGCGGGACAAAAGTAACAATTGTTACTTTCGTCCCGACAGGAACTCCTGACATTTAAACTCGATTTAATTTCATACTGAAAAAATCTGAAAATGCTATGTTAAAGCACTAAATAACCTATAGATTGATCATCATCCCACGTTACATTCGACCCCGCTCTCCCCTAAGGCTATAGGTCATAATAACCTACAGGCCATACTGATTAATTTATACTTCAAAGGAACACTTTCATCTTCCAATGCATATTTACATAATGTATAGCCTATTTTATCTAATAACAAGACTTAATATAATAATTACACAGTTAAAATATATATATACATATATATATTATTAAAGGAGATATTTTCCCATTCAGAGAGAGTTATTTCTCTCCCGAGCTCTGTGTGTTATTCACAGTCTTGAGTTCAGACTCTCTGACTCTCTCTGCTGCTCACAGAGACTAAATACTGAACCTCTAAACTTTCACTTTCGACATGACACAATGCTCCTCAAACAGGCTCGTTCTGGAAATACGGAGAAACGGGAGAACTCCGAATCACAACCGGTTTGGCTCGTTGCCCTGTTCTTTTCTTTTTTTTCTTGACTTCGCTAAGTATTAAACTGCCAGCACACTACTCATCACTCAAAACACTGTATGCTAAAGGACATCATTATTTTGATGCATTATCATTATAAATGTTATAATTTAGCAGAGAAAATAAATCAGGAGAAATAAAGAGAATGAAACAAGGGTGATTCTATCTCACAAAGATACAAATTATCTAAACTTAACAGTGCTTGTGAAAACTCTATAAAAACTGTATTACTCTATGAAGTGAATATACACAAATACCCAATAAAGACACAGAAGTTACTTTAATAGACAAGAGCAGTGAGTGCTTCTCTATTTTTCTTTTGTTGTTTGATTAACATTATTAACATAAGAAATGCATATGGAGATATTTCAAATACAAATTAATGTTAATCAGTAGTTGATTTTCTGTGCAATTATAGCCACCTGACTGTGTGAATGTCCATGAATGTAAATGGTCAGAGCAGTGGTGAAAGTGAAATATATATATATATATATATATATATATATAATGGTCCCAGACTTGTGCGTCTTTCTTCCAAGATCCACCCATACACACTGAATGTCCCTCTGATGGAGCACTAGATGTGGGAATGCTCAACATAAAATGTGTGAATTTTGAGAAGGTAGGAAATCACTTTGACATTTTTTTCAGTGACAAATGAGAATTGTTTCCAGATGTCTGACTTGCTTTGCATGCTTTTGTCAATTAAACAGCAGCTTTAATTGTCTTATATACTTTTTATGTTGTCTCCATTTCTACTACACACCAATGTTCCCAGTGGGTCTCCTGCGAAATGCTCTGACCCCCCACTCCCGCCTGCAGCAAAGGTAAATCCACCCTCTCCTGTGAGATTTGCGTTAGGTGCCGGCGTCCCGCAGGTCCCATGGGAGCACAAACCCAATGCAGCCCTCTACTAGAGACCGGAAGTTCAGTACTCAAAAAAGCTTTGCAGCAACTCCAACTCTGAGCGAACTCTCTGCTCCTCAGCACGGCGTGTCTCGTGTACTGCGCTAATCACTCCGCCCAAGTAATGTTAGCTGTGCTCCTACGCCTAGTGAGAATATAGTTCCCAGTATTTATACGATTAAAAATGGTCTCTGTCTCATATAGCCTTGTTATTTGTACATGCTGTGACTATACAGATCACAACATGTAAATAGGAAAATGTTTGCATTATTTTGTCACTTATTGGGATTACTATGCTACCAGTATCCATTAACATCCAGTCTTTGTGCTAAGCTAGGCTAGCGGTGGGTGCGTCAAATAACACTTACAGAACGCACAGAAATGAAAAAGGTATGTATGGACTTATCTAACTCTGGGGGATACTGTGAATAAGCTAAAGTCCCCAAAAGTCGGAGTGTTCCTTAAATATGTGGTAACATATTAAAAAATATATGTTTTTTTCTTAACATAAGAATTTTTTTTTTGAAAATTGTAACTTTTCATTTTTCGCCAGTTATAGTTATAGTATATAATTATTACACAATGTAAGTACAGAAGAGTCAAATTTTAAATGGGAAAAATATTGAAATTCTTTGGTTATTTTTGAAAGAGATGCTACTGGTTTAATCAGATTCAATTATCTATGCTAAGCTATGCTAAAAGTGCTATTGCCAGACTCTGAGATGTATATGAATGGATTAAAAAAAAGTGAAACTCATCTTTTTAACTCTGGGGGAGATGGAGAATGAACTCATTTCCAAAAAAAAAAAAAAAGTGGAGTGTTCAAGTGCAACTATTATGCTAATTCACAGGTTACACATTTTACAATGTTTACAAGATTTAACACAAAATAATTACTTAATTTGCTAAATTATTACTTAGTTAAGTTGGTCTAGGAGGGTCTTAATTTCATCTACATAGGCTCCACCAAGTGATCGGAACAACATAATCATCTTGAATGCTAATTCATCCAAAGAAGAAAAAAAGGTGCTCTTCAGGTTGGTTTGTGTAATTCTGTAAAACTTGGCATAGACCTTAACACACACGCACACAATGAACAGTGAGAATTAAGACTACACAAGTTAATTAATCTGTCTCACTTTTGCTGTTTTGTGGCACGGCTGGATGAACAATAATCACATTTTTTTGCATTTACGTTAGCCAGTTCAGCCATAATATAAATCATGTAGGAGTATGAAGGATCCTCAAATGCAAACTGTGTGTGTTGCTTCAAGAGAGCAACCACATTTGTGTGGTTGTCACTTGGTGTCACTGCACTTTGGCAAATTTACGGTGCAATGTCATTCTATGTCCCTTTTCTCGTATTAAAAACTAAACATAGCCAAATAACTTGTTGTGCTCAGTGCTAGCTGTTAGCCACTCTGGTAGTTGCAATCTTTGAAATGGCCTAGTTTGGGTGCAGTTTATCCTTTCTTAGTTATTCCACTTTTGTCTGCAAAAGAGCACCTTGAAAAAGATATTTTAATAGATAACCAACAAGATCTGCTGTTGGCAGATATTCCAGATATTTCAGTTCAACCTCAACAAAACTAATATAGGTCATTTTGTGGACATTACACAAATGAAAATGATACCTAAATAATAATAATAAAACAAATTATTTTACACAATGTAATTTCTAAAGGGACAACAGAGAAGGCCCTGCTGTCCCTCCACCTCCTTCACCTCCACCCTGAGGCCAGGGGGGTCGAACAGTCAATGACCCGGGTGTGTGGGATCTGCAGCAATGTTCCTGGCCTTCTTCTTCAGGAGGCATTCTGAATAGACCAAATCCAGATCTGGAAATACACACCCAACAATCCTCTGTGCAGCCTTAACCACCAGAGCCAAGTCCTTCCTGTCCTGTGCAGCCGGCATACCACACAGTCACACAGTAGCATAGAATGCTTCATCTTCCTGAGGAAGAAAAGTCTTTCAGCTTTCCTAACCAGATGGGAGGTGTTCATGGTCCAAGTGAGGTCAGCTGAAATGTGGATACACAGGAATTTGAGGTCTTCCACGTGCTCAACTTCTACCCCCTTTATTGAGCGTGTGGAAAACACCAAGTTCCTGGGTATCCATATATATTTATTTATTCTTCATTCACTAATTTTATTATTCCCTTTAACAACATAATTTTATTATCAGCACTTCATCTCCTTCTGCTATTCACTGGCTTTGCTCAGTCAACTTCATGTGGCATAGTGGTTAGAGAGTTTGACTTCTAACCCTAGGGTTATTGTTCGAGTCTCAGGCTGGCAATACTATAGGTGCCCTTGAACAAGGCACTGAGCCCCCAACTGCGTGGGTGCTGCAGCATAAATGACTGCTCTGGGTGTGTGTTCGTGGTTTGTGTGTGTGCACTTTGGATGGGTTAAATGCAGAGCACAAATTCTGAGTATGGGTAACCATTCTTGGCTGAATGTCACGTCACTTTCACTTCTTGGCTCATTAAAGATGGTTAATAGAGTTTTGGCTATTTTGGGTACCAGACTTGATGTTAAAAGTTTTTGGGTATTAGACAATTTTCTGACAAGAGGAATGTTCTAACAGATCTGTGGCGCCAAGGCAGTGCATGAAGTAAATTGCCCTGAAAATAACATATAGTTAACCATTTAAAAAAGTGGTTTGATATTATTCACACAATGTAGAGACATGGGAAGCTTCACTAATTGACAAATGAAAGATTTTTAGTTGATTGTATTATTAGGCTAAATTAGGCTTTCTTCTTCAAAATTTAAACTTAATATCAAGTGAATTTAACTATACTGCTATGTATTATTAAAATGTTATGCTATGTTTTATTATAGAAGAAAACACGAGAGGCTGTGCAAACACGGTCTGTGCAGAACATTTTACAAGTGAACCACATATGATAGACTAGGGGCCAAGTGAAAGAATAAAGAAACATCAAAGAAACAAAAAGTGAACAAAACACTATTGTTTCCTTCACTTTCAGTTTATAGCATTATATTAGTTTTATCTTCATTTAGAATAACAAACAAGCAGCAATCCTGCACCAAGATTCATCAAACAACACTCAATCAACAATAAGATAATGCATATTCACTTCAGAACAAGACAAAATAATATAATTCCATGTGATCTGTATTGTTTAAAGACAGCTGATTTCAACAGGACCTGCTTTCTGCTGATTGATGAATGCATTGCAGCAGTCACATTTTATTCCTACCATTTCCCACGAAATGAAATTTTATTAATAAGATTCGGGAGGAGCGCGTCAGATACTTAGCCTAATCAACACAGGTGGACCATAATCAAGTAATCAATCCCATAGTATAAATATCGCTGACTTCCCTCTATCCATTGACGGTTTATCAGCATGCTGGTTCGCTTCGTCTGTCACCTTACCACAGACCCAATTCTCGTACCAACGAAGAGAGCTACACAGGAGATTTATAAGACCTGCTGCTTTTGCCGGACCCGAGATCATTTCCACCCAGCCAAACACGGCCGTTGAGCAGCATTAGCGTCATCGTGACAGCTGCTCTCATCGCCAAGCCACACGTCGTGCCCAATAGACCGTGCAAGCTCCGAGCTCGCCTTGCTCGACACAACGATCGTGCCGCCCGAGACCGAGCTCTCCCCGAGCGCTGGATTGCAGCAGAAAGAACCCAACCAGCCCGGGTCGAACCCCAGTTCTCACCGCGGCCCAGCCTTTCACCCCGGCGTTCCGGCCGAGTGGCAGTTTGAGGCCGCTTCCTCTAGCGGTGCAGACCGCGCAACGTTAACCAATACATTTTCAGGCAAAGACGCTAAAAACAGGTTCTTCTTTTTCTTCATTGGATTTTTACGGCAGTTAGCAAGTGTTGCATCTAAAAGCAGGTTTGCGGCTAAAGTTTGTTAAACGACGTCATGACTCAGTTCCGTCTTCTTCTGCGGTTTTGGCAAACCAGCGTAAAGGTGCATTACCGCCACCTGCTGATCTGGAGTGTGGATTGCGCATAGATTTGGACTACAGATACAAACGTTCCGTCGGATGATGATGCCACTTTTAACCACGAAGCAAAGGCATTACATTCGCCTTACCGCGCACGTTTAAACCTCACGGAAATGATACAGACTTAAGTTCCATGAAGGAAGAAGAGAAAAAAAAAAAAAGAAAAAAAAAGGCTCGTAAGTCTCTGGATAAAAGAGTCTCTGCTAAATGCTTAATTTAATTTTACATTTTAATTTCTATTCAAGTTTTCTGGTAGGACCAAATAATTTAGGGACCTATTTCACCATTCACCGGTGTGATCACCCAAAATTCATCTAAAACGCATCCGCCATAGTGTTTCAACGCAGGATAGCAAGTGTGAGTAAAATAACTGCCGCCTTTTAAAGTCCACATGAAATCAAAATTGACTATATTTACTTTGTTTGCATAAATTGATCGTTTTGTGCTGAACAATTCATCCATGCGAGCCAATCCACTCAAAAAAAAAAAAAAAAAAAAAAAGTTTGCCTTCATAATCTTTAATGCCCCTCCCCTCTGCATTGGAGGACCTTCACCGATGACGTAGGCTTGAGGAATTTGGTGTCTGCTTAATCCGTAACCACGCCCCTCAAACTGACACTGACAGTAGACAGGCTGCCTGTGTGTGGCGAGCATTGACAGCGCGTGAAAGGAGAAATGGCAAGGAGGTGCATTTTTGTAAATGATCCTCCGTGTGTTCCTGTTCTCATCTTCCTCCTTTTCCCGCTGAAAACTAAATTGCGGTGAATGAGGTGGTGAGTAATCCTCAACAACCGATTGTAAACTTGCATTTAGATCTGCCTCCATTTTTTTAATTAAACACCTACTTATCTAGATCCAATCAGGTGCTAGTTGGAAAATAAGCCACACCCACTACTTTCCTCATTTATTATTCCGTTTCTCTCGGAAATACGTCACAACACTGGAGAAAAGTCGTTTGCAACTTCCGTTTCACGGGGACTTTAAGGACCGTAATACGAAAAAACTGGCAAGTAAACATCTTTAGAAACCACTTGGAAGCGAATAGCACATAACTGCCATTAACCCATTTGCTTGCAAGCATCGCCAACCGCCCCAGTTTATTATCGTTCATTTGCACAGCACGTTAAACATCACTCTCTTACTTGATCTGGATAAACCCTGCATCAATTGAAAGCCAATTGACCAATATTTCGATAAAACATCATTTCAGTGACAGTTATTCAGTAATTATGCCAGGAAAACGATTCCTATTCCTGAACGGTAAACGTCGAAAGTGTTAGCTCGTGGACAAATGTTGATCATGGCTCTAGTCAGAAAGAATCATGAGCAGAAACATCTTTATTTTGGGTATGTAATTTCTGTCTCAATGCCAAAAATGGGGGGTGACCGGTAAGGGGCTAACGTTACTGCTGTAATCATGTCTTTCGGTACAACGTCTTACAAGACTAAACATGCTTCATCGTTTCCAAAAGCCTCTGTTTCCACAGTCCATACTACAACGTGAAAACAGCGTTCCAAACGTATCCGCTCAGGAGACAGTCTAAAGAGCCCAGAGGCCAAACGAGAGGAAAGATGCTTTTCCAACAGGAACCTTATAACGTGGACAAGGCTTGAGGAATTGTCAAATCAGGCAACCAATTGTTGAGCTGGTGACACAGTAGGCTACCCATTCATTTTTAGCTTGCCCCATCAAATGTTACTAACCCTTTTTTACTCTTCCCACAGCCAACATCTACAGCAGCCGAAGCAAGTAGCCTTGCACGTACCTCCTCCCTGCCGCAGCAGTGTCTGCTCCCGCAGGAGCCTTTCCTATACTTCATCACTGCCGCAGCAGTGTCTGCTCCCGCAGAAGCCTTTCCCATATCTCCCCACTGCCGCAGCAGTGTCTGCTCCCGCAGGAGCCTTTCCTATACCTCCTCACTGCCGCAGCAGTGTCTGCTCCCGCAGGAGCCTTTCCTATACCTCCCCACTACCGCAGTAGTGTCTGCTCCCACAGGAGCCTTTCCTGTACCTCCTCACTGCCGCAGCAGTGTCTGCTCCCGCAGGAGCCTTTCCCGTATCTCCCCACTGCCGCAGCAGTGTCTGCTCCCGCAGGAGCCTTTCCTATTCCTCCTCACTGCCGCAGCAGTGTCTGCTCCTGCAGGAGCCTTTCCCGTATCTCCCCACTGCCACAGCAGCGTCTGTTCACAAAAAAAAAAAAAAAAAAAAAAATTTCCGCTTATAGGTATGCCATGCATCCTAGGTTGCGGTGACAGCATCATGTATCGACAATAGCCAAGACTATATTAGGCCCATTCTCCAGTCAACGTTTTTTATCATAATTATTAGGCGGCCTACCATAACTCCGCTATCAAACTGCTCCGTTATCCCATCTCAGCACTGCACTTCACGCTCGCCCGTGCTCTCAAAGGATGACGTGAGCCTGCAGGTGGCAAAGAAGTCTCCATCCCCAAATAGACATGCATCGTTTGCAGATATAAGGTATTCCATCGTACTTTAACAGGTAAATCCGATACGTGCCATATTTTAAAGGAGCTCTCACTAACGGAATTTAATGCCACAGTTACATTCGAATGCATCTCATTCTGGTCTCAGGGGCGGCGCGTCGGTCCCATCATGAGGCATGCGGTCCGGAGCGCACATGACCATCATTTCAACCGAACTCACTCCAAATATATGAACTTAGCGGTTTTTGAATACCTTATATTTAAGGCACTTGTTTACGTCCATGTTAGGGTTAAATCGTTGGACTTTAAATGGAATCTACTATAGCAAAAAAAAACAAAAAAAAAACAGGACAAGCGAGATGACCGTAGTGCCGACTACATGAACTAGCAGTTTTAAATATAGTATTTTATATTTAATGCCAGTTTATCAGTACGTCAAAAAAAAAATATATATTTTTTCGATTATTGGTGATTCCATAGGCTTTTTCGTGCACCTGCATGGTTAAAATGGCAAATAGCAAGCTCAGACAAGTATAAAGAATCTTTCTCTTACTCCACCCATGCAAGATTACATCGTCGATACGTACCATCGATCTCATGTGCTGACAATATGACAATTCAACAATGACCACATCGCCGATACATGGCACCTATTTGGGGTACACTGGCACAGGAAATCCAATTTATTTTTGCACGCTTAATTTCGAATACAATGACTGCACCAAGATTTTTCGGACTCATTATCAGAAGCAGCTTATTGGATTTGCTAAACAATTTTTCAAGTAAGCCTCACAGCGTCTACCCTCGTAGACAACCAAATCCTCCTTAGTATCAAACTCCCTGTCAGGCGCTGCAAGAGTGCTCCCGGTTGAGCCAACCTTTGCCTTCTCCGTTCAACTATCAGCAAAGCTTACTCATATGACATCGTCCCATGGTTTCACAGACAAGGCTTAAGCTAGTCCCAGACTAAAATACATGTTTGAGCTGTCTCAACTGAAAATATCTTGCTCTGACACATCTTAAAATATGTCAGTGTCATTGTTCTGTGCCAAGATGCACACCTGTAAAATTTTTCTCTAAGGCATTTTTGTAAAAGTTGCTTAAATATCTTAATTTAACTAAGGCCTAGTCCTGGCTTAAGCATAACCCCATTTGTGAAACCAGGCCCGTGAGTATTAAACTCCTGTCAGATGCTTTCCCGCTTAAGCAATCTTGGACTTTCCATCCGACCACCAGCGAAGCTTACCCGATTAAAAAGCCAGATTAACACCGGATGCCGGCCATAGCCTCCCGGCCAGATAACCTTACCATTTTCTATCCTATGGCCGGCAAGGCTTCTCTCTTCGATGCCAGGAGCTCGAGCTCCCATCGGATGCCGACGAAAGCCTCCCGGCCAGACAACCTCACCTTTTCCATTCTGCAGCCAGAAAGGCTTACCCGTTCGTTGCCAGGAGCTCACACTCCCATCGGACGTAGGTGAAAGCCCCCGGCTACCCTTTTGCCATTCTGTCTTACGTACGGAGAGGTTTACCCATCCAATGCAAGGAGTCAAGGCTCCCATTGGACGTAGGTGAGAGCTTCCCGGCTAGACAACCTTACCTTTTCCGTCCTTTGGCCAGCGAGGCTTAACCGTTCGATTCCGGGAGCTAAGCTCCTGTCGGCCGAAGGTAAGAGCCTCCCAGCTGGACAACCTTTTCCGTCCTTTGGCCAGCGAGGCTTAACCGTTCGATTCCGGGAGCTAAGCTCCTGTCGGCCGAAGGTAAGAGCCTCCCAGCTGGACAACCTTTCCATCCTTGGCCAGCGAGGCTCACCCGTTCGATGAGAGTGCTCCCATCGGACGCTGGCGAGAGCCTCCTGGCCAGCCAACCACGACCATTCCACGTGGTTTAGGTTACAAAACCTACAAGCAAGCCGTTCGATGCCGCAGGTACCAAACACACAAATAAACCCTCCCTCCTTCCTACGGTCGTCAAGGCTTACCCGTCTCTTGCCGTGAGTAGCAAACTCCCATAAGACGCCGACGACAGCCTAACGACCACACAAACTTACCTTTTCCATCCTACGGCCTGCGAGGCTCACCCAGTTGTTTTTGGGGAACAGGAAGTCCCCGTTGGATGCTGGCAAGAGCCTCCTGGCCACCTATCGTTACCTTTTCTGTCACACATCCGGAGAGGCTTACCCGTTCGATGCGTGTGCTCCCTTCGGACGCCGGGGAGAGCCTCCCGGTTAGACAACCTTACCTTTTCCTTTTCTATGGTCAGCGAGGCTTACCCGTTCGATGCGCGTGCTCCCTTCGGACGCCGGCGAGAGCCTCCTGGACAGACTTGCTTTACGTTTCCATTCTACGGTCGGCGAGGCTTACCCGTTCGATGCGTGTGCTCCCTTCGGACGTCGGTAACAGTCTCTCGGCCACGCAACTTCCCTTTCCATTTGACGATAGGCGAGGCTTAACCTTCCGGCGCTACGAGTCTCGTCCTCTCGCCAAATCCTGCAAAAAAAAAAAAAAAAAAAAACCCCAACAACTCTCAGCTACCCTCACATCTTTTAACCCCACCTGGCGAGGCTTACCCGTTCGATGTTCTGAGTTCAATGCCCCATCGGATGCCGCGAGAGTCCTCCCAGTCGGGTTTTCCTTTCCACTCTCCCCGTCCGGCGAGGCTTACCCGTCTGATGCGTGTGCTCCCTTCAGACGTCTGGCGAGAGTTCTCCCAGACGGGCCTATGCTTGCCGGCCACAAGTGAGTCTCATCCATCCGATGCCGTGAGTCGGGATCTCCCTTCGGATGTCGCCAGAGTCCTCCTTGTCGGCCAGCCCAAAGCTTTTTATCTGCCAAACCAAGAGGACCCATACGTCCGTCATTCTGAGTCTCAATCTCCTGTCGGAGGCTTCATGGGCCCTCTCGGTCAGCTTTAGGCCCTTCGCCCACTGAATAGCAGGGGCTATCAGCCAGTAGGGCCCGTACGCCGACACCGTGACCTATTCCGGTCGAGGCAACTCGGGTCCTCCCGGTCGGGCACCACAACCACGCTGCTCCTCCTCATCGGCCGGTAGGGCTCACCGTTCCAACGCCACAAGCTCCAGTTGAGCATCGGCTCGAGCCCTACCGACCGGGCGCCAACAACTACGTAGTTCACTAGCTGCAGCCGGTAGGGCCTACTCTCCCAATGCCCAGGTCGCGCCCTCTGGAGTACGTAGGCCCTTCCAGCCCGCCAACGAGACGACTTCTCAGGAAACCAAATCAGCCCCCGCCAGTACTCTATGCTTTTTGGGGGGGACATTCTTTAAACTGGCGGCTGTCCTCTTGTACAATTGCTTTTTTGGGGGGTACTCTAGGTTCGGGCCATTCCCGAGCTCGGAGCCCTTCCCCGGACAGCACGCCAAATACGCATACCATACCTCAGCTAATTATATGTAAGCGTGAACTAGTGAAATGAAATTTTATTAATAAGATTCGGGAGGAGCGCGTCAGATACTTAGCCTAATCAACACAGGTGGACCATAATCAAGTAATCAATCCCATAGTATAAATATCGCTGACTTCCCTCTATCCATTGACGGTTTATCAGCATCCCTCCTCCACCCCATCTCCTCACTTTGAGTTCACTTTATAAATAGACGGGGAAGGGGGGGTACTCTAGGTTCGGGCCATTCCCGAGCTCGGAGCCCTTCCCCGGACAGCACGCCAAATACGCATACCATACCTCAGCTAATTATATGTAAGCGTGAACTAGTGAAACAAGTTTAATTTCAAATGGTTTCATTAGCAGCAAGAATTTTCATAATTAAGAATAACACAATTCCGTTTTTTTTTTTCAGTTTGAAATTAGACTGAATAACAGATTTCCAGATGTGACCCTACTGAATTCCACTCTATGTGTGAATGTTGTGGTTTAGGCATCATATCATTGTGATTTGGTGTGTTGAATGTGAAGGACTCCAACATTGATATCAGTATTTTTTTATTTTTCCTAAGAACAACAAACAAAAACCAAATGGAGTGAAATGGACCCTTGCTGCGGTTCATGATGTGTGCTGCTTGTGCAAATAATCCATAGTTTGTTGTAGATTTAAATAATTGTTGCACACTCGATTGGAAGTATCTAAGTACACGCCGACACATTTGCTTTTCTCATGTGTAGGATAATTTTATTTTATTTTTCTCCATTTCTCAGAACAAAAATCTGAAAACGAATATCAAGAGCTAGAGAATCTCCTTGAGTAACTAAAGGCACAGATAAGCTCTGTGCAGCTATTTTTCATCCAGTATCCTGCTCTGACCTGTGATAAAAACATGTTCCAGATATTCATCTTTAGAGAGGAGCCTATCACAAGTCTTTATTGAGTTCCTTACTTGTAAAATCAGCAAAACACACTGTACAAAACATCACTGTTCACACTATTAGGAAATTGCATGTGCAGAAAAATAACTATAAATAAACTGATCAAACAGATATATATATATATTATTTCACAGAAATTAATATAAAACTGAAACCAAGTTTTACAATCTGAGTTATAGTTGAGTAGTTCATATTTTAACAGATAGTAGAGAAGTTTGCTGGAGCACCAATAAAGCTTGTGTCTTTTAGGAGCACTGTATGATAAGTTAAACAAATTAGTTTGGTACTGCTATTATATCATATTTTCATTTTCTTTTTCTGGGCGATTGCTGTCATCTTCTTCTTGTCTGACACTCAGAAGAGTCCTGTTCCGGTTGGTGTATTTTTGTGTCAGTCTGTAAATGATTGGCATTATGATGATGATAAAACTGCTTATAACAGCAGCGATGACGGCAATCTTAAATCCACGACCTTCTGGTTTCTTCTGTTCATTTGTTTCTGATATGTCCCAGACAGGTTCTTCTGGAAAGGGGAGTTTAAAATGTTTTTATGACATGGTTTAAATCATAAACTCAACTTCAGTCAGAAATCAGAAAATCTGTTGATGACTTCTTAAAAGAAAGTTCAGATATTACTTTCGTTTTTAAGAGCTTCATTAAAATCATGTGACTACTAGAGCATTTTTCTTAAGCAATCAATAATTATTATAGAATATAATACCTTTCTGTCCAAGAGTTTCAGTGTCAATTTCACGTACTATGGGTTCTGTTAACAGATTTCAAACCATTGTTAGTAGACTAAAAATAAATGTAGTGCTTCAAACACTCAATATATACTGTCCCACACCTGTTATGTTCACAGCGAATTTTGATGGTTTCGCTCCACATGTTGTTTGCACAAAGAATCTGAATTGTTCTGTCATCACTGTAGTTGGAGTGTAGCGGCATGTGAAACTGTTTCTCTGTTCACAGGAGTTCACAGAAACATCTTGACAGACTGAAGAGCCTTTATAGGACTCAGTGTATTGAAACTTATACTTTGCAATGCAGCATTCAGTGATCTTCAGAGAGATGCTGCAGGTGAGAGTTACTTCTTTCCCCACAGATCCAGTCACATCATAACAGCTTACACTGATATCTGAAAAATAACAATGTATATCATCATATAATATAGCACTTGAAGAATAATAAAATATCTATCTTTTTAAACAAAAAATAAAATATTCAGATCTACTACAAAACAAAAAAACAAAAAAAACAAAAAAAAAAAATATATATGTATATATATATATATATATATATATATATATATATATTGTGCATTATTATTTACGTTCTGCATATCTATTAACTAGCCTACATTTGACTAAATGTTTTCCTCATTATCTCACATTTAGTCCCTTGCCATTGTCACACACACTTTCAAAGGGAAAGTTTATTCTCTTACCATCATCAGAATCTTGACAGACAGCGGAGAAGCTCCAAACCACAATGATCAGCTCCACAACATTCACAGCATTCATTGTTCTGATTCTGCAATGAAATGAAATGAAACATAACCGTGGCTTAACCGGTTAATAAGGAAGAACTAGAACTTACAGAGCAGATACAGAGGAAAAATTACTCAAAGCTCAGCAGAAAAGTATTTTACTTAGATTGAATCAGTTCTTTTAGGAATATTTTAGCCGAAATCAAAAATGCTGACATCATTTGAAGATATTCATCATTCTTAAATGTCTCATATTGTGTGTCTAATATTACATACAACTCGTGCTTTAAGATGTGTTGATGAAACTAATGGGTGAAAAAATATAGCTATGAACCCCAAAATATTCTTACAGTAAAAAGCCCCGAGGCACGCATTGAAACACAGCCGTGTATCAGCTGAATCTCCAGCAGCTGCTACAGAAATCAAACGACACGAAGCGCAAATCTTTCCACTGGATTAATTCTCTTTAACGACTGACTCCAAACATACTGTGGATAACACTTGCAACATCTACCAGCCAAAATGTGGACAAAAACTTTTATATATTCATATTGTTTTAAAAATATCGGCAGATTGCGTAACAGCACGCGCGCATTGTTGGTTTTCCAGCAGCCCGTTATGGATTGGTAAATAGCCTATAAACGGAATTATTTCCTGATCAGAGAGAGTTATTCTCACCTGCGCTTTTTCCTTTTCTGTCTTCACCATCTGAATGCATTCCTTTCTGTTTGCTGTTTACACGAGCCCAAACACTGAACCTTCTACTAAACTTTCACTTTCAACATGGCTCTCAAACAAGTCTCTGTTTTTTATGTTGTTAACAAAATTTCTGACCAGTAGTTGGTGCTGTTTCTAACATGCAAATTTCCCCTCCATGATGACGATAACTTACAAATACTGTTTTAAAGTCAAATATACAACCGATCAGATTTGTTTTGGCGTTTTGGCACACTCGGTAAATATGATTAAAGGCGGCTTTTATCTTTTTGTTTCATTTATTCATTTTATAAAACAAAACTTTCAAAAAGTAAAAACCAAGTAAAAAAAGTATAGACCAAGAGCCACATCATGAAATAAATGACTTTCTAATACACGTCGGCCACAATTATTGTTAGCCCTAAAAATTACTATGAGCAAAATATCTCTGAAGTATACTGCCATTAATAAAAAAAAAAATTGCATTGGAAATTCAAATGTACACCATCAGCACAATAAATAATAATTATTTACTCAGGGTCAGAAAACCTAAATAAATGTATCAAAGAGCACCTACATTACCACATGGGAGGTTTTCAAGACAGAAATTTCAAATAAATCAAATCAAATTCAAAAAGGTTTTCACATAAATCCTCTGCTCTCATTCAGAAACAACCTCCAGTTTATTCAGCTACCAGACATTACAGGAACTTCTAATGAGAAATGCTTCTTTGGTTTAATGAAACTTATGTGTTCAATGTTGTTGTGAGCCTATTTTCCTGCAGGAGGACCTGGACATATTGTTCCGATGACAGCATCAATTCTTTGCCAACAGTTACCCATTCTACGGATACAGACTGCGGTCACGCCATCTGCGCTTCAAGTTCATTGCGCGTCGGCGGTGGGTGGTACAATAACGTGTGAGCGCTACAGTCTTCTTTTTTAGTAAATCCTGCTTCAGTTGTCATATGTATTCATATTCATAAGAATGATTAAATTAATTCACGTTTTAAGTGTTATAAATATGTTATCATTCAATCTGTACCTGCTATTGTATGGATACTGACTCTAAGCTTTTGAATAATATACTGTATAATGTTGCAAATGCTTTTTATTTCACATAAATGCTGATCTTTGGATCCTTCTATTCATCCAAGATTACTGAAAAATTTACTCATCTGTGTTAAATACTGATAATCAGCAAATCAGCATATTAGAATGATTTGATCTCTGACGGATTCACATTAGGTGACACTGAAGACTGAAGTAATGATGCTGAAAATTCCCCTTTGATCGCAGGAATAAATTACAGTATAGAATATATTTAAGTAGGAAACTGTTTTTTAAAATAGCAAAAATATTTTACAATATTACTGCTATTATTGAATCTGTAAAGTGCTTGCTAGGGACCCGCAGCATCTATCCTACCCTAATGTGTGCGTGTGCCATAAGTGTTCAATAAAATGTAAATTCGTCCCCCACAATTTTTTGGCCAAATCAAGTGAAGTGTTTTCATAGGTTTCCATGGCCCAATGGCAATAAAGCTAGATTTAAATTAAAAAAGACACAGTGGTGGGAAGTCATGGACCAAAAAATGCCAGGGCCATTTTTTTTGTCCCAGTCCAGCCCTGCCCTGGCTACTATGCGTAATGTTTACAGAATTAACCATGTTTTCCACAGGATATTGTAGGCATGCTAATTGAAACTACCTTTTTAGTGCCTCTCATTATGAGTCTATGGTGAAATGCTGTAATCATCTGTCCACTAAGATGTTAGAAATCATGCAAATATAGAAATAAGAAAATAAAATAAAAAATAAATAGCTGGTGACTGCTATGTGTCAAATGCTTTTAAAACTGACATTACGTGCAGAGATGGATTGGACTGCATTCATTCACAGAGCCATGGAAGTGGAAAACTCTGGATAATGAGCTGTTTGCGTGAGGAAAATGCATACTTCACTTTGAAACAAGCAGTGCAAACTCAAATTGAGAATCAGAATCAGAATGAGCTTTATTGCCAGGTATGTTTACACATACGAGGAATTTGTTTTCATGACAGAAGCTCCGCAGTACAACAGAATGACAGCGACAGAACATAAAACACATAATAAAAGAATATAAATATACAAAAAATACAAATAAGTAGATAAGGAATGACAATATACAAATTTACAATTGTAGGCAGGTATATTACAAAAATGCAGTTATGTATGTACATGTATATTATGTGCAAAATGTAAGTGTATACTAAGTATGTGTGTTAGATAAATTAAGTGTATGTGTATATAAATATAAAGTGTAGTGTGTTCAGTGTGTTCAGTGTGTATCAGCTGTTCATAAGATGGATTGCCTGAGGGAAGAAACTGTTCCTGTGTCTGGTCGTTCTGGTGCTCAGTGCTCTGTAGCGTCGACCAGATGGCAACAGTTCAAAGAGGGAGTGTGCTGGATGTGAGGAGTCCAGAGTGATTTTAACAGCCCTTTTGCTCACTCTGGATAAGTACAGTTCTTGAATAGATGGGAGAGTTGAACCGATGATTCGCTCAGCAGTCCGGACTACCCTCTGTAGTCTTCTGAGGTCAGATTTAGAAGCTGAGCTGAACCAGACAGTTACTGAAGTGCAGAGGATGGATTCGATGATGGTGGAGTAGAACTGTTTCAGCAGATCCTGTGGCAGGTTAAACTTCCTCAGCTGGCGAAGGAAGTACAACCTCTGCTGGGCCTTTTTCACAATGGAGTCAATGTGAATGTCCCACTTCAGGTCCTGAGAGATAGTGGTGCCCAGGAACCTGAATGACTCCACTGCAGTCACAGTGCTGTTCATGATGGTGAGTGGGGGAGTGCAGGGGGGTTTCTCCTGAAGTCCACGATCATCTCCACTGTTTTGAGCGTGTTAAGCTCCAGGTTGTTGAGAGTGCACCAGACAGCCAGCTCTTTAACCTCCTGCCTGTAAGCAGACTCGTCACCGTCCTGAATGAGGCCGATGAGTGTGGTGTCATCTGCAAACTTCAGGAGCTTGACAGAGGGGTCCTTAGATGTGCAGTCATTAGTGTACAGGGAGAAGAGCAGTGGGGAGAGAACACAGCCCTGGGGAGCTCCGGTGCTGATTGTACGGGTGCTGGATGTGTATTTTCCCAGCCTCACTAGCTGCTGCCTGTCTGTCAGGAAGCTGTTGATCCACTGACAGACGGAGGTGGGCACGGAGGGCTGAGTTAGTTTGGGCATGAGGAGGTTTGGCATGATCGTGTTAAAAGCCGAGCTGAAGTCCACAAACAGGATCCTCACATAGGTCCCCGGTCTGTCTAGGTGTTGCAGAACATAATGCAGTCCAATGTTTACTGCATCGTCCACAGACCTGTTTGCTCTGTAGGCAAACTGAAGAGGATCCAGCAAGGGTCCAGTGATGTCCTTCAGGTGAGCCAGCACCAGTTTTTCAAATGACTTCATGACTACAGACGTTAGAGCCACAGGCCTGTAGTCATTTAGTCCTGTAATTTTGGGTTTCTTGGGGATGGGGATGATGGTGGAGCGTTTGAAGCATGAAGGGACTTCGCACAGCTCCAGCGATCTGTTGAAGATCTTTGTGAAGATGGGGGCCAGCTGGTCAGCACAGGATTTCAGACAGGCTGGTGTAACACAATCTGGGCCTGGTGCTTTTTTCCTTTTCTGCTTCCGGAAGACCTGGCGCACCGCATCCTCACTGATCTGTATTGCAGGTGTGGGGGAGAGGGGGGATGCAGGAGGTGTAAATGGTGAGAGTGCTTGATTGGAGAGGTGTTCAGGATGGGTTGCAGGAGCTGTTAATGGTGTGAATGGTTGTTTGGAGAGGCATTCAGGGTTGGTTGCAGGAGTTGTTATTGGTGTGAATGGTTGTGTGGAGAGGTGTTCAGGGCAGGTGATGGGTGTTCTTTCAAACCTGCAGTAAAACTCGTTCAGATCGTCTGCCAGTCGTTGATTCTCCACAGTGCTGGGGGGTGGTGTCTTGTAATTGGTGATCTTCTTTAGACTTTTCCACACTGATGCTGAGTTGTTCGAAGTGAACTGAGTCCTTATTTTTCCAGAATAATTCCTCTTTGCCACTCTGATCTCCTTTTCCAGTGTGTATTTAGCCTGTTTATACAAGACATTGCCCCCCTTCCTGTAAGCATCTTCTTTGGCCTGACGGAGCTGTCTGAGTTTTGCAGTGAACCACGGTTTGTCATTGTTGTAATTTAGTTGAGTCTTGGTAGGAATACACATATCCTCACAGAAACTGATATATGCTGTTACGGTCTCTGTGAGTTCGTCCAGATCGGTGGCAGCAGCTTCAAAACCACTCCAATCAGTGAGGTCAAAACAAGATTGTAAATCCTGCTCTGCTTCATTAGTCCATCTTTTTACAGTCCTTAATAAAGGTTTAGCTGATTTTAGTTTCTGCCTGTAGGTCGGTATAAGATGAACCAGAAGGTGATCAGAACGTGCCAAAGCTGCTCGTGGAGCAGAGTGAAATGCATCCTTTATTGTTGTGTAACAGTGATCCAATATATTACTGTCTCTTGTGGGACAAGTAACATGCTGTCTGTATTTTGGCAGTTCACGGGAGAGATTGGCTTTATTAAAGTCCCCAAGAATGATTAAAACAGAGTCTGGGTGTTGTTGTTCTATCTCTGTGATGTGCTCAGCGAGTTCCTGTAAAGCTGAGCTCACGTGCGCTTGAGGAGGGATGTAAACACTCACCAGAATGAGCGAGTGAAATTCGCCCGCGGCGAATAGAACGGCTTGCAGTTAATGAAGAGCGTTTCGAGATTTGAGCAGCACGTCTTCTTTAACACAGTTACATCTGTACACCACCGTTCATTGATGTAAAAGCATGTCCCGCCGCCGCGCGATTTCCCCGTTGATTCTGCGTCGCGATCCGCTCTAAACAGCTGAAAGTCCGGCAGATGGAGCGCGCTGTCCGGTATGGTGTCATTCAGCCAAGTTTCCGTGAAACACAGAGCAGCAGAGTGAGAGAAATCTTTATTTGTCCGAGAGAGCAGAAGCAGTTCGTCCGTTTTGTTGGGAAGAGAGCGGAGATTTGCCAGATGGATGCTAGGCAACGGCGTTCGAAATCCGCGTTTTCTGAGTCTCACGAGCGCTCCCGCTCGCTTTCCCCGTCTGTGCGTCCTCTTGAAGCGTGTGATCAGCACAGCCGCTCCGCCGACAAGAATGTCTAGCAAAACATCAGAATAGTCGAAAACCGGTGAAATATCGGGAGATGTGTGTAGCTGAATATCCAGCAATTCGTCCCTGGTGAAACTGATTGCAGGAATATAACTAAAGACAGGACAAACTAACAAAAACACAAAAACAACTGCAGAGCACGTCACGGAGGCAGCCATCCTGTATCGGCGCCACTCTAATTCAACTGATTAACGTGGCAGTAATTAACATTCTGGACTTTGTTTACAACATACAGAGAGAAGCTTCCAAAGCCCTCCCCATCCTCCACCTAGGTGCCTCAGGCCACATCACTCTTATGATAATGCTTGCACACAGACCGGTCATTAAAGTCACCAAACCAGTTCAAAAATAGATTCAAGTGTGACCAGAAGGGTCATCAGAGGCTCTTCAAGTTTTGACATCACTGACTGGAATATATTTAAGCAGGCTGCTACACACAATAACACCACAGACCTCCAAGCTTGTGTGTGTTTACGGTACCATTTAGAAGAGGGACCTAAAATTATGCGCTAGGCTATATCTCAGCTCTCCTTGAGGGTGCGTTGAATGTTTCAGGATGAACTTATACACAGTGTGATTGTCTATCACCATTAAAAGATTCAGATATTTTTAAGGTACCATTTTCAAGATTTAGTTCTATAAATTGGACATGTGACAATTACAATATAAAGTATATTCACGTGTTTGTGACATATACACAGCTGCTGATCTGATGACTAACTTTGCAGACTAAGTAACTTGTCAAATATCTTAATTATAAAGTGGAGTAAGGTAATAGAACTTCTATAAATTATATATTATATAATTGTAAAAGGAGGCTGGCACTTGGAAGTGCAAAAGGCTGATTTTCTTTTACAGGTAAAATGAGCCCCAAAAAAGAGATCACTTTAAAGGATTAGATACAAAATTAATAGTAGTTATTAAGATCAATGTGGTTTGGAATTGGTAAAATGTGCTTGGGGGTAAAAATATGATCAGAAAATCAACTTGCCTAGTAATTCTGCACATGGTGTATGCAAATGGTAAGGCAAAGGAAAGATTTGGTAGGCATGAACACGTTTTGTTATATGCATGTGTTGTGATGGATTTGCAGGGCGTTTCGTTATATGCATGAGTTGTGAGATTTTGCAGCGCGTTTCGTTATATGCATGTGTTGTGAGGATTTGCAACATTTGTGTTGTCAAATTAATGATGATGTTTTTTTGTTTTTGTTTTTTTTTGCTGGTGTTTTTTCAATTAGCATGTGTTTTCTTAAATTGCATGTGACGGTTGGGTGACGGAAAGGCTGGAAACAAATGCAAATTAACAATGAAAATAATTTTTAATGAAAATAAACAAACAAACAAACACGAAGGGACAATGATGCTGGGAAGATGACAACCCAAGATGGTGGTGAGGAGATGAGGAATCCGGATGATGGCGGTGAGAAGGCAGCAGGAGAGGATGGCACAGGAACTGCGGGGAATGGAGCCGAAGGTAAGTGTTTGTAGCTGAGTGGATGTGCGTAGAGTGGATGAGGTTCTGAAAAACACAGACATCCAACGCAGACAACACTGAAGCCGAAAAACAGGGTAAACGATATTAAACAACGATCTCACAAACACAAGACGTGAGACAAGCCAATATATATGGGATGAGTAATGAGTGACAGCTGCTGCTGATGACAATTAACGGAGACGCCCACAAACTAATCAGTGCAGACGCGAAACACACAGACTTCACCACAAAGTGCAAACACCCAGAGATCACGGTTTACCAACTGTGACAGTACCCCTCTCTAAGAACTCCTCTTGGAGTTCCCAGAAGGGCCTACCTGCTGATTGTAGTCATCAATAAGGTAGTGATCCAATATTTCCCTAGCAGGTACCCAACTCCTCTCCTCCGGACCGTAACCTTCCCAGTCCACCAGGTACTGGAATCCTCGTCCCCTCCGTCTCGAGTCCAGAATACGATTTACCGAATAAGTCGGTTCCCCATCTACAAGACGCGGCGGCGGGTTAATACGTGCATAAAACACAGGTTTAATTTTGAACACATGAAAGGCGGGGTGTATCCTCTTGTACGCAGGAGGTAGTTTGAGGTGGACTGTCACCGGACTAATGATCTTGGTGATAGTAAACGGGCCAATAAATTTGGGAGCTAATTTATTAGAAACGGAACGCAGAGGAATGTTACTAGTAGAAAGCCACACCTTTTGACCCACGACGTAAACGGGAGGCTTTGGCCGGTGGCGATCGGCCTTAGCCTTAGTGCGCTCCCTCATCCGGAGCAGAGTCTCGCGGGCTCTGGTCCAGGTGTCGTGGCACCTCTGGACAAACGTGTGAGCGGAGGGAACCGCGACTTCAGATTCCAGACTGGGAAAGACTGGTGGCTTGTACCCTACACTACACTGAAACGGAGAAAGGCCCGTAGCTGACACTGGCAAAGAATTGTGGGCGTACTCCACCATAGAGAGTTGTTGACTCCAACAAGAAGGATTCTTGGAGACCAAACATCGCAACGTCCTCTCTAAATCTTGGTTGGCTCGCTCAGACTGTCCATTACTTTGGGGATGATAATCCGAAGACAAGCTAACTGTAGCTCCTAGCAATTTGCAAAACTCTTTCCAAAATTTGGATATGAACTGAGATTCCCTGTCAGAAACCACGTCTACCGGGAGGCCATGAAGCCAAAAGACGTGATCTAGGACAGTGACCACTGTTTCCTTGGCTGTAGGTAATTTGGGCAAGGGAATGAAATGTGCCGCCTTCGAGAATCGGTCCACTACGGTCAAAAAGACCGTCATGCCATTAGAGGGCGGGAGGGCGGTAACAAATTCTAGAGCGATGTGGGACCAGGGTCTCAGACAGCGGTTGAAGAAGCCCATCAGGAGGTCGGTTAGATGACTTACCACTGGCGCAAACTGAACAAGCCAAAACAAAATCGCGGACGTCACGAGCCATACGTGGCCACCAGAATCGTTGTCTAACCAACCCATTAGTTCTACTTATCCCTGGGTGACAAGCTACATTAGAACAATGACCCCACTGGACAACCTCGGACCTTAACTCCTCCGGCACAAATAAACGGTTCGGTGGACAACCGGACGGAGGCGTTACCCCTTGTAAGGCCGTCTTGACCTTCGACTCGACCTCCCAAACGAGTGCTGAGACCACTAACTTCTCAGGTAAAATACACTCGGGAGTCACCGGGCGGGCGGAGGGATCAAAAAGACATGATAAAGAGTCGGGTTTGACATTCTTGGAACCCGGGCGGTACGATAAAGTAAACTCAAAACGAACGAAAAAAATTTGGTCGAATTGAGTCTCTTGGCAGTTCTAATGTACTCTAATTCTTATGATCGGTCCAAACAATAAAAGGAACCCCTGAACCTTCCAGCCAGTGACGCCACTCCTCTAATGCTAATTTGACGGCCAACAGGGTCCATACGTATTCCCTCGGACGAGTCGATATATCCTAGGAAGGGAACAGACTGTGCATGGAATACGCATTTCTCTGCTTTGACAAAAAGCCCATTCTCAAGTAACCTCTGGAGCACTCGTCTGACGTGTTGAACGTGTTCCTGGAGAGATGAAGAAAAAATCAGTATGTCATCCAGGTAAACATATATAAACTGATCTACCATATCTCTCAACACATCATTAACGAGCGCTTGGAAAACCCCGGGCGAGTTGGAGAGCCCGAACGGCATCACCAAGTATTCAAAGTGCCCTCTAGGGGTATAAAAGGCAGTTTTCCATTCACCCCCCTTCCTGATGTGGACCAAATGATAAGCATTACGTAAATCCAGTTTTGTGAATATGGATGCTCCCTGCAACCTCTCGAAAGCTGAAGACATGAGTGGTAAAGGATAGGTGTTCTTTATCGTGATGTTGTTCAGCTCTCGGTAATCAATGCAAGGTCGCAGGGAACCATCCTTCTAACCTACAAAAAAGAATCCCGCCCCCGCTGGAGAAGAGGAAGGACGGATGAACCCAGAGGCTAAAGAATCAAAAATGTATTTCTCCATGGCCTCCCTCTCAGGAATAGACAGAGAGTATAACTTGCCCTTAGGCGGAGACTTACCTGACACTAAATCTATGGCACAGTCGTAGGGACGATGTGGAGGAAGAGAAGCAGCACGGGACTTACTGAACACTTCCTTCAGGTCCAGATACTCTGCGGGCACGTTTGGCAAGACCATGTTCTCCTTCTGAAAGACAGAAACAGGGACAACAGGACAAGTAGAAACCAGACAAGACTCATGACAACTTTCACTTCACAATGTGACAGTGTTTGAACCCCATTCCACTCGTGGATTATGTTTGGTTAACCAGGGGTGACCTAACACAATGGGAGCAACAGGGGAGTCCATGAGAAAAAAGGATATTGTTTCGCGATGGTTTCCAGACGTGAGCAGTGTGATAGGTTCAGTATGGTGAGTGACGTGAGGCAGTTCCTGGCCATTGAGTGCGGTGACATGGATGGGGAGAGACACAGGAAGGACAGGAATGTTCAAGTGATGTGCCAGTGAAGAATCAATGAAACTACCTTCGGCTCCGGAGTCCAGAAGGGCATGACATTCGTGAGATTGATTCCTCCACCGCAGTTTCACCGGAAGGAGGGTCGATGATGTAGTTGAGGACTTCCCAGCCGAGATCCCACCCGATAGTAGCCTCAAGTTTACTACCAAGCTGGCTCTTTTTACCGGGCATGAATAGATGTTATGAGCTGAGCCTCCGCAGTTTAAGCACAGTCCTTGGGACCTCGGCCGTTCCCTCTACCTCCGGGACAGCCGAGCTATACCCACCTGCATGGGCTTGTGATCGTCGATGGGACCGGCCGCGTTCTCTTGACTCGAGCGCCCCCTGACAGGAGAGATGGTTGGACGTGTAGGACTGGGCTGGCGACTCAGGCGGTTAATCTGTGTGTCCACATGTAGAGCCAAATCTATGAGTCCGTTTAAGTGTGGGGGGCAGCTCGAGGAGGTAGATCTCCTTTTGAACCCGGTCGGATAACCCATGCAGGAATCGATCCCACTGCGCGGCCTTGTTCCACTGGCACGCGGCCACCAGGGTGCGGAACTCGATGGAATAGTCTGTTACCGAAGATGAGCCTTGACGGAGTTCAGAGAGATGATGAGCGGCTTCCCTGCCGGCCGCGGCACGGTCGAATACCCTTCTCATTTCCTCTGAGAGGGTGTGGAACGAGGCACAACACGGATGTTGATTCTCCCATACCGCCGTCCCCCATAGGGTGGCCTTGCCCAACAGTAACGTGAGGGTGAACGCTACCTTAGATTCCTCGGTGGCGAAAGTGCGGGGCTGTAGAGCGAAATGCATTGAACACTTGGTTAAGAAAGTTCTGCAAAATGCTGGCTCACCAGAATAGTTTTCAGGCGCCGGAAGTCACGGCTCTGGTCGGATGGGATCCTGGGGGGTCTCCCGGGGGACGGGCGGCGCAGGTGGTGCGATGAGCGCAGTGGGAGATGTGAGCTGATGGATCTGCTGGGTGAGCTCGGACACCTGTGCCACCAGCGCATGGACAGCGCATCCGGTGTTCGAGATGCTCTCCTGCTGCTGATCCATTCATTTAATGCTGTGGTGCATGAAGTCCGTGAGGGTGTTGGTGCTCACTGCTTCCATGACTGGTGAGATCGTTCTGTGACAGTGGGGTGAATGAAAGGTTGGAAACAAATGTGAGTTAACAGTTTTTAATGAAAATAAACAAACAAAAAAACACGAAGGGACAATGATGCTGGGAAGACGACAATCCAAGATAGTGGTGAGGAGATGAGGAATCCGGATGATGGCGGTGAGAAGGCAGCAGGAGAGGATGGCACAGGAACTGCGGGGAATGGAGCCGAAGGTAAGTGTTTGTAGCTGAGTGGAAGTGGGTAGAGTGGATGAGGTTCTGGGAAAACACAGACATCCAACGCAGACAACACTGAAGCCAACAAACAGGGTAAACAACATTAAACAACGATCTCACAAACACAAGACGTGAGACAAGCCAATATATATGGGATGAGTAATGAGTGACAGCTGCTGCTGATGACAATTATAGGAGACCCCCACAAACTAATCAGTGCAGACGCGAAACACACAGACTTCACCACAAAGTGCAAACACCCAGAGTTCACGGTTTACCAACCGTGACATTGCAGCGCGTTGATCCCTCTCGACCACCGTATACCACTGAGAATGGCCGAAGTTACACATACGGTGTGAGGCTAAAGCAAATGTTTTTTTGATTACTCACTCACTGTTGAGCGTCTGCCGCGAGTGATTTTAATGTTAAGTCAATGTAGAGGTCCTGCGGCACAAATGAGGCATTTAACGCGGCGCGGGCGTGTCCAGTTCGCACAAATGAGGTGAATTGACTAATTGTTAAAATACTACAAGTGTTAGAATGGTCCCATTCTACATCGCCGCCACCACAAGTTTTCTCAGTCCTTCCGAAGTGTTCACGGCCATGGGAAGAAAAGGCACAGCAGACTCAAAATCTGAATATACCTTCACTTCAAATCTTTTATTGTTTTACACTGACTTTATATAGGACAAAATAAGGGTGGTACAATCTTTCCAACCAATAGGATATAGATTATGTGTTGAGTATGAGCCAAAACAACTTTATGTCTGAGGTAAGAATACCGTCAGACAGGGCCGTAGCTGGGGTTAGCGGGGCCCCGGTGCAGGTTGTACTAGTGGGCCCTGTTTTAAAGTGTTTAATTTGTATGTTCGTTCTGTTTATTTGTTTGTGCTATTTACACAGTGTTTACATTTTTTTCAAGTTTGTAAGTGTCACAGTTTATTTGCTCTAGTTTAGAAAATGGTAATAAAATCTGATAAGAACTCAAGAGTCATCCTAATATCAGATAACTTTGATTGAAAGATATGTAATGGATTACAATCAAACGGAAACTTCAGACAACTGTCAATACTTTGTTGACCAATTACCAAGCAATGATTAATTTTGTTCAGTCTGTGGTGTTAAAAGGTTGCATTAGCAATTCTGGAAAAAACACGTAAGCAAAACATGGTGAGGTCAAAGTGTGGTCTTTGGTCCCAAAATGTATTTATTTATTTATTTTTTGTATCAATTTCACTAATCCACTTTATGAAAGTTTATTTGGGTATAATATGCCACAGTTCACTTTATTTTGCTATACTCACTTACATAAATTCATTATAGTGTTCTGCACGTACTAGTAAAAAAAAAATAAGAAAAAAAATGATATCTGGTTTCTGAATAATTGTTGGTTTGACAATGCATTAATTCTTGTTAAAACTACAAAGTAATTCAGTCGAGAGCAGGGAGTGATTTTCTTTCTTTCATTTTCTCAGATTAAAATTACAGCAGCTAGTAGAAAATTAGGTGCGGTCACTTTAAGAGACAATGAATGCATCCAATATAATACACATCCGAACTGTTTACTTTCACTTAAGACAACCATAGTTTTTTTCGAACATACTTTCCAAGATGGGTATTTTGACATATTTTTTTATGTATTTGTCATAAAAAAAAAAAAAAAAAACAGACAAAGTGTTTTGCGCCGCCTCTATCAGCGTGAGCCCTTAACACCGAACACCGCGGATGCTGAATTTACTCGTTCAGGTGCAGGAGGAACTTAGAGGAGAAATTCGCAGAATAGAGCTCGGTTCAGTGTTGCTGTCTGTCAGACGCGGCTCTCTATCCGTGTGGGCACTGAACTCAGCGCGCGAGTGATGCGCGGGTCAATGTATTAATAACCCGCACCCGACCGACGTTTTCAACTAACCCACCCGGAACTGGGACCGCAAAAAAATTTAAATAAAATATTGTACCCGACCCGCTTCCTGATCCGCATTTTTAAAAAACAGTAAATGCTCATTGTAGTGTCCTTCAGCCATAGGAACGTAGGCAAAACTAACTAGGCAAAAAAAAAAAAAAACTTAATATATTATAATTTTGTCAAGAATTATACAAAATTGTCAGTAAATTCATAATTTGTACTAAAATAGTCTAGTCTGCTTATGTCTATTTGTATGTTTCTGCAAGGACAGCAGAAAATGAGGCTTGGGTTTGTTCGGATCAGAGCTCGTGAGCAGAGAGTAGCCTAGTGTGACCAGACATCCCGAGAAAATCGGGACAGCCCGAAACCTAAACTGTTGTCCCGAATCTGGCCCCAATTGTCCCTAAAATTATATTTGGCTGCAGCTTTTTTCTAAGTTCTAAAAAAATACCGTACGCGGCTAGGCACGAATTTAGATATTCATTTATCTAATTAATCTATATGCGCAAAGACAATACGACCTTTTTGTTTTAAAGCTTGATGAAGAGAGCGCAAGTTGCTGCAGCTGCTAGGAGGACAGTGATGCACGTGTACAGGAGTGATTGACAGTTCGCGGCACTATGTAGGCTACAAAAGAATACTCCGCTACACAATTTCGTATTTTCATTTAAACTTATTAGCCTTAGCTTTACCAAAAGGTCTGATTTACGCACTGTTAGAACATTCTTTTTTTTTTTTTACAATGACATTTGAGTTCACGATTTTAATGTTGTTGTAATTTGTGGCAAACTAAAGATTAATGACAGACTGTTGTTCTTTGAATAAAAATGTGTTTAGTTAAGGTTTGAAATGCATTATCTTTTATTATAGGCTACGAAGTCTAATATCATAAGCCCCCCCCCATCCCGTCACCCAAGACCGCAGTGCCACAATCCTGAGCGAGTAATTGTACGTTTTGAGCACAGAGAACTATATTTTGCAAGCACATTACATTATATTTTGAACAGAAATTAAAATTCGCAAAAAAAAAAAAAAAATTCGCTTGAGCAAAGAAAAAATGATTCCGTGCTCAATAAATGTATTTGCTTGTTTGCTATTATCCATATTAACGTGCAATAACTCCTCTCACGCAGTTTACTCAGGTGCTCTCTCACAAACTTATTCTCTGCGCTCCTGTCAAGTCCCTCTTTCTCTCTCCACCTCTTAATACTGTGCGCGATCAACTCTTGACACACGCTTGCTCAATTTACAACAGCTTTACAAGTGTGCCACAAAATCAACCAATCGGAAAATTAAAGGTCAATTGTGATTGGCTGTTGGTCTCCAATCAAATCGCTAGTAGAACCAAAGCCCTATCATTTCCTATTTAGAATTCAATAACAAGAAATGGAAAAATATTCGTTTATTCGTTTTTCCGTTTAGTTTAACAAACGGAAAATTAGTTTTTGACTCTATATCTCATTTTGTATTTCATGCGCACTTGTGGGCGGTGCTAAAACGCTGCTTTCATCTGATTGGTCGAATCGCTCCGTCTTTTCATTCTTTCAGGCTGAATAAGAGTCGGTGCAAGTGTGGCACTGTAATGTCTGAAACCACCACTCACTGTTAATTAGAATAATATTTGAAACAGATGTGGCTGGGCACATAATTCGTGCTGCTGTGACTTGCAAGTGACCCCTTTAAATTATTTCTAGGTTATAGTATTGTATGAATATTGTCCCACTGTATATATACAGTGCAAATAGTTCTGTCTCCTTGGATAAAAGTGAAGTTGAAATCAATAAATAGACTGAACAGTTCCATGATAATATGTCTGTAACATTTATTACTTTCGTCTTTTAAGTCTAAAGGCACTAGGTGTGTGTGTGACATTAATAAATAATTGTGAAAATTAATATAGTTAAATTTATTAAATAAATTAGTAATATTAGTTTTATTACATACTAAATTGAATGATGTTTCTCTTCTTACTATTCTTTGTTGGGCTTGAGAAAGCCAACATATATTTAAACATTATTATTATTATTATTATTTATTATATGCTTTTTCAACCTACCTCCAAATTTATTTTAAGATATAGTTTATTCACACTGGTTTATGCATTTAATGTTTGTCCATTTGGAACTTTTATTTTTCATGAGCTGTATATTTTAAGATGTACTAGGTGTCTGATAAATCACATGCAAAGAATGTAAAGACCTTTGACATTTTTTTTTTTAAATTCGTTATTGAATTCTAAATGGGAAATGAAATGATCAAAACGTATAGGTACACTGGTTCTACTAGCGATTTGATTGGAGACAAACAGCCAATCACAATTGACCTTTAATTTTCCGATTGGTTGATTTTGTGGCGCACTTGTAACCACTGTTTGAAATTGAACAAGCTGTGTCAAGAGTTGAGTGCGAGAGAGAGGGACTTGACAGGAGAGCAGAGAATAAGTTTGTGAGAGAACACCTGAGTAAACTGTGTGAGAGGAGTTATTACTGCAAGTTAATATGGATAATAGCAAACAAGCAAATACATTTATTGAGAACGGAATCGTTTTTTTCTTTGCTCAAGCGAATTTTTTTTTTTTTTTTTTTTTTTTGCGATTGTTAATTTCTGTTCAAAATATAATGTAATGTGCTTGCAAAATATAGGCCTAGTTCTCTGTGCTCAAAACTTACAATTACTCGCTCAGGATTGTGGCACAAAAATAACGCCATACACTTTGCCGCCTCCATCTCTACGTGCAGACTGAGCTCGTGCGTCATTTTCATGTCAGTTATTCAGCCAAAAAAGTGTAGGCTTATGTATTTCAAAAATGTGTCTAGTATACTATATAAACGACAAAGGTTTAATTAGCATTTTTACTTCAAACTACCCAACGACCGCGAACCCCGAATATCACTAAAAATATTTTTGGATGACTCTAGAGAATAGAGAGAGAAAGCACAGATATGGGAGGAGAGAGAAAACCAAGGAGACAGAAAGGGAGGGCAGGAGTAAGAAAGAGGACAACACTCACCTCTACCTTAAAAGGAAACATCTATGGAAGAGAGCGAGTAAGAAGGGAGAAGGGATTGCAAAGAGGCAAGCTCAAAATAATATCTGACAGAGATCATGATATAATCTAACACTAACACAGATAATGCATCTGTCTTTTCTATCATTTCACTGATTTAATTCTTGCGCGTTTTTTCATCGTGTATGATCACAGTTCATATGTGTGGGGAAAGATAAGCTATTAGAGTAAAAATATTGAGTTAGGCTGCTTCATGAGTTAATAAGAAAAAATATTTGACAATTCCTGCAAATGCAGTGATGAAGTTCATGCTCTCATGATTAATTTGTATTAATTAAAATGTTTCAAAACACATGCCCCCCCCCCATGTTTTTTTCACAAATCACGCCCTGAGTGTAACATGAAGTCTAATCATGGTATCACCTGATATAAGGTAGTTAAACATTAAGTGTAATAATAATGAATGATGTGAAAGTTTTGAAATTCCTTTTAAGTATACAAACTCATCAGTAAATATGTTTGGTCTCAGGTTGAAAATGCCGTGTCCAGGGTTCACTGGCACTGCCTGCACAGACGAACAGCGGCTCTGGAATTAGGGGACCCAGAGGAATTTTGCACCCATGATGAACGGAGAGAGGGTCTCAACCATCTTTGCAATGGGACAGGAGCCTGAACAGCCAGCGTCCCCACATGCAGACCATGATGGCACCAACATGACAGTTTAGTGACCACTGATCGCAAAAATGTAGAATTCCTCTCACTTGTGACATGCTCACGTAAGGTTAGAATCACTGCGAACACAGCAAAGAAGGTCCCCATTAGTGGCAACCCTCAGGCTCAACCCTTGGGCTCAGTATATGCTCCCTCATGTGTATTTCATACATGCCACGTGTTGCCTTACCTTTTTAAAGAAGCATGAATGAGAACAATTGGGGCTAAGAACAGGAAAGGGCTGTTTTAGGGGAAGGCTGGAACCATTTTAAATTAGTTATTTTAAACCAGTTGTGTTAAACAAGAGACAAGTCTTTGATTTGTGTTTTAGAAAATGTATAATTTAATATAAGTTTTATAAATCAGTTGGAAGAAGTGTTTGTGATATTCTGGAAGCTAGAGACACCTACTGGCCTTCATGAAGAGGTAATATTTCACCATTTCATCTGTCTGAGTTGTGTCTGTCTTTTCCTTTTTGTATACATCCACTTGGCTGAAGCCCTTGGCATCAAGCAAAAAAAGTTAATATAATTGAGAATGAACAACTCTGAAATTTGTTAAATATTTCTTCTTCAAAAACTAGCGATGTTTTTTTTCCCTAAAATTAAGAACTTCACGTGCGAATTTGGTATATTTCACTATAAGAGAGAGGCTTATTGTGGTCCTTATAGAACTTTAGACAAGCAATCCACATATGAAAGACCAGGACCAAATAACAGAATAAAGAAACCAAAAGTGAACAAAACAATTTAGTATTTCCTTCAATTTCTTTGTGTTTATCACAATTATTTAAACTAATAAGAGATTTCAGACAGTTTTAATCATTTATTAACATGTTAGTGTGTCAACACAATTACAATGATTAAAAAAAAATATATATATACATAATGTGGATATGACATAAAAACTTATTTTACACAATATTTACACAAAAGAAGTTGAAAAAACAATATTATCTGATGCAGATAATCTTAACATAGCCACATATTGGTTGATTAACTGGTGTGACAGATATATTGGTGTAACATCACTGTGCACACAAGAAGTTCTGTTGGTAGTAGTGACGATTAGAGTTTTACAGCAACTTCAGTTAAACTGAACATCATAACTTTCATGATGTTAACATGAAAAGTGAGCCATCATTTGCTTGCTTACTAATTATGTGTCAACCATTTCTTGTTCTCCATAAACACCTCTTTCATAATTCATCTGGAATCCAGAAGGGTTGGTGCTTTTAAACCTCTTTACACAAATGATTGCAACAACAACGATGATGATGATGATGACGATGACGATGAAACTGCTTACACCAGTGAGGACAAGGGCCTTTGATCCATGATCTGTTTGATACAACATGTTTTATAGTAAAACTGAGAAAAGTCTATAATCTCTTTGGATGCTTTCAAATGCTGCCAACTTGATGAAATCATAAAACAACCTGAGCTTATTGTACTTCTCACACAGTTGACAATATAATACCGCTGCTTTTAAAATAGACATGTAAACATGCTATTTTATTTCTGCTGCTTGACATTATAAATATATTTAATGGTAGTGGAAGAGCATTTTTCAGTTTTTAAGGTAATTCAGAGCAGTAAACAATGATCAATAATTATATTTGAATGTGTTAACATTACCATTATGTTATATTACAACATGATATTGGTTTGTTGCTTTATTGCAACAATAGTAAGCTGTTTTACTGCTATATAACAACTTAACATTAACCTGAATTTATACTCAATAACTACACACTCAATAATCAATAAGGAATAATAATAAGACATAATATTTTTCTTACCAGGAGGTTCAGTGGCAATTAAATGTTTAATGGTATCTGTTAAAGGGGTGGTAAAACGCGGTTTTTCGAAGGCTTGATTGTGTTTGTGGGGTGCACTGTAACATGTGTTCATGCTTTGTTTTTTAAAAAATCGCATTATTTTTCATATATTTTACCTTTACTCTACACTGCTCTGTCCCTCCTTGTAAAACGGTCTGATGGTTTCCGGGTTCTATGAAGCCAGTCCCACAAAAATAGCAATGGGCTCAGATTGGTTAGCTGGCCCAGTGTGTTGTGATTCGCTAACCGCCTAGAGCACGTTTTTCGGTAACGTCACGCCCCTTACCTTTACCAGTCGTCTGTGCTTTGGTGGTATTAGAAACAATGGCGTCAATAAAACCATACCAATTTGAGCCCGAATCGGACCTAGAAAAGCAGAACCTGTTCAAGAACGGCGTTTAAATGACGTTTCAGAATGGTATGTTTTTTGTTGTTGATATCTAATACTTTTTTAGATACGCTGTAATTTAATTGTACTAATTATAATAGTTGATGTTTAATTTATAACAATAATAAGTGTTTGTCTATTAACAAAAGTGTATTCAAGAACCTTTTTTATTTAAATATATATATATATATATATTTTATTAGGTGTACATGTAATAACTGTGCAAAAATGCCAGTTAAAGAGGAAAACATCTGCTGCAAAGAAATACAGAAGGTAGTGTAATAAGCTATTACCAAAATTATGCATAACGTGTTAATAGTTCTGTATAATTCTTTTTTCATATTTAAAAGATGAACATAGGTTAATTGTACAGTATGTTCTCATTCTCTTACATTACTGTTTAGGTTGTAAAACGAATGATGGAGGTTCCAGACCCTCCTAAATGTATGGTTGAGCATCCAGGTTTTGAACCAAACTGCTTAAATCCGTATACTTTGCAAAATATCAATAATATTTACAGAGCCGACTATGGACCAGTGAGACGCAGAAATGAAGAGGAGTAAGTATTTATTAAATTTTATGAAATTATGTTGTGTAAAAGAACAAATAAAAGACAATAGATACAAAATATATATATTTACACATTTATATTTACTATATAGTTATTCAAAGACAAAAACTAATCAAAATATACATTTTTATCAAACATATTTTCACATCACATATACATGTTTCCAATATACCACTGGTTTTATACACAATATTGAGGTTTTCTATTCCTGCCATAGGCGTTTCCGTTATCTGGCCTATCGCAGCTTTGTCAGCTGGTGCTGGGGCTACCTAGGACATAGTGTGAGGGTTGTCATCCCCTCATGTGTTGTTAACCGGATCCGTCTACAGTTTCCTGATCCAGCGGGACAGTATGTTGGGTTCCGGCCACCCCTCGACTGAATCGTGACACACACTGGGCAATCACCTCTTCTTTGGAAGGTTTTTCATACTGTGATGACAGAGGAGGTGGAATGGGGATTGCATGCAGCTCTTCCGCATATGGCTTGGGGTCCACAAAGACTTTATGTAACAGAAGGCTCATAAGGTCATCCACATAGTCTGTAAAAAACAGAATACTGAGTCACTCTATGGTTTTACATAATTACTGATAAATAATCTACCTTTGTTTTATAATTAACATTTGTGTAATATTTATAAATATTTTTTGTAAGCTTATATTTATTTTATTATAGTTTTTTTATATATATTATTGTTAATAAAACAAACTTACTGTATGTTGGTTCTATTTTCACTGGCTTTGCTGTGCATTCCCCTTTTTTGGACTTTGGAAAAACGATCTTATACACAGCCTGTCCTTCAGTTGTTGTTGCCTGCTCACGGTTAGCATTTTCATTATAGTGCATTGCTGCAAGATACAGCCTGTAATCAGTGCACAATCCATAAAATATGAAGATTAGTAGACTGTGTTGTGACAAATAAACAAACAATTCAGAATAAGAGGCAAATGTTCAATCCATGATTATAATGGTTTCTTTATTGCAAGAAAGGCTCACAGTCGCACAGTCAGTCAAGAGAATGTGAGTGCTCGCCAAGATGGGAGGCTTTATAGCTCTTTATATCTCTGCTACTCATATCATAGATAACATACTGTAGGGCCACAGGCAAGGCTCCTAACCTATTTAACCTTTTTCTTACTTATTAGGAAAGAATATTATTTATTATAGGGAAAGATCATTAATATTAATAAAATAATGAATAAAAAAAACATTTCCATAACAATTGTTAGAAACAATGCTTATAAATATTACTGAATATGTCAAAGATTATTACCTGCACAATATTCCTATGAAAGGGAAAATCACGTTCTTTGGGGCAAAACGCTAAATCAGACTGTGGAAAGCCTCCAGTGATGACGTCTGAAAGTTGTGGCTGAGCTTTTCTATATCCTTGAGAACTCTTGTTGTATAATAGCTTTTCCACTTTATGGAGCGCTATTGATCCTGTAACCAAACAGATAAAATATGAAGAAAATCTCAATTTTACTAGTTTACTGTCATTTGTCTCTCTATACAGTCATACCTGGTTGGATCCATTTTTTGGATCCCTGGAAACTTTGTCTGGGTGTTCACACTTGGGGAAGAGGTGGTTCTCATGAACATGTACATTTTGGATGTGGTTCTGCAGTGAATTCCACTTCGCCACCTTTTCTGGCCCAGACTCAGAGGAAATCGCACTCCAGTAAACATGGTTTTTGATGCTGTGCAACCCTTTTTTCAGCACCTCACAGTCCTTCATTTTTGAAAGTTTGTCAAGTTTCTTAGATAAACCTGTACAAAGTAAAAGCTTGGTTGTACAATCATTATTTCAAGATAATAAAATTACCACAAAAATAAAAATGTACATGTTAGGTTGAACAATTAACTGAATAAGAATCAATTAATAATACAAAGATAAATAATTACCTTTCTCAAAGTGCCACACGTCATAGAACTGAGTGATATTGAGGTCCCTCAGGTACTTCTGAATCTGCGGATGGCGATCGGTGACGATGTAGTCAACAGCTAAACCATTAGACTCGAGCTTATCGAGACAACGCTTCAATCCCTCCTTTTCCATATGATAACTTCCACCAACCTCGTTGCTCTGTTGTTGGGTACACAACATTTCAAATGTATAAACAGAGTAGAGTATAAACAATAACAGATAAAAGAAAATGTAAATACATTTTTTAAATGCTTAATTACTAACCTGAACTAGTTGAAGATCCAGAATTTTGTTGGTTTCCATGTGCATAATGGTGTAGCTGCCAAATTTTGCTGAGTGTCCTATTGTAAACATCATAATCATATATAGAACATTACGGAGAACATCAGTATCATACTATTTTAGGAAAACTCAAAGACTATAAAATAAACGGCGTGATTTTTTTTAATATACTGTAAACGTACCTGGCGTGTCAGCACGCATATCTCCAGCCACAGCAACATTTCCTCCCTCTTGCAGCTGTCTTATAAGATTCAGTTGATCTTGCCTCCACTTGTGTATTATGGTAGGCTCAATGAAATTCCTGGCATGAATCCTAAAAGTTACGAAATGCATCATCTGGAGCTTCATGGCCTTGAAAATCTATTAACATAGAAATCATACAGTATATACATAATGAAACAACACAGTATTTTTTTGTGAATTTTATTGTAATTGTAATACCTTCTCTAGTTGTTTAAAAGATCCACCGGTAAAATACGTTGCAGCAGACAATAGCAGGTTTCCAAGTGGGGTACTCCCTACAATGGGCTGGCTCTGCCACTGTCTGTAGTAGTTACACTTTTCACAAAGCTGGGTGAATGCAACAAAAGTCCCCCTTCGTCTGCTCTGGACAACACACTTTGTCTTACAAACTGGACAGGACACAAACAGCTCTCGAAGACAGCTTTCAAAAACAATGTATTTGTTATCGCTGTGGTCGGGCTGTGGACCTATCCTAAGGCAATATAAAAAGAATAAATATTAGGAAGTTGCTTTCATGTTTTATATATTTTTTTAAACAAATGTATTGGTAAAAAAGTGTGTAAATATGTATTTATATCTTACGCCAATTCGGATTCTTCAGTAACAACAGAATCTGGGTTATATGTGGAATTGGTGGGTTCGACATTTAATTCTGATTCTTCTTCCTCATCTAACACCAGACGAGGTCTCTTACTGGGCCTGAAGACTGAGCCCCTTACTGGTGTTGAAGACAGCTGCACATCAGGAAACATGTCAGTTGTTTGGGTGCCCACATCATGACCATAATATGTTGCCTGAATGCCTACAAGTACAAAAAAAAGTAAAAAATACAATTACTCATAACCATCTGTCATGCTATTACAATTTTTTTACAGTGAGAAACATAAGCCACTTTCTAATACACATAAGTTTCAGTAGCTGGTATAACAATTATAATAAAAAAAGACAATATGTACTAGAACTGCATATGATAAAGTAACACAAACACATTTAATGTCTGTATTTCATACCTTTGCTCCTTAAGTGGAAACTGCTCAATGTACCCATTGAAAGTTGTGTGCCCACTGATCGCATCTTTGGCTACAGTTTCGGTCTCTATAGGGTCTGACTGACATCCAACTTCATGAAGTGTAGATGTAGTGGGGAGCTCTTGGATACTCGAACCCTGCTGAGATGTTGTCTGTAAGAAATAATGACAATATATAATCAATGATCAAATTACAGCTTAAAACATACATTTGTCATGTAAAATAGTAGGAAAAAATTAATTACTGGATAATAATCATTGGACCACAAAAAATAAGCTTCATAAGCAAGAATTTCATATAATTGTTCTAACAAATTATATTAGTCCTCAACGGGATTTTTTTTTTGATTAAAGAGTGAAGATCGGTACTGAATGGAATCGTTACTTTTGTATTTTTAGAACGCTTATAGCCAAATATCTGTCGCTATAACTATTAACCCAAAACGAACACTAAACGTTGGATTTACTATAGTAGCAAAATCAAACACAGAACCATGTTTAGCATGCCTGCAGATAAACAAACATGTAGATAAACAATACATAAACGCTCTAATCAAATAATGATATACACTAATTCCAAGTTCGCGGTTGAGATTAAGAAAAAACGTTTGTAACGTTAACGTTAGGGGTTTGTCGAATGCATGAATGAGCATTTAACAAACTGGTTTGCGGAGCCAAACAGCGTTGTTATTTGTTCACTTCCTTGATACAATGTACAATAAGCAATACAAACTATTACAGTAAAACACATCGACAAAAAATAAGTCATACTTACAGGTTGTGGCCCGTAAACAGCTTCTGTTTTTAAAGTTGGAACTGCTCCATCTTTCAGGACAAGCCGTTGGGCGAATCCTGCATTGAACTCGCAAAGATTATGTAAGCTTTCCTCCGTAAAATGAGCAGCACAGAGAGCGAGATTTGGGTAATAATTTTGAGGGACCGAGTTAAAAATAAATTTTAACCATTGATCCCTAACTTCCCCGTCCCTAGGAAGGCTGAACAAAGTGGACCTGCAATCCGGATGAAAATAACAGCGTTTCGTCGGCATCGCGGCAATGACACTCCAGCATACAACAACTCTTCTCAATCTCCACAGCAATATAAAATGGCCTCGCTCCCCACCCCGCCCCCCCTAATTTATTATTCTCGGAGGAGGGGTTTTGGGCTTAGTGACGTCAGCAACCCTGGAGGAATGTCGTGTAGTCCCTACCGGCCGTTTGCTGTAGTCCTTAGAAATGGATTTCTTTAAAAGCAAATATCTCCCTTTGCTTAAAACTTTGAACGTTGTAACTTTGCAGATGTTGTTTATGCTCAAACAGGAACATTACACACTAGCTAAAGTTAGAAAAGTGAAATCGTGTTTTATCACCCCTTTAACACAATTAAAACCACTTAGACTGAAAATAAATGTACATTTGCAAAAATTATATTATTAATTATAAACAACAGTATTATATACAGTACCTGTTGTGTCCACTGTGAACTTAGTATGTTTCCTTCCACACTTAGTTTGCATAACAAATATGATTTCTGTCATTGCTGTAGTTGGAGTGTAGCTGCATGTAAAGCTGTTTCCCTGTTCACAGGAGTCCTCAGGAAGTGCTTGTCTACAGACTGTTGAGTCATAATTAGGGTATTTAAACATATAATGTGTAATGCAGCATTCAAGGCAGAGCTGAGGGACACTGCAGGTAAGAGTTACTTCTTTTCCTACTGATCCAGTCACATTTGCACAGCTTACACCGCAGGAATCTGAAGACAAAAAAAGTTTATAAAAGTGCAATACATCAATAGAAAACTCTTAAACACATCAAGAAATACAATCAATTTAAAGATTAATTGTGTTGCTTCTGCAACATTAGCACCACTTAACAGAATTGTAAAAATAACTTTGCAGGCTTTAAATTTGTGAATAAACTTTGATGTGGCTGTAGTGATGTGTTGTCAACAGTTCGTTAAATTTGAACAAATCTTTAATATGACTCGAGAGGGATTCGTTTTGTCACATGTTTTAACTCATACAGTTACATGTTGCATCTATGGTCTCAAATTTAATAATTTCTTCCAAATAAGTTTTCCATTCTGAAGTAACCTGATTACATCCTCAATAATAAATAATTATAATATAATGTGATATCTTGATATTTTTAATCGCTGTTGGAAGAAAATATATATATATATATATATATATATATATATATACATACAGGACACACTGAAGAAACCTGAAATATATATATATATATATATATATATATATATATATTCAATTATAAACAACAGTATTATATACAGTACCTGTTATGTTCACAGTGAATTTTGTTCTTTTCATTCCACAGACTGTTTGCACTGAGAATATTAATTTTTCAGTCATTGCTGTAGTTGGAGTGTAGTTGCATGTGAAGATGCTCCTCTGTTCACAGGAGTCCTCAGGAAGTGCTTGTGTACAGATTGCTGATTCATTATAAATCTCAGGATATTGAAACATATAGATTGCAACGCAGCAATCTTTTCTCTGCAGAGAGACGCTGCAGGTGAGAGTTACTTCTTTCCCCACAGATCCAGTCACATCATCACAGGTCACACTGTAGAAACCTGAAAAATAAGTTTAGATCATTTTAATTGTGTAGTTTCTATGATAGTATCACCAAACAGAATGCTTCCAAACACGGTCTAGGATTTTTAATCTACCATGTTATTCTGGGTCACTTATTTCTGCAGTCATGTTATGCATAATACAGCAGGTTGAATTATCTTCAGAGATAGTGTATTATTTAGAATTTGAGAAGAATGTATTCTCGTACCATCATCAAATGCTTGACAGATAGCTGTGAAAGTCCAGACCAGTATGAACAGCAGCACAACATTAGCACTCATGGCTGTTTCTGCAAAAATAGCCTAAATGGCAAACATTTAGATTTAAAGTGAAACGTAACCAGCAATGACTAGCGACATTAGTAGTTCATCCAAAAACAAAAATTCAGACATCATCTACTCACCTTCATGTAATTCCAAACCTGTATTTATTTAATTTTAAATAAGAGGATGTTACAAAATATGCCTCAGTGTTATTTTGTCCATACAGGGAAGAATAAATTAGATGGATGTCTGTGGCTGTTAAATCAGGGTTGTTTTTTAATCGCCTCACATATTCTTCTCAATCACAGTCCCCCTAAAAAAAAAGCTAAAATTGGTGAACTCAAATCATCATACACAACAAATACATGAACATATGATAACATAGCAGATAATGGGCAATCTTAATTAATTACTTTATTAGTTTTGTCAAATGTTGGTTAATACACTTATCCCATTTTGTTTAATCCTTGTGGTTTCAATATAAGTTAACGGAGAGAATCATATTACAACCCTCAGATGATTACAACTTCCAAAAGTTGTTAACACAGTGATTTCACCTTTATCGGTAGCTCCCATACAGCTTAGTACATTTAATTATACATTAACCAGCAGGGGCCAGTTACATAAACTGTTACTTATCTATGTTAAGACAGTGTTTTAAGAACAAGTCTGACCAACTAGGAATTACCTAATAGGCCTAATAATTTTGCTTCAATGAAACGTAGAGTGTCGTTTTAAAAATGAAAAATTCGTTTGATGTGAATAAGGTTTACTCTTTAGGTCTTTGTCTGTGTACAGTAACGTTACACTTTCACTTTCAAAATCACTCAGGTTCTCTGTTTTCTTGATATTATTTTGTGTAGTTCAGATGTCATCGGTTTTTGTCCAAAACTACAGTTGAACAGCTGTTTTTATCGCCTTCATATTTTTGTTTCTGTAGTTTTGGACAAAAACCGATGACATCTGAACTACACTATAAATAATATCGTTTCGTTCGAGTCAGACTAATGTAATATAGCCTAGCCATCAGCTGAACTCACCAGTTATATGTCCACAGCTTCTTAAATAACGAATTTCCAACAGCCGAAACTGAAGTTGCAAAGATGTTCGTTGAACCCGACGCCATTATGAAAAAGAAAATGAAAAAACTACCCATTCGATATTAACAATCATTTGCCTACGTCACATGGGGGCGGGGATTTGGCGTGAGACCCGGTCAAGGCTTGTTCGAGATGCACCGCAGGCCACTCGGTCTATGCAGTGTATGACATCAAAGTTCCGCGAAAGTTATTGGAGTACTGACGACTCTGTTAAATTTTGAATCGCTCTAGCAATCATGGCTGGCTTGATCGTGTTTTTCTGAAACGGTGCTAGCTTGACCGCAATATTTTGAAATATATGTATTCAGCGTCTTCATTCCACTCTTACTCTCTCTGCTGCTCACACGAGCCTAAACATTGAACCTCTACTAAACTTTCACTTTCAATGTGGCTGATCCAGCCGTCTGAAACAGCTGTTTATGTTGTTATAACATTTTTGGCCAGAAGTCGGTGCTATTAATTACTGTACCTGCAAATTTCCCCTTCATACCATAATGACAGACCAAATGTAGAAAATAGACTGGCTCACTTCTTGTTTGATTATTAGAATCTGGGTGTTGATCGGTTAAATATGTCAGAATTTTTAATAACAGGACTTAATGGCTCTACCTCTCCATTATACACATTATGACCTTAGTTCAAAAAGGTGAAGGTGGTGTTCTCACCTAAGAACCTGAAAACAATGGGATATTTTTTTTTTTTTTTTTTAGTAACACTGGTTTTGAACAAAAACATTGATAAATAAATTATATAGCCTATAAATAAAAATTAATTGGATAAACACTTATCCATCCACGAGAGAACATGTTATGTCATGTCATGTCTCCATCAAAAGTAAAAGAGTTTTGAATACATGATCGTATGAATGAGCTAAGTGATGGTGATTGACACTTGTGATCACCAATGAGTGACAAATGCTTCCTATTTTAGAGCTGGTTTGTTGCAGCCTATGTTGCGTCCTCCCCTTTGTTTCATTTTTTGACTGTTGTTTCAGCATGTCTTTGTATCTGTGGGGTCTCCTTTGGTTGCTTGGGTAGATGACTGCCCACCTTTCAAGTGTGCAAGCTAAAGCTGTTTTAGCAAGCAGATAGTCTGGCTTTGCTTAAAGTCTTCTTTTCTGCTGCAAGAACGCTGTTACCTCTCATCTAAGCAGATTGCTGCTGTCGTCTGGTTTCTTGGACTTTAGTTCATTTTCATTTTAGAGTGGGGGATAATTTGAGTATTGGAGCCATACAGACTACTTGGTTGCTCCGTGCGAGACCCAGAGCATGTGAGTGGAGTGGTAATATTTCCTTAAGAATGCTGGGCGCCTCCTGAAGATTCCGCTCGCTCAACTATGGAATTACATTTGGTTCAATATTAATGAACTAAACTTTATAAAACTGAATGTAACTTTTTCAGAAACTATCAAAAATATGCCATTGAAATGAAATGAACACAATGAAAAGGCTTTATTTAACAGGCTCTTCAAATATGATTCATTCTTTGTTAATGTTTTTCAAAGATTCGTTTTCACTAATCGTGGATTCGGAATTCATTGCGACAGATTATGCTTATGCTTCACAGTTTTACATTTGGTGTTTTGACACAAACCTCTTGTGGCGGTGAGCAGAGTGATCTACTTTGATTGAATAGTGAGCTTTTGATGGACAGCTTTTCTCTGACCGGGAAGTACAGACGTCACTCAGTGGTGGGCATATTGGAAAGCTCTCGCGGTGATTTGTATTACTAAATATGTAAATAATATTTGACCTTTGATCGTCTCAGTCTGTAAATATGAGCTCTTGTCCTTCGAGGCAGCTTGAAGTAAGCTTGTGTAACTTTTTTCTTTTTTTTATCAATGCAGAGAACAAAAACATACAAAAGTATAAACATACATCATATAATATCAACCACAGCCACAAAAAACAATAAAGAATAAAATAGAACTAATTCTAACAGTCCTTATAGCTATATTATTTCTTATTAGTAGATACTGAAATTACATTCAAATAGTTTTCCATTTCTTTTAGGAAAACAGAGAAGACAGGTTTACAGTTGGAGAATTAGCATTTGTGAAAGTGAATTTTGTTTAGGAATTTTTTTTAATTAATATCAAAACTTATTTTCGTTTGTGGGGTCAGAGTCATAATACCCAAATATAATGTTTTGAGTTTCTGAGTGTAGTGACATGACCAAAATAAGTGTACAGTTTCTTCAGAACTCGAAGAAAAAGTGCTTGGAAGATCAATGTCAGATTTAAATCTTTGTATAAACTTCTTTACAGGGTAGAACCTGTGTATGAGCTTAAAATAAATGTCTTTCACTTTGTCTGTGAAAAATAATTTTTGTGGTAGAGACCAAATTTACTCACCGTGAGAGCTTTCCAATGCGCGCCACTGAGTGTCAAAACACCAAACCAAAAATTGCGAAGCATAAGCAAAATCTGTGGCAATGCATTCAGAATCCATGATTAACGAAAACGAATCTTTGAAAAACATTAACAAAGAATGAAGCATATTTGAAGAGCCTGTTAAATTTGTGCGATGAGTTCCTTTTCATTGTGTTTTTCTTCTTTTGTAATGGCATATTTTTGATAGTTTCTGAAAAAGTTACGTTCAGTTTTATAAAGTTTTGTTCATTATTATTGAACCAAATGTAATTCCATACTCAACCCAGTCCATAACCCAAGTGTTTTTTAAGTGCATTTTATCTTGTGTGTGTGTGTATGGGTTTGTGTTTTAATGAGCCTGTTTTGAATATTATATTGCACAACAACGGCAGCTTTTTTCACAGAAATAAAGTGAACCAAAATCAAATGCACTTCTTTAGTTGTTGAATTTAAGGTTTATTGAATACATTTTTATTTAATAAAATTAATAAGAATGTAAGAATTTCTTTTGAAACATGATAATTTATATTTACCCGCATGCATACTTTTAGACAATTATCCAAGAATTTCGGTACATAGGCTACAGTAAGCAATTAGGCTGCATCAGTTCTAAATGCACCTTGAGTCTTTAAACCACGTGTCATAAAATGAATCCAATTTGTAAAATTTTCCATCATAAACAATTTAAACCTCCACCGCTGAGCCTCGAGCGAGGTGTTTCCGTGTTGCTTGATGGATAATGACACAAATGGCAACTTTTTTTTAAATCAATACATCGCATTGTTAACTTTTTATGCTGATGCACTGGAGAGACCAGTAAATTTTACTGTCCCTAATATATACACACATTATGTAAACACAAACTTTAATTTTGGATGCAGATAAGGGTTATAAGAAGGTTCTATAATGTCAAATCAGCTTCAATAAACTTGAAGCTGTGTTTGTAAATTACATGCATACGGTACAATGCAATATGTTAAACCACATGCATTTTTACTACAGCATTATGTTTTAAAATGTGAAAAATAGCATGTTATCTTTTTTTGACAGTGCATATTTATAAACAGCTGAATGATGTTAAAAAGTTTTTTTGTTGATGTTTGAAACCTATTTACTGGAGCAGAAATAAATCATTTTACCAAATCAGCTGTGGCTTTTTAAGATTAAATCATAGACTTCTCATTATAACATTAACCCGTAATGCTCTCATAAGCACAAATCACAGGGCAAAGAAGGATCATGAAACTAGAATTCACAGCCTTCAGGAAATTCAGTGGCCAAATAGGAAGTGCAATAAAATGACCACAATATTAGAACTTTTGCTTCCAAATGTGCTAAAATATTCCTGTAATCACCATCTCTGGTAAGAAAACGTTCATCTTTACAGTTAAAACTTACAGTTAAAGCTCGACCCTGGAAAAACACAGAAAGCCCTAATTTTAATGCCTTTTCGTTTGGTTCTGAAAAAAAAATATGTATAAGGAAAACCTAACATTTTTGAAAAATATTTTTGTAGGAATCTGATCCAAACAGTGTGTTTTATGTGTAACATGATTTACGATTAGTGTTGTATTACTAAAAACAATTAATAAAATGAATATTTAGAAATACATATAGCTTTTATAATCATATCAACCTGATCTCACAGCAATTCATACATTTTTTACGAGGTGGCTTATACGTACGACCACACTCGTACAAATTTATACGATTTTTGGCAAACCGTACGTATTTTACGAGTTGCAGAATTCGTATGAATTTACACGAATGACCTACACCTAACCCCGCCCCTAAACTTAACCGTGACTGGGGTTTAGACAAATCGTATAAAAACGTACGAGTGAGGTCGTACAAATTTGTACGAATAAGCCACCTCGTAAAATACGTACGAATTGGTCGTGAGATAACATTGAATCATATCACTAAAACAATCATTATCTATGAATGGTGAATAATCAGCATATTGATCAGCAGTATTTCATATCATAATCTGAAATGTTGTTTACTATAACAGGATATATCTTTAGAAAAAAAACAAAAAACAAAGCATAACTTGTTTTTGGGTATATTTGATTAATAAAGTGATCTCTGTATGGCAGGCATTAAACATAAAAGCGACTTGATGTAACACAAAGCACACAGGGTTCATTTTCATTTCACTGTGACTAAACGAAGGCCTGTCCTTGACCTCAGGCACGACCCCGGACCACAACAGTTCAAATAGCACCAGCAGTCGCTCATAAATGTCTACAGCTGCATCCTGCCAACACTGAAAGTGATACAATGAAATTCAACTCAAACGAACAACGGGTTATTTGTGTATTAATGCCAGTACACACAATGATGAATTTGTCTCTATTCCACAAAAATTAAACATTGGCATTCAAAACCCCTGAGGACTTCCTATTTGCAAGGCACTTGTGATTCGTCCAGTTTGAAAGTCTCCAAGTTCCAGATCATTAAGTCTATCCCAAAACCGGTAGCAGTTAGTGCCTGTTGTGTGGGCATCAAAAGTAGATTTGCAGATGTGGAATTAAAATCTCAAACAAGATAACAAAATACTTTTCCTGGACGGCTTTCAAAGAAAATACATTTCAAAACTGTCACACAAAGCCTTGGGATGCTCGGGGAAAACCAATAGCTTCATATGCAATCAGCAAACCAAAAAGAACCTAAAGCTAGATTAAATCTTTCCTGAGAAAGTGAATGTGGTATGGCATGCATAACTTCAGGGGCTGTTGGGCTGTGTACAAACTTGCAGCACATCCACCCACAATACACACTGTTGTACCGGATGTTGTAAGATGACAGATACAAAAATTCAGGTCATGACACGACCTAAATTATATTACATTACACAACAGGGACATTCACTTTACACTACACACAGTAAAACTTTCCAGACACTATGATTTTTATCATCTGAACCTGTTGGTTATCCCAGAGCCTCCCGAGGCTTTGCATGGCTATTTGGAAATTTATTTATTTATTTTTTTTAGTATAATTACTGATTTCATAAATTACACATTTGGAAACAAAAAGTCAAAAATTTTGGTTATTTTATTGCACTTTTTTTGGCTGTTGAATTTCCTGAAGACTTCTTTGTCTTGTGATTTGTGCTTATTTTGAGAGCATTATGGGATTATGCGTTTATGAAAAATCTTAGATTTTATCCTCAAAAGCCAAAGATCTATCCATCCATCCATCACCATGTGTCAACATTTGATTGATGACTCCTCGTAAAATATGTCCATAAAAAATCCATACCACCACAATCAAAGAAACAACGTAAAATAAAAACATAATAAAAAGTTTTTACCAAAGGCTAAAACTAGGCTGTGTTACAGAAAAATATTATTTCATTTTTATTTATTTAATATGAATAAATTCCATAATTTCACTATTCGATTTTCAAGCCTAAATACTTTGAACCCCACTAAATCCCACTATCAAAGGAGCGCAAACACACACACACACACACACACACACACACACACACACACACACACACACACACACACACACACACACACATACACACACACACACACACACACACACATACACATACACACACACACACACACACACATAGTTTAAGATCTAAACTTTTACAGCTGTGCAAGACAGAGAAAGTATATCTGATAGAGACACAAAACTACAATGAATGACTTTCAGCTCACATAAAAGAATGTGAAAACATCTTTTAAGGTCTGGTCTGCTTTACAAGAGATGTCTGGAAAGATGTCTACAGAGAACTGTGGCACAGCGTAGACCTAATAGACCTAAGGAAGTTGTTTTAACACAGATGTGTTGTACTTCTAAATCATACCACTGAATATTCATGTAAGCAGGAATACTGTGAAACTACTGTCTTATGTTTAAAATAATAAAGGTACCAAATTATCTAACCACACTGTGAGTGAATTTTAATGGAAAACATCGTACAGAGAACTTTAAGAACTTTGTTTTAAAACAATTCACTCCATGCATTTTTGTTCCTCCTCAAAGAACATCATTATTTTTGTGATTATAATACATATGCATTATAACAAACAGTGGTGAAGAGTTTACAGCCGCAGGTGTTGATAGCATGGAGCTATCAAAATTTGCCAAGTTTTTAGTAATTTCTTCTATTCTTATATAGTGTTGGATTATTTCACCAGCGCCAATCTAGTCTCAGCCTCAGACATCACGCCCTCGAATCGTTGGCTAAACGTCTGATGCATATGGGACACAAAAGTGGAAACACTTCAGAATTCGTCATCGGATTGGTCGAATTCTACAGGATTTCCTCGAGACGTGTATCATGTTCTTTAATGTTCCATATGGAAACAAAGACGCCGTGGTGCCAAACCCCCTCACGAAAGAATAAAGCAACCGTGTTTACAACTGTGACGACGAGTGCTTATTAGGATGAACTAAACACTGGATATTCAAAAGTATGTGAAATATTTAAAGTTTGAGGCATAGAATCTTGAATAGAATGTTTTACACACGGGTCTGTTATTGCGGCGACATTTGTACATTTGAAATGTAAAGTTGAACAAAACAAACTCTGATTGGTTGTTTGACATGTCAGTCAAACGGCCTCATGGGTGCCTTGGCCAATGAAAGCAATTCAATTCAAAGGTCTGTCTACATGAAACTAGCATCAATCTAGCCCCCAAAATCATCCTGCAGGCATGCAGACTCATTTTTATGTATGACCAGGAAATAAAACAAAGGTAAATAGACAGTTATTCATTTATTCCTAAGAGGTTGTCAAAAATGTTAAACCGTTGCATTAAACCTTACCACAAGTGAGAATGTCTTTTTTCTCCACCAATTCAGTCAGCTGGAGAATGCAAATAATGTCAGCCATACCTATTTAATAAGCATTACTCCTACAACACAATGAGTGAGAATGATCAGGAAAGATTTGATGTTTTATGTAATAAAATATATATGCATATGGTTTTATAAGTGAAAAGTTCTCAATATTTTCTATACCACACTGAACTGCAATTTCTTTAATGGGCCATTTGTTGGCGTCCAGGCCTAATGAGGTCTTGGCAATAGATTTTACAGCCTTGGAGCCATCGTGGAGAGATATAGACACTTAGTGATAACATTTTTAATAAATACAGTATGGCTGTCCCTACTCAAGATCAGAGGGCAGAGACTGTGGTGGGTGTACTGGTGATGGAGTGGTTTTATGAGCTGGGGTGCCTGGTCGAAATCACTCAAACTAAAGCCGAAATTTCGCTTATGCGATGGTTGTGAAATTTGTATAAGGTTGAGAGGTCTCACACTACACCTTACCATCCAGCTGGTAATGGCCAGTGCGATTCAACTGTATGCTGCACAACCTTTTGTGTACCCTCCCAGTTTACAGAAAAGGGGATTGGGTGTCTTGTCTCCCTCAAGTATTGTTTTATTACAATACTACTCCCCACCAGACCACTGGTGAATCTCCCCATTTCTTGATGTTCGGGCAGGAACCCAGACTCCCAGTGGACTTCCAGGATGTGGTACCTGGTACAGTACATGGGTGGCAAAACATCAATCACAAACCAGGTTGTGTTTGAGGTGGCTCATGACTGGATAAAGGTGGCTGCAGACCATCGAAAGGCTAATCACAATCAGCATGTTCTGTATGATCCGTAGCTCAGTTGGTTTATGTCCGGGACTTTGATAAGCGAGGTCGTAATAAATACAAGACTTATGGAATTCTGTGGTGTAGTGAAGGTGCTGAGGGAAGGCGATGCTATTTACTCGGTTGTACCAGTGCACAGACCAGATAAGGTAAAGCATGTTCATCGCTCCTTATTGAAGGCCCAAAATCAAGGAGTGCTGCATTCCAGTCTGTGTGTGTGTTAGGGCACGGCCGTGTTGTCGGACCCATGCCAAACAGATTTTGTCTTGGTTGTGTATAGGTTTTGTTTCTGAAAGTTTGAGTCTTTATTTTGTGTTGTAGTGTTATTTTTCTATTAATCTTTCTCAAATTTATTTTCTGTAAAAGCTATATTCATTTGAGTGGATCATTTCTGTTGTTATAACCCATGTCCCCATTTTTCAAAACGCTTATTAACCATACAGAAGAGAGAGAGAGAGAGAGAGAGAGAGAGAGAGAGAGAGAGAGAGAGAGAGAGAGAGAGAGAGAGAGAGAGAGAGAGAGAGAGAGAGAGAGAGAGAGAGAGAGAGAGAGAGAGAGAGAGAGAGAGAGAGAGAGAGAGAGAGAGAGAGAGAGAGAGAGAGAGAGAGAGAGAGAGAGAGAGAGAGAGAGAGAGAGAGAGAGAGAGAGAGAGAGAGAGAGAGAGAGAGAGAGAGAGAGTTTATTTAGGAGCTGCTGGCCTTTATTGACTAGGGTCGATGACTTCCTCTATAGATAGTGGTGGTGATTCTTCATTGTGTGCTGTGGCCTTCAGCGTACACTGCGGCACACGGGGGAAGCAGTATAAGCAGGTTCTGAAAAAAAAATATGTATAAGGAAAACCTAACATTTTTGAAAAATATAAGCTTCCTCTAGCTCTTCCGGAGGTGTTTCCAGACCAGCCGAGAGACATAGTCCCTCCAACGTGTCCTTGTTCTTTCTTAAGGATCAATATATCACACAAAGCAGTTGTTTGGCCCAGAAGACATGAAGTCTTTGTAATTAATAAATTACTGACATACTGTTAAGCTACTGTTACTGTTGTGTGCTAAAGCATAAAAATACAATAATAAGATTGCACATATTTAGTAAACATGCCAAGTTCACATATTTATTTATCGGAAAATCAAGGACATTTAATCTAATTTTAATTTATCAACTGATAAAAAAAGTTGTAAAACATTCATCTTTACAGAGTCTTGAATGTCCTTTAGTTAAAAACTGACTAACAGAATAACACATACTGTACAGTGGCTAAATTAGCAAAGAATAAAGCATCAGCAGGTGTTGACATTTCCCAACAGCACAGCTCAAATGACTTCATGAAGTAATTTACTTCTAAGATCGATACTATTAGAGTTAAAATTGTAACCATTCAGCCGTCAGCTACAGTATCGCATCAGACAGCATGCTATAGGTCCCCCGAGGAACAGTTCCACTCATTCTCTACTATAGGAGAGGAAGAATTGTATAAACTTGTTAAATCATCTAAACCAACAACATGAATGTTTGACCCTATTCCATCTAAGCTCCTAAAAGAGGTGCTTCCTTCTGGCTATTATTAATTCATCACTGTCATTAGGATATGTCCCCAAAAAATTGGCTGTTATTAGGCCTCTGAAAAAAAGAAAAAAAACAACACGACCCCAGAGAACTAGTTAATTACAGACCGATCTCGAATCTCCCTTTTTGGTCCAAAATACTAGGAAAGGTAGTATCCTCACATTTATATTCCTTCTTAGAGAAAAATGGTATCTGTGTGGATTTCCAGTCAGGATTTAGACCGTATCATAGTACTGAGACTGCTCTCCTTAGAGTTACAAATGACCTGCTCTTATCATCTGATCATGTTTGTATCTCTCTATTAGTGCTATTGGATATTAGTGCTGCATATTGACCACAACATTCTTTTGCATAGACTTGAACACTTTGTTGGCATTAATGGAAGTGGTGTTAATTATAGGACCTAAAATCTCTGCATGTAATAGAACACTGTCTAAGGCTATATCCACATGAAGCCAGAGCTTACCCCAATCTGATCTTTTTTTCCCTCTTTCTGAAAAAAAAATCCCGTCCGCACGGCATCGTATCAAGAAATATCATGTGTCCATACAAAACCCGACTTGAAATGATGTAGTATACATGCCAGATCAGTATGTGGCCACAGAGATACACTAAAAGTGAAGAAGACGACTTGGAGCATGCGCATAAACCTTGCGCACTTTATACAACCATTGTTGTTGTTGCTCTTATGTGACATAGCGGTGTCTGACTAGGGTCGACAAGTGGGGTGATGACATCATTAGAATTTCAGAAATTATATGGATTTTGTCCACACTTACACTTGTCTTGTTTACTACTTATAAAGCCCTGAATGGTTTAGCACCTCAGTATTTGAATGAGCTCTTGTTATATTTTAGTCCTCCACATCTGCTGCATTCTCAAAACTCAGGCAATTTGATAATACCTAGAATATCAAAATCAACAGCGTGCAGTAGATTATCTTACTATTTTCATCCTAAACTCTGGAATAACCTACCTAACATTGTTCGGGAGGCAGAAACACTCTTGCAGTTTAAATCTAGATTAAAGATCCATCTCTTTAACCTGTCTTACACAGACCACTAATACGTTTCTAATATATAAATCTGTTAACGGATTTTTAGGCTGCATTAATTAGGTGAACCAGAACCGGGAATACTTCCCATAACACCCGATGTACTTGATACATCATTAGAAGAATGGCATCTACGCTAATATTAGTCTGTTTCTCTCTTATTCCGAGAAACTGGAATTGAACTGCTGGTTTTGTCTGGTCAGAGGAGAACGTGTCCCCAGACTGAGCCTGGTTTCTCTCAAGGTTTCTTCTGCATTTTGTCGCTGATGGAGTTTTGGTTCCTTGCTGTTGCCGCTTTTGGCTTGCTTAGATAGGGACACTTCATTTCCAGTGATATCCTTGACTTGATTGCAAATGATTTGCATAGATACTATTTAAACTGAACCATTGTTTTGCTTCTGCAACAGAAGATTTACATTAATTCTTAAAAATCTTAATTTAATTTAAAAGGCATGAAGACAATGCGCTCATCGCAAGAACTGAAACAAACTGAAGGATTATATTCATTAGATTGGATTAAAAAGCACCCTGACACAGCAAAACAAACATATATATCGTTAAATACTGAATACTGAAAAAAGAGATTCAAGCATGTCATGGTTGTCACAATATGTGTGTTGCGAGGAAACATAGAATGCACTAAACTTTTAATTTGAATAATCCAAAGGGGTGGACGTATCACCTCCAATAACACCAAATGAACTAGGGCTTTCAGGAAACACAGGTGTATGGAATGATTAAATTAACAGGGACATAGAACACATGGGGAAGAAACTAAACACACCTGGAATCAAATGAACACCCCACGGGAGACAGAAACTGGGTCACAGGGGAAAAAATACACACAGACAAGTCCATAGTCCTGACAACAGTATAGTGCAACAGCAAAATAAAGAAAGAAAGAAATAAATAAAGAAAAATAATAATAACGAAAACAAAGCTAGGAAATACGGAGCTTCACACATGACATTCAAGAAAAAAAAAAATTGTGCGCACGATTTACTAATTCTTTCCTTACGAAAACGTGCAGACGATTACTAGTGTAAATGTATATTTACATTTATTGTATATCTTGCTTGCTTAACAAAATCTATTAAAATCAAATGGTATTTGCAGTTTCTGCATGTGTGCAGCTTTTTTAAATTGGTACAAAAAATATATATATTTTCTAATGCATGTGTTTAAGTCACAAATGTTAAAATCAGGTGTCTATTGGAAGTGTGGTTAAAGATTAGTGTTTGTCATAATAAAGGTTACTGTCATGTTCAGTGGTTAATGTTTAATATAAGAATCAGAACAAACAGCTTGAAAACACCATAAAGACTCATTTATTACACATACTGCAGATAATGCAGTCACATCTCAGTTGCTTAAATAAAAATTCAAATGGTAGTTTTTTTTATTTATTTAATGTTGGCACATAAAACCTGTATAATAATAAATTTGATTCATTTCATTCACGTGTATCATCATGGTTTCTCCAGTCCACAATACCACACCTATCTGGAAAGAGGAAACAGTTCTGCAGCAGTTCAGAAAAATTTAAGAAATGAAGCTAGATCTGAAAACTAAAAATGAAACTCATTACACAGTTACTGAATCAAACTGAATCAATGAACTGATCTGAACTGAGTCACGGTTGTTTACCGTTGTCTTTTAGAGCTGCTTTACAGCAGATATGATCTCTGTTTGCACCACTGATTCATTGTTTTTCTGTTTATTATTATTATTATAGTTACTCCTGTATCTCAAACAGTAGACAGTGGTGTTAGCTACAGGTTTAAGTGCATGAACAGATCAAATATAAACCTTTAATACAATGTAAGTTGGTTTGAATAAAAGCATCTGCCTCGGATCATCTACACATCATGTTGTACTCACAAACCCATCAGTATTTTGGGTGACCCCACACACCCCTCTCATAAACTTTTCACCCTTCTGTCATCTGGCAGGAAGTACAGAAGCATTCAGGCCCTCATCATCAGACTGTGTGACAGCTTCTTGATTTTCCTCTGGTTTATTCAGTATTCACACATGCACTTTATGTAGCACTGGGTAGTCAAGTCAAGTCACCTTTATTTATATAGCGCTTAAAACAAAACACATTGCGTCAAAGCAACTGAACAACATTCATTAGGAAAACAGTGTGTCAATAATGCAAAATGTTGTTAAAGATAAAGGCAGTTCATCATTGAATTCAGTGACGTCATCTCTGTAAAGTTTAAATAGTGTCTACATTTATTTGCAATCAAGTCAACGATATCGCTGTAGATGAAGTGACCCCAACTAAGCAAGCCAGAGGTGACAGCGGCAAGGAACCGAAACTCCATCGGTGACAGAATGGAGAAAAAAACCTTGGGAGAAACCAGGCTCAGTTGGGGGGCCAGTTCTCCTCTGACCAGACGAAACCAGTAGTTCAATTCCAGGCTGCAGCAAAGTCAGATTGTGCAGAAGAATCATCTGTTTCCTGTGGTCTTGTCCTGGTGGCAGTCTGAGACAAGGTCTTTACAGGGGATCTGTATCTGGGGCTCTAGTTGTCCTGTTCTCCGCTGTCTTTCAGGGATGTAGAGGTCCTTTCTAGGTGCTGATCCACCATCTGGTCTGGATACGTACTGGATCCGGGTGACTGCAGTGACCCTCTGATCTGGACACAGACTGGATCTGGTGGCTACGGTGACCTCGGAATAAGAGAGAAACAGACTAATATTAGCGTAGATGCCATTCTTATAATGATGTAGCAAGTACATAGGGTGTTATGGGAAGTGTTTCCGGTTCCGGTTTACCTAATTAATGCAGCCTAAAAATCCTTTAACGGATTTGGATATTAAAAGCATATTAGTATGTTATGTGTAATCCAGGTTAAAGAGATTGGTCTTTAATCTAGATTTAAACTGCAAGAGTGTGTCTGCCTCCCGAACAATGTTAGGTTGGTTATTCCAGAGTTTAAGCGCCAAATAGGAAAAGGATCTGCCGCCCGCAGTTGATTTTGATATTCTAGGTATTATCAAATTGCCTGAGTTTTGAGAACGTAGCGGACGTAGAGGATTATAATGTAAAAGGAGCTCATTCAAATACTGAGGTGCTAAACCATTCAGGGCTTTATAAGTAGTAAGCAAGACTTTTAAAATCTATACGATGTTTGATAGGGAGCCAGTGCAGTGTTGACAGGACCGGGCTAATATGGTCATACTTCCTGGTTCTAGTAAGAACTCTTGCTGCTGCATTTTGGACTAGCTGTAGTTTGTTTACTAAGCGTGCAGAACAACCACCCAATAAAGCATTACAATAATCTAACCTTGTCTGTGTAAAATGTTTACAGTTCTATTTTAATTTTCTTAAATGCATTTTTTTCTTTAGTGCTTACTTTAGTTCTTATTTAACTTTTATTAATTGTATTTAATATAATTTAATTACAAGTTTGTTTTTTGTAGTCCTATGTTCTGCGTTTTTTCTTAGCACCTTGGGTCTGGAGAAACTGTGTTTTGTTTCACTGTATTTCAGAAAACTAATTTCAAGGTTCATTTAATCTACAATCACCTCCAAATCTGTTTTATAAAATAACAAAATTCTTATAACCCCAAATATCTAAAGATTTCCTGCAGAATAAGATAATAACTTGTCTTACACAAATAAATAATGCATACATTCAGATCAGCTCTTTGTACTCTTCACCCATTTACTAGTTTATCTGCTAGATCTTACCCATAAACAGAAGATACAGATAGTCATCTTTAGATATTATCACAAGTCTTTATTCCTTTCAATGTCATTTTTTAAAAATAGGATACTGTACAAAACCACATCATTCATACTATCATACAGTATATAAAAATGACATTCACAATAGACATGCCTTGAAAGTCAGAAAACACACAGTTTGAGTTTTGCTGTGTTTCCTCTTAAAGTTCACAAAGGTTTGAGTTTATTAAAGTCATAAACTCTGATCAAACAGATCAATAATATGCTGATATTTCACAGAAATCAATATAAAATATAAAAAAAAGAGTTTTAAAAGTTACAACCAGAGTTATATATTCAGGAGTCTGAAATATAAGATAGTGTAGAATTTAGTGGAGTTCAAATAAAGCTTGTGTGTTTCCTGAGCATCACATGAAAAGTCAAACAAAACTCAGTGGTATAATCTCTCAATTCCTTGGACGATTGTTGTCCTGATCATGTCTGACTCTCAGAAACATCCAGTTCTGGCCTGGTGGAGTTCGGTTTTGCTTTGTAAATGATTGCCATCATGATAATGATGATGATGATGAAAGCAACCACAACCACAGTGATGACAGTATTCTTGAATCCTGGTGCTGTCTCTTCACTTCTTGAGGAAACTTAAGAAATAATCAATAGTTGTATTAGCATATATTTAATTTCTTACCAAGAATTTTACTCTTTTTTATTATTATTATTATTATTGGATTTAATGGTCTTTTTTAACAGGTTTTAAACTACTGTTAGTAGATTGATACTAGATTGAAGATTTACTAAATTATAAGCAAAAAATATGAAGTACCTGTGTTAAGAGTGAAGATTTCTGCTTTTCCCGTTCCACACGTTGTTTGCACAAAGAATCTGAATTGTTCTGTCATCGCTGTAGTTGGAGTGTAGCGGCATGTAAAACTGTTTTTCTGTTCACAGGAGTTCACAGGAACATCTTGACAGATTGAAGAGCCATTATTGATCTCATGGTATTTAAACTTATACTCCACAACGCAGCAGTCTTTTCTCTCCAGAGAGACGCTGCAGGTGAGATTCACTTCTTTCCCCACAGATCCAGTCACTTCATAACAGCTTACACTGACATCTGAAAAATAACAATGAATATCATATAATAGAGGAAATGAAAAACAACAACAACAAAAGAAATAGTTACTTTTTTTACATCCCATGAAAATCTGAATCTGCCCATGACAATCATACAATAAATATACATTTCATTAGAGAACCTATTCATGAATCAAATCACAGCATTATATATTTTGTATGTTACATTTAGAATTTTATCTAGCCGTGGGAAAGTCAGATAGTAGTTATTATTTATTATAAATCATGACTGCGGTATAAATAATTTTATTCTCAAACACTTTCTAAGTTTATTCTCTTACCTTCATCATCTTGACAGACAGCAGTAAAGGTCCAAACCAGAATGAACAGTTGCACAGCATTTACAGCATTCATGGTTGATTCTGCAGTAGAAATAATGACAGATCTTTACATCAGAACTGAAATATTTTGACAGTCATACATCATTTAATGACGACAAACACAACACCACACTGTTATCACTGTTATTTTTCTTTATTTTTTTCCACTAGAGAGCACTAACCTATAGACTATAGGTCATAATCAGGCCATACTGATTTATTTATACTTCCAAGAAACACTTTCATCTTCTAATGCTTCTTTACATAATTTAGAGCCTATTTGATCTAATACCAAGACTTAATATAATAATTATACACAGTAAAGAAAAAAAAAAAAAAAAAAAAAAAATATATATATATATATATATATATATATATATATAACCTACAAGTCAGATATTTACTTGTTCAGTATATCACACTTAAATAATTTGAAAGTTTTCACCCAACATAATTAACTTTTTTTTTTTTTTTAAATGCGGAGGAGCTGAAGGAACACGTGAGAGCAAAATACAACCGTGAAACCACAAGATTTATTACAGTAAAGCACTGAGAGCTCACACTAATGAAACACGTGCGGTCATTAAAAATATATCCGCTGAATATAAAGAGCCACAACAGAAATTAAACTCCATGATTTATTTTTTTATTATTAGGCAATTTTTTTTCTGTTGCATTATCTTCACTGCAGAACGCAAAAACAAATAATTCCGATGAAAACACTGAAACAACAATCAGACAAAATAATAATAATAATAATAATTCTATATTCATATGCATTTTGAAATATCTGCCAAATGTGTAATGAGTGTAGACTTACTTGAAGATTTGCCCGTAGTTGGTTATGGATTATTAAAGGAGATATTTTCCCATTCAGAGAGAGTTATTTCTCACCCGAGCTCTGTGTCTGTTCACAGTCTGAGTTCACACTCTCTGACTCTATCTGCTGCTCACAGAGACTAAATACTGAACCTCTAAACTTTCACTTTCGACATGACACAATGCTCCTCAAACAGACTCGGTCTGGAAATACGGAGAAAAGGGAGAACTCCGAATCACAATCACCTGTTCTTTTTTTTTTCTGACTTCGCTAAGTATTAAACTGCCAGCACACTACTCATCACTCAAAACACTGTAGGCTAAAGGACATCATTATTATGAGGCATTATCATTATAGGCTAAGTGGTAGAGTAGTAATTTAGCAGACAAATTCACATCATATAACAGATTTAGAGGGAGTTAGGGCAGACAACAACACCATAACAAAAATTAAAGATGGTTAATTTTCGTAAGGGAAAAAAATTATTATTATTATTATTATTATTAACCATAGCTGATTTCCATTAGCCTAGAAATCTAGACGCACCCTAGCGGCAGCAAAATGTATTTCGCAGCCTAGAGTACAATCTTGATGTAAGTCTGGCTGGCCAGACTAGATTTCCATGCATGTGAAATTACATTTGAAGTTAAACTGAAAATAAACGCAGTAATTGGTTCCGCTGTAAAATCCGCCGCCTTAGAAAATAAATAAAAAAATAAGGCTCTATCCAGCCCTGCTGATTTTTTACAATCTAAATTTAAGCTTTCACTCTAAAAAATGCTGGGTTATTTCAACACCACTTTGGGGCAAAATTGGACAACTGAAAAGGTTGGGTTAATCCATATTTGACCCAAAAGTTGGGTTGAATCAACTCAGAATTTTTTGAGTGTTGTGAACTTGTGCTACTAAAATACGTAAAAAATTGAGTAGGATGACATAAATCAACACTACCTTTTGTTTTATGTTTTGCTAAATTATTAACATCAGAAGTTAAACCAGCAACAATAAAATAACTATTAAAGGCATAAACAAAATGTTATTTTCCCTTTTTAATTCTTGTCTTAACCTTTAAATATTCAGGCAAACTATAAAAGATTTTAGCAGAGAGACTGATTTGTTCAATTTCCAAAATTTAGTTTAGATTTTAATTTACCATGTTTAAATAATAATCACATTTAGAGTTTTTAACTTATTTTGTACAATTATTTTTTAATGTCCTATAACGTACCCAATCCAAATGGCTATTTGTTTTCTTTGCTGTGGTCCATGCAGCATCTCGCTCTTTAATATGAGAAGTGATTAACTCATTAAACCAGGGATCATCTCTGTCTCTTATGACAGTGAAACTGCTTTAAAATGTTCTTTATTGCATAAAGCGCTATAGAAATAAAGATGAAATCAAGATGACTTGACTTGATTAAAACAAACACCTGACCATCATCTCTTTGACTCAAATGGCACAGCAGTGATCGAAAGATTACATTAATGATGGTTTGACCACATGGCAAAACTATATTTATATATTATAAAATTATTTTAACTGATCATTTATTTAAATATACTTTATTTCTGCTCATATTCATTTTTTGCATATTATATTTATGTGTATTTTTGTTTTTATTTTATTGTTTATATGGTAGGCCTATATTTTCAGTAAATATGGAGGGTTTTGTTTTTGTTTTTTGGGTTTTGTTTATATATCCTATTTGTCATTGTGAAAATATATAATATTATTAATGTTTGCATCAGCCACCTTGCATTATAGATATTGATCCGTAAATGCACAACAAACTTTTGTAATAAAATTAAATGAAGGTTTCTGTTGTGAAATCAGTCCATGGTTCATCTGCCATCTTTACACTCGTGGAGGATTCTTGTGATCTCGTCTGACGGCTGTTGATGGAAAGAGAGATTTTCTTGACTCTGAATGCTCGACACATGAAAGCTGTTTTTTTCATTAGCTGTAGGATCTTCTTGTTCTCTTTCAAGGAACAGATGTTAGATGAAAGAACAGATGATCATCTTCACATCATGTTGTACTCACAAACCCATCAGTATTTTGGGTGACCCCACACACCCCTCTCATAAACTTTTCACCCTTCTGTCATCTGGCAGGAAGTACAGAAGCATTCAGACCCTTATCATCAGACTGTGTGACAGCTTCTTGATTTTCTTCTGGTTTATTCAGTATTCACACATGCACTTTATGTAGCACTGGGTAGTCTGTTTAAAATGTGTACAGTTCTATTTTAATTTTCTTACTTTAGTTCTTATTTAACTTGTATTAAGCTTGTTTAATATAATTTAATTATAGGTTTGTTTGTTTTTTTGTTTTTTTGTAGTCCTGTGTTCTGTTTTTTTTTTACTGTATTTCTTAAAACAAACCTAAAGGTTGATTTAAACTGTACAAGTTTACAGTACAATCATTCTACCTCCAAATCTGTTTTATAAAAATAAATAAATAAAATAACTCCAAATATCTAGATTTACTGTATAATAATATAACTTGTCTCACACAAATAAATAATGCATACATACAGATCAGCTCTTTGTTCTCTTCACCCATTTACTAGTTTATCTACTAGAACTTACCCATTAACAGAAGATCCAGATAGTCATCTTTAGATATTATCACAAGTCTTTATTCATTTCAATGTCCTTTTAAAAAAAAATAAGATATTGTACAAAACCACATCATTCACACTATCATACAATATATAGAAATGACATTCATGTTAGACATTTCTTGAAAGTCAGAAAAAGACACAGTTTGAGTTTCGCTGTGTTTCTTCTTAAAGTTCACAAAGGTTTGAGTTTATTAAAGTCATAAACTCTGATCAAATAGATCAATAATATGCTGATATTTCACAGAAATCAATATAAAATTGAAAGAGTTTTAAAACTTACAGCCGGTGTTATATATTCAGTAGTTTGAGATATAAGATAGTGTAGAGTTTAGTGGAGTTCAAATAAAGCTTGTGTGTTTCGTGAGCACCACATGAAAAGTCAAACAAAACTCAGTGCTATTATATCACATCTTCTGGACGATTGTTGTCCTCATCATGTCTGACTCTCAGAAACATCCAGTTCTGGCGTCTACAAAGTTTGGTGAAGTTTGGTTTTGTTTGGCGAATGATCGCCATCATGATGAAGATGATGATGATGATGAAACCAGACACAACCACAGTGATGACAGTATTCTTGAATCTTGGTGTCTCTGGTGGAGAGGATCCTGATGGGTTTACTGGGTTCACATGCCTTGAGGAAACTGAAGAAATAATCAATAGTTATATTAAATATATAATAGCTTTTTTTACCAAGAGTTTTACTATTATTTTCAGGTTTAATGGTCTTTGTTAGTAGATTGAACATAAATGTACATTTGCAAAGATTTACTAAATTATAAGCAAAAATGTTACAGTATGCAGTACCTGTGTTAAGAGTGAAGATTTCTGCTTTTCTCGTTCCACACTTTGTTTGCACAAAGAATCTGAATTGTTCTTTCATCGCTGTAGTTGGAGTGTAGCGGCATGTGAAACTGTTTCTCTGTTCACAGGAGTTCACAGAAACATCTTGACGACAGATTGCAGAGTCATTATAGATCTCAGGGTATTGAAACTTATACTTTGTAATGCAGCATCCAGTGATATTCAGAGAAACGCTGCAGGTGAGAGTCACTTCTTTCCCCACAGATCCAGTCACATTCTGACAGCTTACACTGACATCTGAAAAATAACAATGGATATCATATAATAGAGGAAACGAAAAAAAAAAAAAAAAAAGAAAAAAAAAAAAAAAAATATATATATATATATATATATATTTTTTTTTTTTTTGACATCTCATGAAAATCTGATTCTGCCCATGTCAACCATACAATAAATATACAGTCTTTCATTAGAGAACCTATTCATAAATAAAATCACTGCATTATATATTTAGTTTGTTACATTTAGAATTGTATCTAGCCATGGGAAAGTCAAATAGTTTATTATTTATTATAAATCATAACTGCAAAATGTATTTACTAAAAGCAGAATAATACAGCGATCTCTGCAAGCAGCCTCGTCCTGACGGTTTCTTTTAATCATGTGCAGCAGATATAATCAGAGCAACACAAGATCCTGTAGTCAGGACTCAAAATGTGATTTTGCACTAATCTGTATGAACACATTGTTTTATGTAAAAGAGCACATAATATGCAGAATTTATTTATTTATTTTTACTGCTCTCTGATCAAAATGGATTTCCTTTCCTATTGTGTAAACTGTCCAAAAAGTAAATCTGTATTTTAAATCATACTAAGAGTCATACTGGGTATTTTAAGAGCCAAGTTTTGTTTATTATGAATCAGATTGACCATGTTTTCATCATCTCAGATTTAGTCCCTCTTTAAATTCTCACACTTTCTATGGAAAAGTTTATTCTCTTACCTTCATCATCTTGACAGACAGCAGTAAAGGTCCAAACCAGAATGAACAGTTGCACAGCAAATACAGCATTCATGGTTGATTCTGCAGAAGAAATAATGACATAAATGTAGATCAGAACTGAAACATTTTGACAGTCATACATCATTACGACAGACGCAACACGACACTGTCATTATTAGCCCGCTAGAGGGGAATCAACTTTAAAAACCTAAATACCGTAGGCTATATAGGTCAATAACCTACAGGTCAGTCTGATTCATTCTACTTCCAATAAACACCTACATCTTCCAATGCATTTTCACATAATTTATAGTCTATTTGATCTAATACCAAGACTAAATATAATAATTACACATTTCAAATATAGCTATATACTTCAAGTCAGAGCTTTACTTCTTCAGTATATCACGCTTAAATAATTTGAAAGGTTTCACCCAACATAATAAATCATGCTTTAATTCGGAGGAGCTGAAGGAACACGTGAGAGCAAAATACAACCGCGAAACCACAAAATTTATTACAGTAAAGCACTGAGAGCTCACACTAATGAAACACGTGCGGTCATTAAAAATATATCCGCTAAATCTAAAGAGCTACGACAGAAATTAAACATCGTGATTTATTTTATTTTGTATAATTTTTATTTTATTTTATTTTGCATTAGGCTATCTTTACTGGCAGAACTCAAAAACAATTCCGACGAAAACACTTAAATAACAATAAGACAAAGTCATAAAAAATATATAGCCTATATATATATATATATATATATATATTCATATGCACTTTGAAATATCTGCAAAATGTGTAATGAGTGTAGACTTACTTGAAGATTTGCCCGTGGTTGGTTATGGTTTATTGAAGGAGATTATTTCCCATTCAGAGAGAGTTATTTCTCTCCCGAGCTCTGTGTGTGTTCACAGTCTGAGTTCAGACTCTCTGACTCTATCTGCTGCTCACAGAGACTAAATACTGAACCTCTAAACTTTCACTTTCGACATGACACAATGCTCCTCAAACAGACTCGGTCTGGAAATACGGAGAAACGGGAGAACTCCGAATCACAACCGGTTTGGCTCGTTGCCCTGTTCTTTTTCTGACTTCGCTAAATGTCAGCACCTGTTAGCAGCAGCACACTACTCCTCACTCAAAACACTGTATGATAAAGGACATCACGAGGCATTATCATTATAAGTGTTACAGTAGTAATTTAGCAGACAAATTCACATCATATAACCGGTTTAGAGGGAGTAGAGCAGACAACAACACAACCATTACAAAACTTGAAGATGGTTAATTTTGGTAAGGGGAAAAATATTACTATTGAAATAACATGTTCAGTATTATGATTTTATTATAAAGATATTGTAATGATGTAATCGTTAGAATTTTGAAAATTTTGAAAATATCAGGAGAAATGAAAAGAATGACCTTAACAGTGCTTGTGAAAACTCTATAAAACTCTATTACTCTATGAAGTAATTATAAAAAAAAAAAAAAACAGTAACGCTAAATAAGTTAGTTAAGGCAAGAGTATTGAGTTCTCTATTTTTAGGTTGTTTGATTAACATTATTAACATAAGAAATGCATATGGAGATATTTCAAATAAAAATTAATGTTCATCAGTAGTTGATTTTCTGTGTAATTATAGCCACCTGACTGTGTGAATGTCCATGAATATAAGCGGTCAGAGCAGGGGTCAGAAACTAAAAGTCCTGCCATATGTTTCTTCTATCCATGATCTGAGACAGATTATTTCACCAGAGGAGGAACAAAGTCATTCCTTTCAAGTCACAAGCAAGTCTCCAGAAAAAAACAATGACCATCATGGAGGTCAGTGTTCGCTTTAGTTGGGCTCTTGACCCTTGACTTCTTGAGTTAGATTGATTTCTGCATGTGCTGTTGCACAGTACAGTAGAAATTAGTGTGTTCTGAGCTGATACAGTTATTTTTTTTCATTATTGAATCATTACGGTTGCATTTGTTTAATATGACTTAGGGTTTTTTATTTTTTATTTTTTGCAGTTCTGTAACAGCTGAAAGGCAGTTAATAAAGCAATGAGAGAAACCACGTCATGATGTTCATTAAAATGAGTTACAAGCAGAAAGGGTAAGCTAAACTACTACTTCAAGCTTTTGATTCAGCAATGCACAAATGTTTGCTGTAAAACAATATTGCATTTACTTAGAAGGAAATTATTTTTCTCCAGTTGATTTCATCTAAGGCTGTGGCTGAAGTCAGATGTACTGCTTGTGTTTCTCTTTTCTTCAATGATTTTGATTGTAAACAGTAGGTGTTCATAACTAATTCAAAATCATCATTTAAAGACACTTAATTATCTCATTAACTTGAACTCTTTGGTAACTTGGGATTGGACTTGTGATCTGAAAGTAATGACTTGTGAAATCATCTGTCTCAGATCATGGGTGGAAGAAACATATGACAGGGCTTTTACTTTCGGACCCCTGGATTTTCCCCTCTGTCACTGGGTCAAAACAACCCAATAGAGCTGGGTTTGTCCCTCTTTAACTGAGGGTTGTATTTAACCCAGCAATTTTAAGAGTGCAGGGGTCATAAGAAGGATTTTATTTACAGATGGCTGAGTCATTATCCAAGACTGTTTAAACATGTTATTTATAATGCAGCATTTAGTGTGTGGCTCAGAGATGAACGTGTAAAGCTTCCGGTGTTATAAAATTTTGTTGATTTATATTTATTACAATGTATGTTTCTTGTCATATTATTATAATGTTATTTTGTAATTATAAACACACTGGTTTATAGCATAAAAAGGTTTTCTGCACTTTGTTATTGAAAGACTCACAGATATATGCTTACTTACTTACGCCTGCATTTTTAATGTAATTCATAATTGAATTTGACCAGACAAGAAGCATTCTGCCACTTTACATCTTCAGTATATTAGACTTGTGAAAGAAAAGTTGATGTGTGCATGTTTTAAAATTAAAAATGTTATCTGCAAATGATTCAAATTCAAGACATGGTTATGGCCTTGAATACCTATTAACCTTCTGTACAGAGATCAAAATCAACAATGTTTTAGTGGCTTAATAAAATAACTTTTAATAACTTTATTAATAACTAGACTTAACTGGCTGTATTTACAAATTAATTAATTGAATAAACACTTATTCACCCAAGAGAGAGCCTACCATTACAAAATCTCTCCTTCATCAAAAGTAAATAGGGTTTAAATGGATTGTTTCAGTTCTAAATGTCGTACCTCACAGTTGTTAAACCACTTGTCAAAATATGAATGAAGTTCCAATGGAAAATACCATCATGTTGAGCAATATAAGCCTCCACCGTTGAGCCTCGAGGGAGGTGTTTTCAGGTTGCTTTAGGTTCATGACTTTCCCTCTACATATGCGTTCTGAAATCACTGCTTTGTAATCTGCCAGCAAAAGTACTGTGTCTTGTATCTGTGTCTTGCCAATATTTTTCCATTGCATCACCAAAGTAGGCTCCAACTCTCTGCGTCACATGACAGAGAAGCAGTCCAAGAATAAAAGCTCAGCCGAACAAAAGATAATCACTGTGTCAGTGTGGGTTGTTATTGTCTGAGGCAAACAGGCAAATACCGTTCCTGAAACTTGCTTAAACTCCCCAAAAGAAGTCAAAAGAAAAAAAAAATCGGGTGCAGTTCGCAGTAAATATGTATTTTAAGTGTAATATCATTGAGAGTCTTGTACATCACTGTCTGTTAATATAAATATCAGCATCAGCCATGAAATACATGCCAAAATCAGACAGATGAAATTAAAGTGTAGTTGTTTATTACATAAATCATATTACATAAATGTTAGAAGACACAACATTACTTACAATTCAAAAATATGATGATGCATTATTTTATGTCCTAATGTTGTCTTGATAAATGCAAAAGATTTTTGCATAGATTTGCAGAAATTTAATTTGTCCATATTATTGATCTAATTAATATCTACATATGCTTTAACCAATAACATTATACAATATATGTAAATCACTTCTACTAATATTTTAACAAAAAAATATCTAACGATTTCTTGCAGAATTACATAATAAGAAATACGTTCAGATCTACAGATCAACTTCACTGGTAAACCTGCAAATGGTGTTGCTTATAAAAAATGACTTTTTTATGTGAACTATAGATTATAGATAACTATAGATTATCTGAGCCTGTTCTGATAAAGACTGGACACGTTTTCATAAAGTAGAATCACTTCCAAATATATCAACAGCAGAAGTGACCTGAGAAAACCTGCTTATTAACACAAAATAGTTTTCCCTTATCAAAGGTAAACAAGTTTTTAATGCATTGCATCACCTCTGCAAACACAATGAGCCATTAGAACGTGTGTCAAATTATGAATGCAGTTTGTATCACATTTTTCAACATTACAAACAATACATTCCTCCACCATTGAGCCTGGAGCGAGGTGTTTCCCATGTTGCTTTAGAGTGCTCTCACTGTAATAACCATGCATTTAAATTACTTTGTTATTTAGTAGACTTTTTAATTACATCTGTCTCTGTCTCATCTACCTTTTTCCTTTTATCTTCACTGGGCTCAAACTCTCTGTGTCATGTGACAAAGAACCAGTTCAAGTCAGTTCTCAGTTGGCTGATAAAGTATGAAGGCTTCTCAAATGCAAACTGTCATTCAAAAAAGCAACCACATTTGTGTTGTGTTTTACTTACTTTCTTTTATGTAGCAAATTGGCTAGAAAAGGGAATATTTATGATTCATTATTACTGGTTATAATTAATTATGAATATTTAGATCTGATCTTAGAATTAACTGTAGCAGAATCAATATTACACTTATTTAATCTGTTCGTCCAACAGCGATATAATTATTTATCAACTCTATAAACAAATATTTTCCTGGCCAAAAAAGAATAACTCTCCTACTTCATACAGTAGTCACATTAACTTAGCATGTAGCAAGATATTCAGTGACCTGAGGCACATATAGACAAATCCATTGTTGATATAATGTATTTACTGAATGAACCTATAGCTAACATATAACTAAACCAAGCAAAACACATATATGTATACATAAAGGGAAAGAAAAGAGAGGGAAGAGCAAAAGAATGGCAGTATTTCACATCAATTAACCACAACCTAATGAGAATCATCAAAGAATCAAAAATCACATTAAAAGGGGCTCAGACTTAAACATGCATCTTAGTAGTTGTAAACGGTTACTTGCATTGGCTTCATTGCTGAACAAGGGTCCTGATGCAGATAATAGAGGTTCTTGATGAGTTCTTTCTGAAGATAGGAAAGTCCACAGCAGTTCGACAAAGTTATTTTGAAGATAAAATCTAATAGGCTACTAGGCTACTATAATAGGTAAGCATACAAACAACACATGTATATAACAGATACACGTGTGTGTGTGTGTGTGTGTGTGTGTGTGTGTGTGTGTGTGTGTGTGTGTTGTGTATTGTGAAAATGTGAGTTTGCTGGTCAACCAGGCCCTTGGGGCCTGACATCTAAGTCTATCTAGTTATCTTGGAATGTCTTCAGCATCTTTCATAAAATGGGGGTAAACATTGGCCACTTAAATCCATATATAGTCATGACCAAAAATATCAGTATTGTTAAATGGCCCCATTTACACTGCATGGTTCAAGTGACCCAATTCTGATTTTTTCCTCTCATGTGGCACAGATCGGATATGACCGGTGAATGTGTAAGCAGGAGATACCAACTGAGATCACATGACTTATTATAGGTGCAAAATTCATCCAGGCTGCAACAAGGGCTCCTCTTTTTTCTCCGCCGTATGAGACCAATGTTTTGCAGATTATTTTTGGACTTTTCCAAATATTGTGGAAAGCAAAACACTGTATAATTTTATTTGCATCTGCATCCATTGTATTTCGTGCTGTTTTACTTCCTTTTCCGGGTCAGAAAGTCTACGTTTGGTAGTTTCAGCAGTGTATAGTGTAAATGCAAAAATCGGATACGGGACACTTTTAAAAGATGATGTAAGCGGGTCGTCAAAAAATTTGGATATAGTCAGAAAATCGGATTTGGGCATCAAGACCTGCAGTGTAAATGCAGCCTATGATCACAGAAGGCTGTGAAAATGTATCTGCATTGTTAATCCTTTTGTTCTTTTATTTAAAAAAAAAAACACAAAAATGTATCCTTTCATTGGATAATACAAATTTTTAAATGGGGGGAAATATAATTATGAAATAAAGGTTTTTCTCAAATACTTATTGGATACAATTATTGGCACCCCTAGGAATTCGCATGAGTAAAATATCTCTGAAGTATATTACCAGTCATAGTCAGAATTTTGAGCACTCCAGCATATATAAACATGAAATTATCCAGCCATGGCTTCCTGTTTTTTTACAGAAATATAAAGAAGTGGGAAAACAAAGCATTAATTCCTTAATCATCCATCAAAATGAGAAAACCCAAAGAATATATTTCTGATGTGCAGCAAAAGATGATTGAGCATCACAAATTAGTGAAGTGGCTTTAAGAAAAGAGCTAGAGCAGTGAAAATTTCCATTTACATCATCAGGGCAATAATCAAGAATTTCCAATCAACATAAAATGTTACAAAAGCTTTTTAGCAGCAAACACTCAAGATGGGTTTGGTGAACACCGAGATAAAAAGTATCCCTTGTGTACAATGAATTATACTGCGTTTTAGTTTTTTTATGTTGTGGGCCTATATTTCTGCTGGAGGTCCTGGACATCTTGTTTAGATCCATGGCATTATTGATTCTATCAAATGCCAACAGATAAAAAAATCAGTAAGTGACTTTCTGTTAGTAAATCTTATAATGGGCCATGTTTGGATCTTCCAACCATTCAATAATCCAAACACAAACCTCAAAAACAACACAGAAATGGGTCACTGAGCATAAAACTAAGCCTCTGCTAAAGCCAATCTAGTCCTCTGACCTGAATCCTGCAGAGAATTAGAGGAGTGAACTGAAGAGAAGAAGAACCAACAAGGAGCTGTGAATCTAAAGGGTCTGGAGTGTTTCTGGATGCAGGAATGGTCTCTGATCTCTTGTCAGGTGTTCTCTTACCTCATCAGGCATCGTAGCAGAAAATTTATACCTGTTAAACTGGCAAATGGAGGTTTAAAAAACGATTGAAAAAAAGGGTTAATTGTGGCCAATGTTTATTAGAGAAAAATGTCTCCGGTTACGAATGTAACCATGGTTCCCTGAGTAGGGAACGAGACACTGCGTCCTCTAGGGGTCACTATGGGGAACACCTCGTCATGACTCGTGTCTGAAGCATACATTGAAATAATACCAACCAGTTGGCTGGCAACAGCCCCTGATGTCACTACTCCAGGCACGACTATGGATAAATAAGTGTCAGGAGAATATGCCATTCGCTTGTTCATCTGAAGCTTGCGTCGGAAGCATAGCAGGGAGCTAGAGGACGCAGTGTCTCATTCCCTACTCAGGGAACCACGTAACCTGAGACATTGCCTTACAGGGGAACATCGAAATGCGCCCTCTAGGGGTCGCTATGGGGACCAGTATACCAAAGACGCCATGCTGAGGGGAGTGCAGGCCAGAATCATGTTGAACACTAAGTACCAACTCTATCATTTCCATGAGAGTTGCCCCTGGTACGTTAGACGGCTGTCCATGACATTACCCCTTAAGGCCAAAGGCCCAGGCTACATACCCAACTTACTTGTTAGGGCCTCGGCCCGGGGTAGAGCTGAAGGTTTGGAATCAAGAAAGATTCCTTTGAAGGGATACAGCAAAGAACCTAGCATTTTATGCTAAGTCTTGCCTGTCACACAGGGGCTACCGTCTAGCATAAGCTTGCTGAAGAAGCTTTCTCGACTGATCCCTATTCGCAACATCCTGTTTAGATAGGTATCCGAGGATACATAGGTGGAGTGGTGCCCAAGATGAACAGGGCTTTTTTTGCAGAGCACTAGCATGTAAATTTACCAGAGTGTGGATTTCAGAACGAGCACAATGATTTTACGTGCACACTTACCATAACATGGATTTTAAATACTGTTCTAAGGAGGGGGCTCTCGTGGCACTCTTATAGAGCAAATCATAGATGGAATGGTGCAACCCAAAACAATATGTTTGAGAGTCATCAACTCAATCTGTGGAAATAATGCTGGAGTGCTCTGGGGAAAAAAACAGAGAACTCAATCTCAGATTAGATGAGAACTCTGATATCAGAAAGAGAGTAGTGCACTCATAGGTGAATCTTTTTGGTAAAGAGGAGCGCTGCTAAACAATGCTTGAAGTGTATAAATAAATACACTGGCTGAGTGGAGCCCAAGGAACCAAGGTCTAACTATGTCAAGAAAGGGAATGAAGCTGAGTGCGTAACCCTTACCAGTGATGCATGGGTCAATGTATAAACAACCCGCACCTGACTGATGTTTTCAACTAACCCGCCCGCAACTTGGACAGCATAAAAAAAAAGAAAATATTGTACCCGGACCCACTTCCTGACCTGCCTTTTTTCAAAGTAGTAAATGCGTCGCCCCTTTATATTAATTTAATTACTTAAACAGGCTATAACCTACAGGATAATAAGCGTTACCGTGCACATAAGGCTTGCCACAAAGAACCGGTTAAAGTAATGATTATGAATGTGTCTAAATTAGCAAGGAGACATCTAATTGTTTAGTAATAAACTGATGTTTTCTTTGTGGCTAAGATGAAGTTGACGATGCGGACTTGCCATGAACGCCAGAGAGAAATGCATATTTCATATGGATTACATAATAAGAGAGTAGCCAATTTATTTTGGTTTGGATATTTTCATTTAAAAGTAGACATTTCAAGCTTTCTGTAATATATTGACTGTATTTCTTTTTAAACCCACCGACTAAAACATTAAGACACTACCTGACCCAAAATATCACCCACACTTTTTTTTCTTTCAGGTGTAGGATCATTTCACTTTCTTTTTCTTTGTTTCTCAGAACAGAAATTCAGAAAACAAATCTCAAGAGCTAGAGAATCTCCTTGAGTAACTAAAGGCACAGATAAGCTCTGTGCAGCTATTTTTCATCCAGTATCCTGCTCTGACCTGTGATAAAAACATGTTCCAGATAATCATCTTTAGAGAGGAGCCTATCACAAGTCTTTATTGAGTTCCTTACTTGTAAAATCAGCAAAACACACTGTACAAAACATCACTGTACACATTATTAGGGAATTGCATGTGCAGAAAAAGAACTAGAAATAAACTGATCAAACAGGTATATAATATATCATTATTTCACAGAAATGAATCTAAAACCAAAACAGAGTTTTACAATCTCAGAGTTATAGTTGAGTAGTTCATATTTTAACAGATAGTAGAGAAGTTTGCTGGAGCACCAATAAAGTTGTGTCTTTAAGGAGCACTGTTTGATAAGTTAAACAAATTAGTTTAATACTGCTATTACAAAATTTTCTGGATGACTGCCATCATCTTCTTCTTGTCTGACACTCAGAAGAGTCCTGTTCCGGTTGGTGTATTTTTGTGTCAGTCTGTAAATGATTGGCATTATGATGATGATAAAACTGCTTATAACAGCAGCGATGACGGCGATCTTAAATCCACGACCTTCTGGTTTCTTCTGTTCATTTGTTTCTGATATGTCCCAGACAGGTTCTTCTGGAAAGGGGAGTTTAAAATGTTTTTATGACATGGTTTAAATCATAAACAACTTCAGCCTATCATAAAATCTCTTGATGACTTCTTGACAGAATGTTCAGAGATCAGTTTCCTTTTTAAGAGCTTCACTAAAATCACGTGACTACAGAACATTTTTCTTTATTCCTAAGTAACCAATCAATAATTATTATAGAATATAATACCTTTCTTTCCAGGAGCTTCAGTGACAATTTCACGTACTATGGGTTCTGTTAACAGATTTTAAACCACTGTTAGTAGACTAAAAATAAATGTAGTGCTTCAAACACTTATAACAGTATCATATACCACACCTGTTATGTTCACAGTGAATTTTGATGGTTTCATTCCACACGTTGTTTGCACAAAGAATCTGAATTGTTCTTTCATCGCTGTAGATGGAGTGTAGCGGCATGTGAAACTGTTTCTCTGTTCACAGGAGTTCACAGAAACATCTTGACAGATTGAGTCTTTATAGATCTCAGGGTATTGAAACTTATACTTTGTAATGCAGCATTCAGTGATCTTCAGAGAGACGCTGCAGGTGAGAGTCACTTCTTTCCCCACAGATCCAGTCACATCATCACAGCTTACTATGAAATCTGAAAAATAACAATGTATAAAATCATATTATATAGAAACTGAAGAATAATAAAAATATATTTTTAACAAGAGAGAATTCAGATTTACTGCAAAATATTCTGCATTTTTATTTACGCTCTGCATATCTATTAAGTACATTTGTTTTTTCATGTTTTTTCCTCATTATCTTACATTTAGTCCCTTGCCATTGTCACACACACTTTCAAAGGGAAAGTTTATTCTCTTACCATCATCAGAATCTTGACAGACAGCGGAGAAGCTCCAAACCACAATGAGCAGCTCCACAACATTCACAGCATTCATTGTTCTGATTCTGCAACAGAAATAATTACAGATATTTACCTCAGAAATGAAACATAACCGTGGCTAATGTGGCGTTCCGTATTCAAAAGTTAGCTACAATGCCAATAATGGCACTGACCCGACTACGCCACCCCGGAAATTGGCCGGGGACCCACAGATACATAAACTATAAAGCACACAGATTCGCAGTGGCTGAGTCAGATAACAGACAAGGAAACGCGTTTCATAGATTTTATTCCTCAATACAATAAAATACAACTTTTAATAAATCACCATAAAAAGGCTGCATCATCATGGAACAGGTTACACAGACGCACACACACACTCAAGAATTGGGGCATTCATCTTGCCTGTCCAATAAACACAGTAACTACCTGTGCTAGCACCACACAACACCAAATTCACCCGATGTGAACACTGCAGACTGAAAGCACAACCACCACACACAGAGGACTCTTCTCTGGCTACTACTATAGGACCCCAATTCTGAGTGAAAGAGACAATATAAGATACAAGCAAACATACAGATACACATTCCACGTAATGGTCTGTCGATTAACACTTATCACATGCTTCCAGAATGAGTCAGTTCGTCACAATGATGCAATAGTTCACTGGTGGATAGTTAGTCAACTCTATCGCCCAGCACTGTTTTATAAAAAGATTCTCAGCTTACAATACAACAGCATACTCAAAACACATTTACAAATAAACGAAATTCACAGGCACATAATATTCATAAGACACGATAGTGACAAAACCCAGTAGCCTACTTCTCGCCACTGTACTCGAATCTCAATGTCAATTCTGAAGAAAAAAAAACTAAGTTTAGATGCGTCACCACGGCTTTAAGCGCACTAACGTACCGGTCGTCACGGAGACCTCGTTAGCTGAAATGAAATATAAACAAAAACTTATATATAGGCTATTCATGTTCTTTTTAAATTTCGGCAGATTGCGTAACAGCACGCACGCAATGCTGGTATTTCGTGTTCAGAGAGAATTATTCTCACCTGCGCTTTTTCCTTTTTCTGTCTATACCATCTGAATGCATTCGTCTGAATCTTCTACTAAACTTTCACTTTCAGCATGGCTCTCAGTCACAGCTGTTTTTGTCGTTAACAGCATCATAACATTTTGACCAGTAGTTCGTGCTGTTACTAACCTGCACATTTCCCCTCCATGTTATGATAATGACAACTATGGAGGACCAAACCTGCAGAAATATAAAAATAAATAAATATATAGATAGAGAGATAGATAGATAAACAAATGTAATAAAAGGAAAATAAATAAATAAATGAGGTGATAAAAACAAAAATAGTTCCATCCTGAATTTATATTTTAAATTACTTTTGTATTTTCTGTATCATTTTCTGTATTTATTTTACAATTATTTTTTATTATTTTTAAGTTTTATTTACTTTAAATAAATTAAATTTAAAATTAAAAATTTATTTATTTATTTTTAAATATTTATTTATGCATTTATTTATTTTTTTAGGTATTTATTTATTCCCAAGTGTATTTATTTCCAGATTTATTTATTTATTTATTCATTCATATTTTCCTTTTATTACATTTATTTATTTATCTATATATTAATTCATTTATTTTTAGCCAATCAGATTTTTTTTTTTTCTGGCACACTTGGTAAATATGATTAAAGGTGGCTTTGATCTTTTTGTTTCATTTATTCATTCAAAAAAATCTAAACTTTTATAAAGTAAAATAGATGAAAGTAGACTAAGACTCACATTATGAAATAAATGACTTTCTAATACACGTTGGCCAAAATTATTGGTACCCCTAAAAATTACTATGAGCAAAATATCTCTGAAGCATTAGATGACATTACAGGAACTTCTAATGTGAATTTTTTCTTTGGTCTAATGAAACTGGACATATTGTTCAGATGACATTGTGGATTCTTTGCCAAATGCCATTCTTTGCTTCGATACCCATTGTACTGATGTAGGCTCATTTCTGTTTGGTTTACAGATTCATTGGTTGTTACTTGGTTTAATGTGTCAAGAACTTTTAATAGCCTAACTGGATTTAAGGCCTACTCGTCAATGTTATTTATAAACACATGACCTCCATCGAGAGGGTAACGGTGGAGTTGTTGCTTCACTACTGCATGCCAATGCAAATTTTGTCTGATCTAACTACTTTAAAGCAATATAAAATATGTAGTGTAAGAATATGGCATAAACAACTTAACAACTTCCCCGTCTGCTTTTCCCTCATTTTCACAGCAGCTTTATCAAGAACTCAAGAAACTCATGATAGACAAAGTCAGAAAAAATAAAAATAAAAATAACCAAATACAGTTTGGGTTTAATGCGTTGCCTCAAAATGTTCATAAGTCCATATCCTGTACATACACTGATCAAACAGATCAATAAACTGTTATTTCTCAGAAATCAGTATAAAACAGAAAGAGAGTTTGGAAACTTACAGCCAAAGTTATATTTTCAGATAAGATATACGGAGAGTAGAGTATGTAGTTTAGTGGAGTGCAAATAAGCTTGTGTGTTTTATGAGCATGAAAAAAAAACATTCAAACAAAAGCTACTGATTAATTGTATTAACTGTATTAATTGTGAATTAACTAATTGATCCACCCATGAGAAAATCTGTCATTGCAAAATCTCTCCCTCATCAATCATAAACAGAATTTGTTTGGGTTCCAGGAAATCAGTCCAAGGGTAAAAGCCTCAGTTAGCTGATAATTCATATAGGAGTATGAATATGAGAATCATATATTCAGTTTGATCTGTCTCTAGTCTGTAAGGACTACAGATTCCTGGAGGCACTTTTTGAAAGTTTTGCAAAAGATCACCATCATGAAGATGAGGATGATGATGAGGATGATGATGAAACCGCTCAGAACCACAGTGATGACAGTATCCCTAAATCCTGCTGGTGTCTCTGGTGGAGAGGATCCTGATGAGTTTACTGGGTTCACATATTCTGAGGAAACTAAAGAAATAATCAATAGTTATATTAAATATATAATAGATTTCTTACCAAGAGTTTTACTACACTGTAAAAAATTACTGTGATTTTAACGGTAAAAAACTGAAAATGCTACAGTACAAACCTGTTAAATGGTTAACGGTAATTTCCTGTAAACTTTACAGTGAAAAACCGTGAACTTACGTTCGCAGAATTCTCCGCGTTGCATTTCAAATCTTGTTTGAATTTTGATGTGCTTTTCTTTGAAATATTTATGTTTCTTCTTATTTTTTCTTATCTGTTATGTTTATTAGGGTTGTATGTTACATACAATGTTGTTAGATTAATGTTTATTGCATATTTCAGTTTAATGAGTCTCACCATGATGGTATTTAGTGTCAGTGTGAATGACACTCTACACCTTCTATGTATCTTATTATTTAAAAGCTGCTTGTGATGTGACTTTCTCATCACCACCTGCATTTGGTGTTTACCAGTGTAATACAAAGGTACAAAACAGATTTCAGTACTTCAATAAGTTGGTATATTAATATTATATCAGTTTAATTACGGTATTAAACTGTAAAATTAAGGTAAAACCGTTAAACCTAAAGCGGTGTTACTATATTTTACTATATTTTTTACAGTATAAAACCGTTAAACCAAAAACGGTGTTACCGTAATTTTTATGGTATAATTCTGGCAAAAGTAGCTGTCAGTTTTTTACAGTATATTTTACGGAATAGTTTTCATAATATTGTAGTTAAATGGCCTCTTTTTAAACCATACACTGATAGTAGATATAACAAATTGACATTTGCAAAGATTTACTTCACTATAAACAAAAATATTACAATATGCAGTATCAACACAGATTTGGTTTTTCTTCCATCCACATGACGTTTGCAAAAAGAATGTGAGTTTTTTTATAATTTTCATTCGTCATTGCTGTAGTTGGAGTGTAGCGGCATGTGAAGCGGTTCCTCTGTTCACAGGGGTTCACAGGAAAATCTTTTGGACAAATTTTAAAAAAAAAGTCTTTATATTTAAACGTACTATTTTTAATGCATAGTTTCTCTATCATCAGAGAGACTCTGCAGGTGAGATTTACTTCGTTTCCCACAGATCCAGTCACATTCTCACAGCTTACACTGATATCTGAAAAATAACAATGTAAATAATATCATACACAAGAATAAAATCTTTTGAATCTCCTGATTTGTACAAATCTAGACTCTTGCCATGTCATATAGTCAATGGAGAAATCACTAGATCATGTATTCTTGATTGAAAATTAGATTTTGCACTTATCTGTAAAAAGCATATCTTATATTGTGTTCTGAAGACGAACAAAGCTGGGTAAGTGATTAATGACAATTTTTCATTCTGGGGTGGAGTAGGCCCAAGCCTTTAATGGATTTCTCTTCCTACAGTATATGCAAAAACTGTCCAAACAGTAAATCTGTATTTTGAAACATACTAAGACTCAAAAGCTCTTAAAGGTTTTTTTTTTTTAAGAGCCACGTTTTGTTTATCTATGAAACAGATATTTGTCATTATTCATTTTTCATTATTTCAGATTTAGTTCCTCTTCAAAATTGTCACACACATTCTAGGTGAAGTTTATTCTCTTACCTCCGTCATCTTGACAAACAGCAATAAAAGTCCAAACCAGAATGAACAGCTGCACAGTATTTACAGCATTCATGATTGTGATTCTGCCGTAGAAATAATGACAGACATCTGCATCATAATGAAACTTAGGCAGTGGTGGTAGTAGCTTTACTTCGTTACTGTTAAGTACATTTTTGAATTATCTGTACTTTACTGAAGTGATTCGATTGCAGTTGTTTTCAAGACGACAACTCACTGATTCACATGAACCATTTGGTGTGAGTCTCCAGTGAACTGAATTCACAAGTAAGAACTGCTGCTAAAAGAAAATTACTAATGTCACATTTTAGGATTAATTATTGTAACTGAAAATCATGCTGTCATAATGTTAACAGTTTTATTTAAATGCTGCGTATTTAGCCCTTTGTGATGTCTGTTTTTATATTGTTTATCAACATTATACATTTTTATATTGAGTATTGATCCAAGTAGACAGATAACTGTTTATTCATAACCATACTGGAAATAAGTAAATATTGTTAGCTGATGCTAACTGTGTAGCTAACAAGCTTGTTGGTGCTAATTTTAGGTAATTTTTAAAAATAAAGTCCAAATATTTTTATTGAACCACTCAGATGGATTACATCTAGTGGAAAAGAAAGGATGTGATGTTCAGAACATGGTAACTACAGAAATTAACAAAGTGAGAAGTGATGCCCTCTGGGGGAACTTGGCCAGGGGTGTTTTTACACCACAGACAAGGTTTGAGAAGGGAAAACCCATTATGAAAATATAATTATATTTTCCTTAAAATGTTCTTCCTAACTTCAGGCCTAACTTTATTCTCATGTCATATATAACTGTGATGTTCTGCAAAACAACAAGCTTTAAAACACTTTTTTCTTCCTGGTGAAGATCAGATGGTCAGATCTGTTTTCTCTCAGGTCCATCGTAGTATAAGCTAATATTACTCTCGTCAACATAGTCCATATCAACAACAGAAATATATCCTGACTCCATATAGTGGTTATTAAGGGAAAATCCCAGGTATTTTGAGCGGTATTATAACGAAATTTTCTAATCTTACATTAAAATAATTTGCCTATATAAAATTGCAAAAGAAATCTATCTATCAGTACGTTTTTACTTAAGCATAAAAAAAACGAGAACTTTTGTACTTTCACTTCAGTAAAATTTAAAAAAGGAGTACTTTTACTTTTACTGGAGAAATATTTTATTATACGTATCTGTACTTTTACTCAAGTGCTTGATTTGTGTACTTCGACCACCACTGAATTTAGGACTAATAAGTACAAGAGATCACAGAGATTTGGACAACTTTTGTGGTGCTTTAAAGTAGTTGTTTCTCACCTGTGCTCTGTGTGTCTTCACAGTCTTTCATTCCTCTCTGACTCTCTCTGCTGCTCACACAAGCCTCAACACTAAACTTTCACAACCAACATGACTGGCACAGTCTTCTTAAGAAACAGCTGTTCATGTTGTTAAAACTTTTGGCCAGCCGTTGGTGCTATTAATATCATGAAAATGTATCCTTCTGTCTTAACGATGATGACAGAGCAAGTATAGCAAAGTATACTGGCTCACTTCTTATTTAATTATTAGAATCTGGGTATTAATCGGTTTAATATGTCCAGAATTTTAAATAACTGGACTTAATGTCTCTACATCTCCATTATACACAAGACCTCCTTTTAAAACATGAAGGTGGTGTTCTTACATCAGAACCTGAAAACATTTGGAGACTTTCCTCTTTGTAAGGCACTGTTTCTTATAAAACTGGTCTTGCACAAGACGTATTGTAAGAAGAGATTTAACCGATAAATAGAAATGAAAAGTGTCAAAATCTCTCCTTCACATCGAAGGTAAACAGGTTTTTAATGGAATGCATTAGCTCTAAATGCACCTTAAGTCGTTAAACCATGTGTCAAAATATGAATGTTGTTTGTTGAAAATTTTCCATCATAAACAATATAAGCCTCCGCCGTTGAGCCTCGAGCGAGGTGTTTCCTTGTTGCTTTAGGGTGTCTGTCACAATCTTTTTTTCAATTGTTTTGCCTGGGCTGGGCTCAAACCCTTATAGTGTCACGTTGACAGGAAATCCAAGTGTAAAAGCCTCAGTCGTCTGATAAATCATAGTATCAGTAGGTATGATAATAATAACCAGAGTCAGTATGATCTGTCTCTAGTCTGTCTAAACTAAAACACCCAGAGAATGACCCAAATCCTTTACAAAATCTGACGCCTCAAGAATTAGAAATATTTCACACAATGTGGAAATCAACTATTGCATCACTAATTGCCAAATGAACAACTGAGAATTTTGTTATATTAGGCTAAATCATTCTTCCAAAATTAGACTTCACATGGGAAGTCTGGAGTGTTTATAGAAGAAAAGGAGATCCTAAAAACACAAACTTGATCCTAAACAAGCAAGCCAAATGAAAAACCAGGACCAAAGTGAAAGAATAAAGAAAGTTCAATGAAATAAAAACTGAACAAATCATAATAGTGTTTCCTTTACTTTTAGTTTATAACAATATAGTTTTGTTCTCATTGGGAATAATAAACAAGCAGGAATCATCGACTAAGAGTCATTAAACGACACTCAGTCAAAAACAAACTGATGCATATATTCACATCAGAACAAGACACAAGATAACATGTGTTTGTGCTGCTTAAAAAATTAATTCATGTGATATTCATATTGGTTAAAGAGAGTTGATCTCTTAACAGCAGGACTAGCTCTCTGCTGGTAGAGGAATGCATTGCAAGAGTAACATCAGATTTAGCATTCACCACAAATTAGATATGCACTATTTCCACTGGTATAACTTACTCTTTACTGATGATTAATTTATTAAACACGATGAAAAGAGATTTCAGACAATCTTTAGAGTATAACGACACTTTCATAAATGAACAGCATTTTAGTAAATACAACAATAATGCAAATACAATAGATCAATGCAATGGCATATGCAATGGAGCTATATGATGCTCAAAAATGTAAAAACACACACAAAAAAAACAACGTAGTTTACACATTATTTACTTTAGATACATCAAAGTCTTTGAAAACACAAGAGCAGAATTCAAATCTGATGCAGATAATCTCAATACAACAAAATAATGGCTGATTCAATATATTGATCAATCATTGTTGCTGACACTGTATGTGAATTGTACAGTTAGTTAAACTGTTAGTTTATCTTTAGTTAAACTGGACATTATCACATCTATGATATTTACATTTTACTGTTTTCATAGTGTTTCTTTCTAAACATTTGTGGTCATCACTGTTTGTTCTTCAGAAACATCTTTCATATTTCTTCTGTAATCCAGAAGGGTTGGTACATTTGAACTTCTTTACACAGATGATTGCAGTAACAATGATGATGAAACAGCTTACAGCAGTGATGACGATGGCCTCAATTATAATACCTGGATAAGTTTTATAGTGTTATTAAAAATATCTTTAATATCTTTAGGTGCATTCAAATACTGTTACAACATTGTTTAAATCGTAAAACAATTTTTGTGGTGCTTTAAAGTAGTTTAAAATTACCCAAGGATGATTTAACGATGACAGAATTTCAGATTTTTGGTTTTCAATTTGTGAACTATTCCTTCAAGAAATAGAATTGTTATATAAATATATAAGCATGTTTATTAAAAACAAGTTTTGAAATAATTATTTTCGGACCTTTTGACGTTGATGAGAAATCAGATTCAGACGATGAATGTAAACTTTGAGAACCCCGGTCTATCTGATATATATTGTTACACCTAAATACTTATACTTTTTTACCTGTCTGATGTTTTCATTATGTACTGTATAACTGACTGCAGGCTTTGTAAATGCAGCAGATGTTGACACAAATACAATTTCCTCTGTTTTATATTTTTATTATGCCTCAGAGTTTTTTTGTACATAAAATGAAAGTGAGATCAGCTTAAAATCATGCTTGCTTAACATATTCTATATTACAGATTTGCATTATATGAAGACTCATAGAGCTTATGCTCTTATTATTTCAGACATATCTTTATTTTTGTCTTTTAGTTTTGGGAAGTTTTATGCAGTTATGCAGTTATGAATATGCTGAAAGTAACAGCCAAACGTTTTCATTCAAAAGGCAAAATTAATACATAAAACATAAAACATAGGATAACAATTATGAAAACAGTGCGTTTAATCTTGATCACTCGTACAGGTTTTTTAATGTTAATACAATTAATATTCAGTTATAGAATACTAACATTTTTTAGCTTTATTATTACTCAGCAAATACAAAAGCATTACTGAAGACATCCCTCAAAAGTCAGACCTTCTTCTGCTTCATTGACAATTTCAGGTTTAATGAGCTCTGTTAACAGATTGTAAACCACTGTTAGAAGATTAAACATAAATGTGCAGAATTACAAACAACATTATAATTTACTGTACCTGTTATGTTCACAGTGAATTCTGTTCTGGTCACTCCACACGTTGTTTGCACAAAGAATCTGAATTGTTCTTTCATCGCTGTAGATGGAGTGTAGCGGCATGTGAAACTGTTTCTCTGTTCACAGGAGTTCACAGGAACATCTTGACGACAGATTGAAGAGCCATTAAAGATCTTTGGGTATTGAAACCTATACTGATAAATGCAGCATCCAGTGATCTTCAGAGGGATGCTGCAGCTGAGATTCACTTCTTTCCCCACAGAACCAGTCACATCATCACAGCTATGAATTCTGAAAATAAGAATATATTTATCAGTTTAATACATAAACAGTAAACTAATTTCTGTCGTTTTTCACATCAAGAAAATCAATCAATTTAAAAATGAAGTGTGTCACTTCTGTAACATCTGGGTATTTTTTTTAAAGAGCCATGTTTTGTATATCTATGAATCATATATTTTTCATTATTCATTATTTCAGATTTAGTTCCCCTTCTAAATTCTCACACACATTCTAGGTGAAGTTTATTCTCTTACCTCCATCATAATCTTGACAGACAGCAGTAAAGGTCCAAACCAGAATGAACAGCTGCACAACATTTACAGCATTCATGATTGTGATTCTGCAGTAGAAAAAATGACAGACATCTGCATCATAATTAAATTTAGGAATAATATGGTGCTTTAAAGTAGTTTAAAATGAACCAAGCCAAGGATGATTAAACGATGACAGATTTTGAGTCTTTGGTTTTCTATTCGTGAACCATTCCATCAAGAAACACCAACATCTAATTCAGCTTTAGATAACTTATATTTCAACTAATACAGAATATTATCATTAGCATATAAAGTTGAATTGTTATATAAATTTATAAGCATGTTTATAACAAGTTTTGAAATAATTATTTCTGACCTTTTGACGTAAATAACAGCCAAACTTTTTCATTCAAAAGGCAAATCATTGGGCAAAATATTCTAAAACAGCACATTAATATATAAAACATAGGATAGCAATTATGAAAACATAGCAGACAGTGCGTGTAATATTAATCACTCGTACAGGTTTATCAGATGTTAATACACTTAATATTCATATATTGATGACACCTCTGTAGCTCATTTCTAATTGGTTTAATTAACTATTTACTCGCTTAGCACTAGTTATTCCCATAGAGCCTTTACATTAAATATCTTCATTTAGAGATACAGTCTTCACTATATCAGGCCTATGAGGTCAATCGGTTGACAGGTAACACAAATAATCAAAATAAAGAAATACTCAAGTTTCAAATTTAATAGAATAATTTAATCTCGCCTCACAGACATTCAGAGTATCGATTTAAAAGGGAAATTGTACAAAATTGTACGTTTATGTACAACAATAAAGTATTTAAAAACGAAACATTTAAAATTAGTTAAAATAAGCAAAAGTATAAAGGAAACGTGTGTATGACAGCTTCTTTACATGCATTTTGACTGCTCTCAGCCACCGTACCGTGAGTGCACGATTACACGCGAAAGACAAAAAAAGTGCGGCTGGCTTGACCGCAGTTACAGACTGAAAGGAAATAAGAAAACATTAGCCATTAAGAAGTCTATGCTAAGTCACTCAGTATACTTGTTAAACTTTCACAAATCATGCTATAAACATTCATAAGAGCACTAGACAAAGATATCAGCTATATAATGGTTATAAATAAAAACAATAACAGTAATAGGCTATGTATGGTTGCATGAATAATAAACTTATAAAATTATTCACCCCATAAATATAGTAAAGTATTAACAAACTTTGATGTAATAAATACGGTATGATTTAAAAATGAGCATCCCTCCAAAAACATACATCTTGTATCTTTTTAGTGTATATAATTAGTTGTATACGGGTTATTATAGCACAATTATATAATAAGGGGGTTATTATAGAAACCCCCTGGACCTCACTAATTTTCAAAGCCTGGCTATGCTTGTAGGCTAAGATAATACTGTTTTATCGTCTTCATATGCATGTGTTGATGTTTTTACAGGTTTGGACACAGACCGATGAGCTAAAGTTACACAGAAAACACTCGACAACAAAACTACTGCAATATAACTTTACATCAGCTGAACTCACCTGAATGTAGTTATATGTCTTCAGGCTCAGTTTCTTAAATACATAACTTCCATCAGTCGAAGTCGTGACGTCCTGATCTTTGAACATGAAATATTTCAGAGAAAAAGAAAATGTCTCAAGAAGAACAGTCTATGTACACTTCCTTCCTGGGTTGCCAGGTCTTCGTGTAACGTTACGTCTGCGGACTGCAAGAGAGAGGCGTAACATGAAGTTGTCCAAATCACACAGAACCACGAGATGTAAAAACAATACGTTGTTGGCAATATGGCCGCTTGCTCTGAGAGACAGCGAGAATATTTTTTTTCCCGAAATAATTGTTTAAATTGAAGTGTATTAGTAATTTTTATACAGTGGTATTGTTTTTGGAGTTATTAATCTAAAAATCTATTAAAACTAAGGTGTAAGTGAGCAACATATAACCAAAAGGTGTAAAGACGCTATCCCCCGGTTTCACAGACAAGACTAGTCAAGGCTAATTGAACTATGGCCTATTCTGGCTTAATCTAAACCCTTTCTGTGACCTACATAATATAGTATATGTGTGATTTTGCTGTAAAAATACGTTTTATAATGCATAATTAACAGCGGTGCTCCATTAAGTACATGACTCAAAAGTGGATTTACATAAACCATATACCGTATTTTTCAGACTATAAGTCCCACCTAAGTATAAGTCGCATCAGTCCAAAAATACGACATGACGAGGAAAAAAACATATAAATCGCTCTGGACTATAAGTCGCATTTATTTAAAACCAAGAACCAAGAGAAAACGTACTCGGTTACTAATGTAACCTCGGTTCTCTCTAGAAGAGGGAACGAGTACTGCGTCTTAGCTAAGGCGCTACGGGAAAAGTCTCTTTTCACGATACACTGAAGCAAAAAATTATCCTTAATTTTGAATTATTGTAAAGCGCATTTGCAGCTGCACACAGCCATAGGCGAGATGGCTCGCTCGCTCATTGGCTGCTCTGCGGCAACTGCATAAGCCTATCGAGCGCAGGCTGATGCAACATCAGACCAATGAGGGCACTTCGCGCCCTCCATGCCACTTCCCGCCGAAACGGGTGTGGCCTAGCCCTATAAAGGGAACTCGAAAAGGCTGACTCATCTGATTTATTTCATCGCCGAAGCCAACAAGAGTGAATCGTACGCACGGCAGAGAACGCAGTACTCGTTCCCTCTTCTAGAGAGAACTGAGGTTACATTAGTAACCGAGTACGTTCTCTTACGAGAGTTCTCTCGTACTGCGTCTTAGCTAAGACGCTATGGGAACCCAATGTAAAACGCCGTGCGTGCAGAGATCACACACCAATAAACCTGGAAGCGACGCCCAGGATTTACAGTGCACAATCACCAGAGGGACTCACAGAGAGTCCTAGAACAGGAGGGGGAAACCCTCCGTCCCATATCTAGCAGCGTCCATAGACGCGGCAATATGACATCACATATTCAAGGCAAGGCCTGACTAATGTGGGAATGTGGGTCTTACGCAATACTGCCCATATAACAGTCGGCAGCGCATCGCGCTTGCGATCTCAGAGTTCCAATCAGGACACTGATTCAACTATACCGACAACAGCTTTGCTTGCAGAGCGGGAACCTCTAGGTTATAGAACCAGATAAATGTAGACGTCGAGGCCCATCCTGCCGCCATACATATATCCTGTAAGGAAATCCCACTAGACCACGCCCATGATGAGGCGACGCCTCTTGTGGAGTGTGCTCTGACACCCATTGGGCACTGAAGGCCCCTGGAAGTGTAAGCTAACGCTATAGCGTCAACTATCCATCTGGATAGGCTCTGTTTCGAAACAGCCATTCCCTTGGAACGTCCACTGAACGAGACAAACAGCTGCTCAGTCTGTCTGAAGACAGCAGAGCGGGACACATAAGCTCTTAAAACCCTAACGGGGCAAAGAAGACTTGAGTCTCCATCCTCTTCTGACACCGACAGGGCAGACAGGGAAATAACCTGAGCCCAAAACGGTGTGTTGAGGGATTTCGGCACATAACCGTGCCTAGGTTTGAGTATGACTCTTGAGTCATTAGGCCCAAACTCCAAGCACGTCGGGCTCACCGAGAGCGCGTGCAGGTCACCCACACGCTTCACTGAAGCAAGAGCCAACAAGAACACTGTCTTGAATGACAGATGTTTGAGGCTAATCGTTCAGATAGGCTCGAAAGGAGAACTTTTCATGGCCTCCAAAACCGTCGAGAGGTCCCATACAGGGACTGACGGAGGTCTGGAAGGATTCAGCCTCCTAGCTCCTCTAAGGAAGCGGATGACCAAATCGTTCCTTCCTATTGACTGACCGAGCGTTGTCTCGGAAAACGCTGCGATAGCCGCCACGTAAACTTTGAGCGTGGAGGGGGCTCTGCCCTTATCCTTATACCGTTGAGCTCACACATGGAGGGACCACAACTCCGGTTGAGGGTGCCAAATCGAGCCCTTGGCCTGCGAGAGGAGGTCCCTCCTCAACGGCACTGGCCACGGGGCTGTGCCTGCTAACTGCATCAAATCTGGAAACCATGGTTGGTTCTTCCAAAGTGGTGCTACAAGCAGTACTGAGCATCTTGTTTCCCTCACCCGTTCTATCACCTGCGGAAGGAGGGAGACGGGGAGAAAAGCATAGAGCGGGCAGCACGGCCACCTTTGTGACAGTGCGCTTTCGTTCTTGGAAAAGAACGCGGGGCAGTGAGCATTTTCGTGGGACGCGAAGAGGTCCACTTCCGCCTTGCCAAATCTCTCCCACAGCAGCTGTACTGTCTGTGGGTGTAGAGACCATTCGCCCATGGGAATGTTGTTTCTGGACACTCTGTCTGGACCCAGATTCTGTAGCCCAGGCACATAAACTGCTCTCAGTGAGCACAAGATGCGCTGAGCCCAAACCAGGAGGCTTGTACAGGTTTCGGGACCTGAGACCACCCTGGCGATTTATATAGTCCGAACGGACTAAGACGTGGTGGCCCTTGATTCGGGGACAAAAGCGCGTCAGCGCGTTCTCCACTGCCAGCATTTACAGACAGTTGATATGTTGGAGCTTTTCCCGTTCTGACCACAGGCCAAAGAACGGTCTGCCCTCGAGCAGCGCTCCCCATCCCGAAGTGGAGGCGTCCGTCGACACCACTTTCACTTTTGAGGAAGTCCCCAGGCTTACACCTGATTGGTACCAGTCGTTCGCTGTCCAGGGTTTCAAGGCTGTAACACAGCTCTGATTGACCTTGAGACGCAACTGACAGGAAATCCACGCTCTGCGCGGTACTCGCGCTTTCAGCCAGAACTGCAAGGGGCGCATGCGGAGCAGGCCCAACTGAGGAACTGGTGATGCTGAGGCCATGAGACCTAGCATCTTCTGAAATTCTCTGAGCAAGAAGGTCGCGCCGCAGCGGAGAGAGCTCGCTGCACGCTGAATGCCCAACGCGCGCTGTGGCGACAGCCGTGCCGTCATGGAGCGTGAGTCCAGAGCTATACCCAGAAACAGTATCGTCTGACTGGGGTTCAGCGAACTCTTCGTCCAGTTGACACTGAGACCGAGTTTCTCGAGGTGATCGAGTAAAATGGCCCTGTGTTCCACGAGCTCTGATCGTGATTGAGCCAGAATCAGCCAGTCGTCCAAATAGTTCAACACTCGCATGCCTCTGAGTCTGAGAGGAGCGAGCGCTGCGTCCATGCACCTCGTAAACGTACGAGGAGCCATGGACAAGCCGAACGGCAGGACTGTATACTGGTATGTCTGGCCTTCGAAGGCGAATCTCAAGTATCGCCTGTGACGTGACGCTATCTGTATTTGAAAATACGCATCCTTCAGATCTATCGACATGAACCAGTCTCCTCTGCGAATATGCGCAAGGAGTTTCCTGGTTGTAAGCATTTTGAAACTGCGTTTCGCCAATGCTTTGTTCAGCTGTCTTAGATCCAGTAAGGGTCTGAAGCCCCCGTCTTTCTTGGGCACTAGAAAGTATCTGCTGTACAGCCCCCCTTCGCTTTGAGCTTGAGATACAGGCTCCACAGCCCCTTTGCTCAACAGTTTTGATATTTCGGCTCGAAGTAGGTGTGCTACTTCTGTTTTGACCGTAGTTTCGATGCGCGCTAAAAAGCGCGGAGGGCGTCGAAAAAACTGTAGCGAGTAGCCTCTCTGTATAATGTCTAGCACCCAATCTGAAACCCCTGGAAGCGCTGACCATGCGTCTGCATGAATGGCTAAGGGTTGGATGCGAAGCGCGCTCTGTTGGCTGGGCAACGGCAGCGCTTCGATGTGCTGTAACATGGCCGTTATGCCTGTGACATTTGAGGCGGGGAGCGCGCTGATCACAGCGGGCAGATCGCTCGTCCTCGACCCTGCCACAGTGTTTAACCGAGTGAGGGTGGGCTGAGCGGGTCCCGTGGGACTCGTGCTGTCTGTGAGTAATTGTGGGCTGTAAGCATGCACATTTACTGCTTTTGACTCGCTGTCTGCCTGGGCAGAACGAACGTGCACAGGTTTCGTTTTTACAGAAACCACATGACGTGTGTGACATAGTGTTTGTGGGCACTGAGGAGTGGGCACGTTTACTATGTAGTGCGCGCGATCAACCTGAGTCACTTTTATGGGCGCGAGCCCTGTGTGTAGGGCTGACCTTATATGTGGAGATGGGCACTGAGCAGTGGGCATCGTCACTACATTTATAGCACCATTGGCCATGGCCGGGACACCAGAAATTACACTCTTTTCGGGAAATATCTGGGTAGCCGTGATAACGGTTTTTGTGTGCAGGCAAGCGGGCAACTGTACAGGCTTGCGCGTTGCGGAAGACGCTGAGACAGTCACAATTCTTGGAACTGAAACAGCGGCGCGCTTGGGTGAGAGTTCGGCCGCAGCGGGACTCGCACACCGGCGCTTTCCTAGGAGTGCTAGGATGACTTCGGGGCTTCTGGCCTCACCGTAATCCTCTGCCGTGGTCCCCGCGGCGCGGGGCGACGGCCGGCAGAGCGAGAGCGGGGTCTCGAGCTGCGTTGCTGACGCTGTTGCGATGAAGCAGCAGGAGGCGGGGGGTGTGGCTGAGAGCTTTGCGGGGCCGGTCTAGCACGACTCGCTGCAGAACCGGAGCGCTTCGGGAAAGCGTCAGCCATGTCTGAAAGCGTCAGCCAGAGATGCCTCTCAGCCACCGTAGCGGAAGCCATAACTCGTCCCATGGCCTGTGCAGCGGACTTAGTAGCGCAAAGAGAGAGATCTGAAGCGCTCCTCAAATCCGCGAGACAGATGTCAATGTCAATGTCAATGTCACCTTTATTTATATAGCGCTTTAAACAAAATACATTGCGTCAAAGCAACTGAACAACATTCATTAGGAAAACAGTGTCAATAATGCAAAAATGATAGTTAAAGGCAGTTTATCATTGGATTCAGTTATGTCATCTCTGTTCAGTTAAATAGTGTCTGTGCATTTATTTGCAATCAAGTCAACGATATCGCTGTAGATGAAGTATCCCCAACTAAGCAAGCCAGAGGCGACAGCGGCAAGGAACCGAAACTCCATCGGTGACAGAATGGAGAAAAAAACCTTGGGAGAAACCAGGCTCAGTTGGGGGGCCAGTTCTCCTCTGACCAGACGAAACCAGTAGTTCAATTCCAGGCTGCAGCAAAGTCTGATTGTGCAGAAGAATCATCTGTTTCCTGTGGTCTTGTCCTGGTGCTCCTCTGAGACAAGGTCTTTACAGGGGATCTGTATCTGGGGCTCTAGTTGTCCTGGTCTCCGCTGTCTTTCAGGGATGTAGAGGTCCTTTCTAGGTGCTGATCCAGCATCTGGTCTGGATACGTACTGGATCCGGGTGACTGCAGTGACCCTCTGATCTGGACACAGACTGGATCTGGTGGCCACGGTGACCTCGGAACGAGAGAGAAACAGACAAATATTAGCGTAGATGCCATTCTTCTAATGATGTAGCAAGTACATAGGTTGTTATGGGAAGTGTTTCCGGTTCCGGTTTACCTAATTAATGCAGCCTAAAAATCCTTTAACGGATTTGGATTATAAAAGCATATTAGTATGTTATGTGTATGCCAGGTTAAAGAGATGGGTCTTTAATCTAGATTTAAACTGCAAGAGTGTGTCTGCCTCCCGAACAATGTTTGGTAGGTTATTCCAGAGTTTGGGCGCCAAATAGGAAAAGGATCTGCCGCCTGCAGTTGATTTTGATATTCTAGGTATTATCAAATTGCCTGAGTTTTGAGAACGTAGCGGACGTAGAGGATTATAATGTAAAAGGAGCTCATTCAAATACTGAGGTGCTAAACCATTCAGGGCTTTATATGTAATAAGCAATATTTTAAAATCTATGCGATGCTTGATAGGGAGCCAGTGCAGTGTTGACAGGACCGGGCTAATATGGTCATACTTCCTGGTTCTAGTAAGAACTCTTGCTGCTGCATTTTGGACTAGCTGTAGTTTGTTTACTAAGCGTGCAGAACAACCACCCAATAAAGCATTACAATAATCTAATCTTGAGGTCATAAATGCATGGATTAACATTTCTGCATTTGACATTGAGAGCAAAGGCCGTAATTTAGATATATTTTTGAGATGGAAAAATGCAGTTTTACAAATGCTAGAAACGTGGCTTTCTAAGGAAAGATTGCGATCTAGTAGCACACCTAGGTTCCTAACTGATGACGAAGAATTGACAGAGCAACCATCAAGTCTTAGACAGTGTTCTAGGTTATTACAAGCAGAGTTTTTAGGTCCTATAATTAACACCTCTGTTTTTTCAGAATTTAGCAGTAAGAAATTACTCGTCATCCAGTTTTTTATATCGACTATGCAATCCATTAGTTTTTCAAATTGGTGTGTTTCACCGGGCTGCGAAGAAATATAGAGCTGAGTATCATCAGCATAACAGTGAAAGCTAACACCATGTTTCCTGATGATATCTCCCAAGGGTAACATATAAAGCGTGAAGAGTAGGGCCCTAGTACTGAGCCTTGAGGTACTCCATACTGCACTTGTGATCGATAGGATACATCTTCATTCACTGCTACGAACTGATGGCGGTCATATAAGTACGATTTAAACCATGCTAATGCACTTCCACTGATGCCAACAAAGTATTAAAGTCTATGCAAAAGAATGTTGTGGTCAATTGTGTCAAACGCAGCACTAAGATCCAATAAAACTAATAGAGAGATACACCCACGATCAGATGATAAGAGCAGATCATTTGTAACTCTAAGAAGAGCAGTCTCAGTACTATGATACGGTCTAAATCCTGACTGGAAATCCTCACATATACCATTTTTCTCTAAGAAGGAATATAATTGTGTGGATACCACCTTTTCTAGTATCTTGGACAGAAAAGGGAGATTCGAGATTGGTCTATAATTAACTGGTTCTTTGGGGTCAAGTTGTGGTTTTTTGATGAGAGGCTTAATAACAGCCAGTTTGAAGGTTTTGGGGACATGTCCTAATGACAATGAGGAATTAATAATAGTCAGAAGAGGATCTATGACTTCTGGAAGCACCTCTTTCAGGAGCTTAGATGGTATAGGGTCTAACATACATGTTGTTGGTTTAGATGATTTAACAAGTTTATACAATTCTTCCTCTCCTATGGTAGAGAATGAGTGGAACTGTTCCTCAGGGGGTCTATAGTGCACTGTCTGATGTGATACTGTAGCTGACGGCTGAATGGTTGCAATTTTATCTCTAATAGTATCGATTTTAGAAGTAAAGTAGTTCATAAACTCATTACTGCTGTGGTGTTGGGAAATGTCAACACTTGTTGAGGCTTTATTTTTCGTTAATTTAGCCACTGTATTGAATAAATACCTGGGGTTATGTTTGTTTTCTTCTAAAAGAGAAGAAAAGTAATCGGATCTAGCAGTTTTTAATGCTTTTCTGTAGGATATGTTACTTTCCCGCCAAGCAATATGAAATGCCTCTAGTTTTGTTTTCCTCCAGCTGCGCTCCATTTTTCGGGCTGCTCTCTTTAGGGTGCGAGTATGCTCATTATACCATGGTGTCAAACTGTTTTCCTTAACCTTCCTTAAGCGTAAAGGAGCAACTTTATTTAAAGTGCTAGAAAAGAGAGAGTCCATAGTTTCTGTTACATCATCAAGTTGTTCTGAGGTTTTGGATATGCTAAGGAATTTGGATACATCAGGAAGATAACTTAAAAAGCAGTCTTTTGTGTTAGAAGTGATGGTTCTTCCATACTTGTAACAAGAAGTAGAATTTACAATTTTGGCTATATGAATTTTGCAAATAACTAAATAATGATCTGAGATATCATCACTTGGCTGAATAATTTCAACACCATCAACATCAATTCCACGTGACAGTATTAAATCTAGAGTATGATTTCGACAATGAGTAGGCCCTGAAACATGTTGTCTAACACCAATAGAGTTCAGAATGTCTATAAATGCTGATCCCAATGCATCGTTTTCATTATCAACATGGATATTAAAATCACCAACTATTAAAACTTTATCTGCAGCCAGAACTAACTCAGATGTAAAATCACCAAACTCTTTAATAAAGTCTGTATGGTGCCCTGGTGGCCTGTATACAGTAGCCAGTACAAACATAACAGGGGATTTATCATTAACATTTGTTTCTTTGGATAATGTTATATGAAGTACCATTACTTCAAACGAGTTATACTTGTAGCCTGCCCTCTGAGAAATCCTGAAAACGTTGTTATAAATTGAAGCAACACCTCCACCTTTGCCTTTTAGACGTGGCTCATGTTTATAACAGTAATCTTGGGGGGTGGACTCATTTAAAATAATGTAATCATCAGGTTTTAGCCAGGTTTCTGTCAAACAGAGTACATCTATATTATGATCAGTGATCACATTATTTACAAAAAAAAATAGCTTCAGGTCCCCTCTCGTCCAGCTTACGGAGGAGATCACCCTGGAATATCTGCAGCGTGGCCATGGTGTGTAGTGCAGACGCAGCCTGCCCAGCAGCAGAAAAAATCCGCGCAAGCAGAGATGACGTCATGCGGCAGGCTTTAGATGGCAACACCGCTTTCGTCCGCCGTCCAGCAGAGGGCGGGCAAAGGTGCGTCGCTATCGCCTGTTCCACCGGCGGAAGTGACTGATAGCCTCTGTTTTTAGCAAGTCTTTGACACCTCTTCGTGAAGCTCAGGAAGAAATGGGGCGGGCTTTGAGTTCGGAGAAGTACGCTCATCCGGAAGAAAACTACCATCCAGCCGGGAACGAGAGGGGGGCGCTGGTGCAGACCACTTGAGGCTGAGGCTCGTCGCGGCCAGCGTGAGCACTCACATCAGCTCCTTCTCGATGTCAGCTCATCTGCTGGGCTTCTGAGCAGAAAGCGCGAGATCCCCGGAGCTCGCCCAGCTTTCACTGCCCGAAGCTAGCAGAGAGCACGTGTCCTCTTCCCCCGACGCGGCCCTGAGATCAACTTCCTCGCAAGACGCGGCGGCAGACAGCGGGCGCTGACCATCGGGAAGCGATGCAGGGGAGGCCGGAGAAGCCGGGCGAACCGGCGAGCTCGGTCGAGCTGGCGGTTCCGGAATCCGCTGGGAGCGGCGCTTTTTACGGCGCTGCAGCGCAGCGGGGAATGCTTGCAGTGAGGGCAGCCGCCGTCAGCGAGTGCGAGCGCTGCATGATCCTCACCCAGGCAGGAGACACAGATGACGTGACGGTCTTCCTCGCTGAGTGGGGCTCTACACGAGCCGCAAGAAGGCATCTTTAAAAAGACGCAGCTCTTTTACGAGTGTGTGTCGCAGGGCGAACACACACACGAGGATACGAATGAAAAGGATATAGGCGCCGGAAAGCGCAGCAGGAACGGCAGTGGAAGGCGGCGTTGGCCAGCGGCTTCAGGAATGGCTCGTCCCGCTGAGATGCTATCGGACGACGCTTGCTTCCTCTCGTGATCCAACGATGCGTGAGTTTCGCTGAAGAGATGAAAAATCAGGTGAGTCAGCCTGAGACACTCCCAATCACATGGCTCAGACATGTACCTACTTACTGTGCAGTATGTCCATCACTTACTAGGCTTACAGTAAAACGTAATCAGCAAAGGACCTGATTCAATGCAATTGTAGCACAAATACAAAAAGAACACTTATTTACAGAACAGTAATACCTGCTAATAACTGGTTTGTAAGATGTTACAGTTACACAAATAAATATTTCTGAATCAGTGAGGTGGTCTAAAAATTCACTCGTTTTCTCGATGCATCGATTACAAACCCTGTCGATTCATATGCATCGATCTTGAAACATGATTTTTGAATCGTGAATCACCGATCTTGGACAGTTATCGATTCAAAATGCTAAGAATCGAATGAATCGCGATTTCTATAGCGATTCAATGCTTTCAAAATGTATACACATTAAATTACTACAGGCACGAATTAATGGAGACCTTGAAGAGTGTTAGTGAATCGTGCCTCTTATCTGTCCTTCACGCGCTCCACTGTTTACCGACTGAGACTGTCACAGGATTACGCTCGCGCTCCGTTCGTCTCTGACGCAGCTGACGTGTGATCTATAGGACTCGTGTCCAGTAATGCTAACGTGAAGTAGTTATACTTTTCTGTAGTTTGTCAATGGCTCTCTGCATCTTACCGACGGAGTTACCGGAGCCGTCGACAGCTGTGTTTATTGCATGGACGGAGCAGAAATGTAAGTGTCTAAATCATACGCACAGATCCATTGAATGAGAAATGTTTTTAAACAATGCAGATGAACCGAATATACGAAGGAAACTTTTAAAATTAACCACAGCATTAACAACGACCTTGAAATAAGAGCGCGAGATTAATCTGATAATCAGATGCATGAAAGTAGCGTTTGTTTCATTAGCAAACAGACATCTGGCACGTTTTCTCAGAATCATTCGCTGATGGAGAGGAAAAGTTAAATAGAGATGAAGACGTTTTCACACTGAAAGAGAAGCGATCTCGCTCTCATAGATGTGCCAGGCTATATCTGCAGCTAAACTGAATAAAAGCAGAATGAACTGATGAAACTAAAAAAAAAACACAAACAATTTATGAATGCTGCAGTGCTAATTGACATTTATTACAGTACAGAAACTATAAAGTATATTTTCTACCTTATTCTGTGCAGAAAATTTAAATAATTGCTAATTAAATGTAGCCTAGTATATAAAACAATCATAAAATTGCCATTAGGAAAAAAATACCGATTACAAATGATTGATTATTGTCCAGCAGTGTATTTGATGTATTACAGCTAATTAAAAGTAATTAAAAAAGAAGATGATTTCTTGTAAAAAAAAATAAATAAATAATAATAATAATGATTATTATTATTATTATTATATAGGCTACATACATAAAATGATTGTATTTGACATTTTATTTGCAAAACAAAATGCATTAGTTTGTGAGTGGTTTTGTATTTGCAAACCACTCTGAGTTTGTTTGTGAATCGTTGGGTGTGAGTAAAACACGTTTTGTGTGTGTGAGAGGTTTTGGCATGATTCTCACTCTATAATATTGGGCTTTAAACACGTTTATTAGCTCCTAGTGTGTTTTTTTCTCCCGATGGGACACAGAAAACTGTACGCAGCCGCATCAACTCCACTTAATAACACTTCTTTCTTTTTACCAGTGTCAGTAATCTCATAAGACATATTCCAACAGTTCAGTATATACTACTGAATGTTTTTTTCACACTTGGATTCTATTCCGTTTTCTTTTCTTTACATAACTTTTCACATTCCACCACGTTTTATCCTCGTCGCCATTTATGTGGTATTTCAGTTTGAAAAGTCGCTAAATTGGACAATTGGCAACACTGTACCAGCGAGGTAATTCAACACAATCACTCTAGTGGATAGACTTCATATAACACTGCGATTTATTACACTTATATTTACAATATATTTATTTTTCCCCTAATATAATATGTATTAGTTGTTTTGTTTATATGGTAGGCCTATAGTTTTAGTAAATATGGAGTAAAATAGTAGAATTTTGTTTTTATATCCTTTGCCCTAATGAACTTATATTATTGATGTTTATTGATGTTTGCATCAGCCACCTTACAGTATAAATTTTAATTAGCAGCAGGTGCTGAAAACTCATATTGAAGAATAAACATTTGCAATAAAATGAAATGAAGATGTCTGTGTTTCTGTTGTGAAATCAGTCCATGGTTCATCTGCCATCTTTACACTCGTGGAGGATTCTTGTGATCTCGTCTGACGGCTGTTGATGGAAAGAGAGATTTTCTTGACTCTGAATGCTCGACACATGAAAGCTGTTTGTTTTCATCAGCTGTAGGATCTTCTTGTTCTCTTTCAAGGAACAGATGTTATTTCTCAGACAGTTACTCCTGTATCTCAAACAGTAGACAGTGGTGTTAGCTACAGGTTTGAGTGCATGAACAGATCAAATATAAACCTTGAATACAATGTAAGTTGCTTTGAATAAAAGCGTCTGCCTCGGATCATCTACACATCATGTTGTACTCACAAACCCATCAGTATTTTGGGTGACTCCACACACCCCTCTCATAAACTTTTCACCCTTCTGTCATCTGGCAGGAAGTACAGAAACATTCAGGCCCTCATCATCAGACTGTGTGACAGCTTCTTCCACCAAGACATCAGACTCATTAACTCCAGATGACCCGAGGGATAATATCTGTACTCACATACTGCACTGGGCTCTTACCACCCACTCACACACAGACAATACCACATCATTTAGTTGTCCACCTCCTCACACACACACAATTTTTGTCAACTGTACTCAACTGTATGTCATGTATGCTGCTCCTCACTTCTGTGCCCAGCTTTTTGTTAGTTTGTACAGTGTGTCTATGGTGCTGTTTGCTCAGTAATAAAATGACATTCATAATAGACATGCCTAGAAAGTCAGAAAACACAGTTTGAGTTTCGCTGTTTCTTCTTAAAGTTTATAAAGGTCTGAGTTTATTAAAGTCATATACACTGATCAAACAGATCAATAATATGCTGTCATTTCACAAAAAGCAATTTAAAACAAAAACAACTGTTTAAAACCTACAGCCAGAGTTATATATTCAGTCGTTTGAGATATAAGATATAAGTGAAGAGTTTAGTGGAGTTCAAATAAAGCTTGTGTGTTTTGTGAGCGCCACATGAAAAGTCACAATGAACAAAACTCAATGTATCTCAATTCCTGGACGATTGTTGTCCTCATCATGTCTGACTCTCAGAAACATCCAGTTCTGGCGTCTACAAAGTTTGGTGAAGTTTGGTTTTGTTTTGCAAATGATCGCCATGGTGATGATGAAGATGATGAAACCAAACACAATCACAGTGATGACAGTATCCTTGAATCCTGCTGCTGTCTCTGATGGAGGAGATCCTGATGGGTTTACTGGGTCCACATGTTCTGAGGAAACAAATAGTTATATTAAATATACAGTAGCTTTCTTACCAAGAGTTTTATCATTTTCAGGTTTAATGGTCTTTGTTAACAGGTTTTAAACCACTGTTAGTACCCAGCGAGCAAGAAGTAGTCTAGTAGACGTCTAAAAGACGTCATTCTTAGACATCCAGAAAACGTCCTCACAGGAGCCAGAATGAAAGTTTTTTTGACGTCTTTTCTGGACGTTGTTTAGACGTAAATTAAAGACGTGATAATGACGTCATTTTTAGATATCCACTAGACGTCTTTTCTGGACATTGTATAGACGTCAATTAAAGACGTGCTAACGACGTCATTCTTAGACATCCAGAAGACGTCCTCACAGGAGCCAGAATGAAAGGTTTTTTGACGTCTTTTCTGGACGTTGTTTAGACGTAAATTAAAGACGTTGTACAGACGTAGTTGTTAGACATCCAGAAGACGTCCTTACATGAGCCAGAATGAAAGTTTTTTTGACGTCTTTTCTGGACGTTGTTTAGACGTAAATTAAAGACGTTCCACGGACGTAGTTTTTCGACATCCATAAGACGTCCTCACAAGAGCCAGAAAGATAGTTTTTTTGATGTCTTTTTAGGACATTATTTAGATGTCAAAAACGTGCTAAATATGTAATCTTTAGACAGCCAGAATAAAAGTTGTATTAGATGCGTTTTCTGTAGAAATGTCAAAGATGACTGTTAAAGACTCGTATTAACATGGAAATCCTATCTGGACATATTTGCAAGGATCAAAATTCAAAAAAATGTTTGCTTCAAACAGTGGCATTGAGTGAGTTAGTTCTCACTGAGAAAAACCCAGTTACTCATTGTTAATGGTTGTCGTGTCATGAAACTGCAGACAGACCATAGACCTAAATTATTTGAAAGAATATGGATTAAATTGAATATTCAATTGAATAATTGTTTAGTTTATATACTAGTCTTGCATTTTTGTATCTTATCAATATAATTGTAATAAACTGCTTACCATTTTCCTGTAAACCAAACTGATCACTCCAAGAAATCATCTAAATTTCAAAATATATTTTTATTACTAATATTTAGTAAAACTTAAAACCAGAACAGCAGTATAAATTAAAACAATAACACACTAATACTTAAAACGAGAACAGAAAGTATAAATTAACACAATAACATAATAAAACTTAAAAGTCAGAACAGTAAAGTAATAAATAAAAGTGCTATAAAATTTTGTACTATTAGCACAGTGTATTTATTTATTTATAAGCACCACCCCCGACTCTCCCAGGGGCATGTTTAAGGTGGTCCGATGCAGCCGACTTTATCTGGGCCTCTGTGGCAGCTGCATCCCATTTCATGACAGCATCTACAATCAAAGCAAAGAAATCCTGTGTAAAATAAATCAATTCAAACGCCACTGTTGTGGTTTAGCTTGCAGCAGAGATACATATTATGCTTAGATGAAAATTTGAGTAACAAATCAATTAAATGAAATAGATAACAAATTAAGTAAAATTACATCAAGCCTGATATTAAGCATTCCACACAAATTTTTTTAAAATTACCATAATATAAATTCTTACCTTTTATTGCTGAAAACAATTTCTTGTCTTCGAGACCAATTTTCTCTTTTTTGCCCTTCCCCTTCAAATTAAATAGTGTCATTAGGTGGTTGGTGAAGAGCCTAATCCAATCCAAGACAAAAATAATATGCAATTATTCCACCACACGCAGAATTGTCTTCAAATTAAAAAAAAAAAAAAAACAGTGATTTTGATAGAGCATTGGCATTATACACAGCCACACTATTTTTACCTTCATCAAATCGCCTGAAAAGACACTATACAATATAACCATACAGATCTCTACATACATTAGACCTCTTAGCTGAGAAGCACATAGGGATTCATAAATTAGCCAGTGTCAGCCTTAGGCTGGCTACACAAATTGGCTGCGTCGCATGAGCCTGGCGTTTCTGTTGTGTGGCGGCTGCGTTGCATTTTCTATGTCTTTGCACACCAGAAACATGTCTGACGCTGCGCTGCTAGCCTTGTCTGTACACACGCATGTTTCCAATTGATTTACTGCAGTAGCACACTTCATGTTAAACATAAAAATATACTGATTTGATTTGAAGACAACTTTGGAAGTACTGACTTTTATTCAAGTATTTAATAAAAGTATTGCATTTTTATGTCAAAACCTAGACACTTTCAAACAACATGTAATCGCGTGAAAAATAAGCGTCGGTTCTATTTCTAGTATGCATGCGTTTTCGGTGCGGCATTCTGGGATTGGAGCCAGGCAAAGCCACGGTGCCACTGCAAATTAGCCTTAGGAAGAAATTTCTTTTGGTGTAACATACATGTTCAAAAGTTGTTTTAGTCGTACAACAGAAAACTCAGATTGGACAGATAGTCTAGCTAGCTGTATGGATTTACCCTGCAGAGATCTGAGGAGCAATTTACATAAATCGACAGAGCTTAAATTTATTTTAAAGGGGCATTCCACCCATTTGAACATTGTTTTTTATTTAAAGTGGGTCATATATGTAGTCGAAATGTAAAATAAATTTTTAATTTGGTGCCTTCGTGATCGAGGAAAGACAAAAAATAACTTCAGGACGCATTTGTATGAAAGACAACAACTCCCACAATGCACCACATTGCACAGCTCCGCAAGCCACTCCCACTAATCCAGAAAGCGCATATCTGCCTATAAGAGAAATCACTCTTCCGTCTACAAGGCTAGCTACCACCAGAGCTTGAAATTAGGGGAGAAATCCGTTATTTACCTCTTACACTTCCTCCTACAATGACGCAAAATGACGATTTTTGCGTCATTTTTAGGAGGAAGTGTAAGAGGTAAATAACGGATTTCTCCCGTTTCAGGGGAAAAAGAAAGAGTGTTGCACGACCATTCAATAGTATGACTGGGTTTCTAACAATGCAAAGCTTAATGCAAATGGGTGGAGTGTCCCTTTAAAGAAAGATAACAGACATCTGGCCGAAAAGAGTGAAATCTGGTGGAATTTCCTCTCATGCCCTCTTTTGTCCGTGAGCCCCTGTCTGTCTCTCCTTCTCCCTCTCTTAATCCTCCTGTTATTGTTGTTGGAAACCAGAAATAATGCTTTTTTATTCAACGTAGGGAATAAAACAGGGAAGTAAACCACTGCATTTTATTTTAATGACCATCCGTTTAAATAAAAGTGCATATGTCATCTCTAAGGTGGATTTGACTTACAAATTTAGCCATTTTCATAAAATATATGATATACAGTTTATCTTTTAGCACCATTTAGCCAAAAAACACCAAGATATAAAACTATCCATATTGCCAAGCCCTAGTGCACAGTCCTGCTCTTTACTTAAACCAACAACTAAACCAAACTACCAAATGAAAACAGATTGGGGATCTGTGTCTGTTAAGTTAATATGTAAATAAATACCTGTCCATCACTTTGTGCGTGCAGTCCTTCACATCTTTCCCACCCACTCTTGCCAGCTGACAAACCTATAATTAAAAAAACACATGAAAATATATTAATGGTAAAAAATGAGAACAGGGTCCAGTTGTTTGCTGCCCTAAAAAACATCACATGTAAACCATACAAAAATCATATGTATAATCATGAAATAATTGAAAGATTTTAACTCAAATATAAAAAAAATCCCAAAACATTTTATCAGCAGGTAAATACAAAAAGCTGAAAGAATTTGCTGGATCGATATTGAAATGTATCAATATATAAGATCTCTGCTGTATTACTCTGTTGCATATATTTTCTGGCATAAAATGCGACTCAGGGTGTGTCTCCTTACAACAAAATTAGCACGCATAATCTTTCGGAAGCATATCACCCTGACTGACTTGCAGCTTGGCAAAACAAAAACTTCCAACATTTTAATTAAAAGAAATACACTACAGTTTATACAAATTTTATTATAATAAGCAAAACTTCAGTTACCTAAGACATCACCTACCACTGCAGATGTGTTCTGTACTGAAGTGAAAAGTGGAAATAAGACCTGTTTTCCGGTTAGAACGTTCGGTGTTCCGCATAGCCCCCTATTGGCATTAGTCAAGTCCTAATTAGTCAAGTTAGTGCTGGGCGGTTTGACCAAAAATTTATATCACGTTTTTTTTTTTTTTTTTTTTTTTATGATGACGGTTTTCCGGTTTATGACGTTTTTTTATTTTATTTTCATGCATAGTCAGGTGTTCAATGCATTTTCTACTCATTGAGAGAGGAATTACTGCAGTAAATTGATTTAGGATGGTCTATTTTACTGTCATTAGTGAATATTGTAGAATATTTCCACACTAGTAAAACAGGTTTGCATGGCCCCAGAAAATTATGCTGTTGCTTACAAATAAGAGCCAGTCATGCTTCTAATGAAGTGAGGAATCAGAATGCAAAGACAATTGTAGTCAAAATTCAGAACTTTAACTTTTCAAATTTCACTTCTTTTTTATTTTTTATAAAAAACCAATACAAAAAAATAGAACAACTTGCAATACAGGTACATTACACAGTATTCAAGTAAATCTAAAAAGGAAATATAAAACAAGTGACTTAGTGAAGTTACAATTTGCATTAATATTACATACACTATCACACATACAATCTCGCTCTTTTAATAAGTGTTTATGTTGAGAGGAATGGATTCCGAATGGCTACTGTTCTCTGTCATTTTACATTGTTTCTGTGTTTAGCGTGAAAGCTCACGTGATTGCCACCAACTCGGGATAAAATTTGTGCAGGACAGTCGTGCCGTGTACCGGCTGCATTGATGCGAATGTGTGCAATATCTCACGACCTCCCAAGTGTCCGAACTTGCAGCGTGTACATCCGTAACACCAGAACACTGCCGTTTGTTTACCCTCACCACTGCTTGCAATCGCTGAAGTGCAACATTTTAAAGGGTCCGTCTGAAACAGTGTCGTGTGGCGCAGTGCAACGTTCCGACTTCCGAACGTTGTGTACTTGAATACATCAGTTTGGCGGTTTATTAAAAATTAACATCGTAACGAAAATATACAGCGGCTTTCGGTATGAACTGGTTTACCGCCCAGCACTAAGTCAAGTCAAGTCAGGTTTATTTATATAGCGCTTTTCACAATACGTATTGCCCCAAAGCAGCTTCACAGTACCAAATTAAAGGTAATAATGTAACAAGGTTTATTTCTAGTGGAAAAACACAATGTGATAATGTCTATGTTTATTAAGGATAATCAATAGGATTGTAAGCTCATTAGAGGTTGAAAACTTCTTACCAAGGTTTCAAATTTGTTTTTATCCAGAAGAGAAGCCTCCTCCCTCTCGAACTCTTCCAAGGTGTTAATCTTTCTGATCTCAATGCTAGATTTAGGCATGCTCCTCTGGAGTTTTTTGACCTCATCAGTGAGAGTCACCAGCTTTGTCAGCACTATTTTTTGGAATTCTGGCAATAATGAGAAATTAAGAAAAATAATAATAATTACTCACTATAATCATGGTTCTCTGGTAACAGCAAGGCATTTCAGTAAAAGTGTGCTCTCTAGCAATCCTAGAAAAATGAGTAACTATTCAATTTGTTACATAACACTATTTAACAGGTAAACTTTAACCCTGTATTTGACAAATCAGTTGTATTAAATAACAATTTTATTAAGAGATGGTTCTAGACTAAATGTCATAAATGCCAAAGCAATAAGATGAAAACCTGAAGTCTGATTCACCAGTTACAAAGAGAATGTAATGTTAATACATAAGTAATTAGTCTGGGTGTTACATGAAAATATTCTTGTACTTACTCGCTTCTGACAGGGGGAATGTGGTTGGCACATCCCTATTATAACTGGACTTTTCATGTGAAAGACCTAAGCAGGAAAGAAAAAAGTGTGTGAAGCGATCAATATATTTAGAACACTTGTACAATGTGCCTCATTAAGTGATACAACCAATGACATTCACCATCTATGGACCTACTTTCCACAGCCTGGGACCTGGGTACACCTGAGAAACCCAAACCACCAACATTAGTTATTCAGTATGAATAGTATTATTCATGCTAATTTGATATTCAATAAGACAAGCCAAATGTAACTGGCAATACTCACGACTGCTTGAATTGTCCCGGCCCACAGACCTGGATGAACCTGTGCAACCCAAATGTAGCCATTATCAATAGTGCAAATTACCCATGCTAATTTAATATTCAATAAAACACAACTGTGCCTGGCTATACTTACAACTAATTGAACTGTCCCGGCCCACAGACCTGGACCTGGATCTGGACGAATCTGTGGAACCCAAAACTGAAACATCATTTTGTCATGACCAATTAGTAACCTGCATGCTGATTTGAAAATTTAAAAATGAAAAGTTTAACTCACCACTAGTTGACCTGTCGAAGTCCAAAGACCTGGGTGTGCCTAAGCAATGCAGAGCAGAAACATCAGTGATTCATTATCATTAGTCCTAGTGACCAGCCTGCAATATTCAGCAATGAAAGGCTATACTCACGACTAGTTGTCCTGTCACGGCCCACAGACCTGGGTGAACCTAAGCAATGCAGAACAGAAACATCAGTCAGTCATGATCAACATTGTTAGTTACCTGCATGCTGCTTCGATAATTTAAAAATGAAAAGTTATACTCACGACTAGTTGACCTGTCACGGCCTGTAGACCTGGCTGTACCTAAGCAATGCAGAGCAGAAACAAACATTAGTGATTCTTTATCAACAGTCCAAGTGACCAGCCTGCAATATTCAGCAATGAAAGGCTATACTCACGACTAGTTGTCCTGTCACGGCCCGCAGACCTGGCTGTACCTAAGCAATGCAGAACAGAAACATCAGTCAGTCATGATCAACATTGTTAGTAACCTGCATGCTGATTTGAAAATTTAAAAATGAAAAGTTTAACTCACCACTAGTTGACCTGTCGCAGTCCAAAGACCTGGGTGTGCCTAAGCAATGCAGAGCAGAAACATCAGTGATTCATTATCATTAGTCCTAGTGACCAGCCTGCAATATTCAGCAATGAAAGGCTATACTCACGACTAGTTGTCCTGTCACGGCCCACAGACCTGGGTGAACCTAAGCAATGCAGAACAGAAACATCAGTCAGTCAATATCAAGTGTTAGTAACCTGCATGCTGATTCGATAATTTAAAAATGAAAAGTTATACTCACGACTAGTTGACCTGTCACGGCCTGTAGACCTGGCTGTACCTAAGCAATGCAGAGCAGAAACAAACATCAGTGATTCTTTATCAACAGTCCAAGTGACCAGCCTGCAATATTCAGCAATGAAAGGCTATACTCACGACTAGTTGTCCTGTCACGGCCCACAGACCTGGGTGAACCTAAGCAATGCAGAACAGAAACATCAGTCAGTCATGATCAACATTATTAGTAACCCGCATGCTGATTTGAAAATTTAAAAATGAAAAGTTTAACTCACCACTAGTTGACCTGTCGCAGTCCAAAGACCTGGGTGTGCCTAAGCAATGCAGAGCATTGTCATTGTTCTCTGTATTGACAGCACTCCAAATGTACAAAAAAATGAGCTCAATGTTAGAATTGACCGGAGTTCTCCTTTAACTTAGTTGACATGTAGCTGCTAGTTGAAAAGTTACTAGTTAGTAGACTGTCTAAAGTGGACTATCAAAATAAAGTGTAACCAAAAAAACTTTATGATATTTTGAAAAACACTCACTATTGGTATTACCCTATTATAACAATGTTATACTTACAAAGTCCTTGATGGGACGTCGACTCAAGTGCAACACTGTGAGACAGCGACACGAGGAGCTAGCTTAAGTAGCTAGCGCGTCCATTTATAGGGAAAACAAATTGAATTACTTAACGTTAGCTGAACCGGGACTAACGAAAAAAAACTTTGATAACATTTCGAAAAACACTCACTTTTAGTATTACTATATTATAACATAATGTTACTTACAAATTCCTTGATGGGGACGTCGACTCAAGTGCAACACAGTGAGACAGCGACACGGAGACTAACGTTAAGCGATCTTAAACGTTCGTCCATTTAGAGGGAAAAAAAAACACTTGAATTACTTAGCTGAACCAACTGGGACTAACGAAATAAAAACATTATAATAACATTTCGGGAATCGCTCACTATTAGTATTATCAATAGTATAACATACTTACAAAGTTCTTGATGGGGACGTCAAGTGTAACACGATACAGCTAAAAGCCTTGGTGCAGAATGCGGCGGAGCATGCTGCGCGGACTGCAGTCACATATATCCGTCCGCCACAGAACTGATAAACTTGTATTCCGAGCATGTTTGATCATTATATAAATCATGTTATAAAAGTAAAAAAAAAAAATCAAAGTAATTGACACAGTTTGTATTTTTTATTATCACTATAAAGGTAGAACTATTTTTCACATGGGATCTAGGGAATCTTCTTGAAACCGGAAGGTGTACCCAATAAAACCGCCTTTTCCACCACACTTTTAAGAACAAAAACGAAAGGAAAAAAAAAACACTCTTATCCGAAAAACATCTATGCTTATCACTTTTAAAAATATATAATTTTACTAATTAGCATACACGTCATAAAAAAACACCAAAACAATAAACTATAAAATAAATTGACATTTGTAGGAGTATGGGTGAAATTTATTTTATATTTGGGCTTGCCCATGTTGCTGAAGGGGTCAAGGTGGTCAGGACAGCGCTCTTTTGGAACCCCAGGCCTTTAAAAATAACTTAAGGCCAAATATGTGGAAATTTACCCATCACCCTCAAACAAAGACAATGACAAATGGAAAAAATACAATAAATAAATAACTTTTTCTAGAATAAATAATTTAAAAACTTTAGAATAATAGTCGGACTGGAAGTATTTGTGTCAACGTCTACCATTCCCACTTCCCAAAAATCATGTGGTTATAACTCACATTATCAGTTATTGTTTGGTTTATTCCTCGCCTTGAATTTGAGGGACCAGATCTGTCAATTTGTGCCAACCTGCCTGTATCCTATAGGCCTACCTCTCAGAGATGATCAGATCATAAAAAATCATTAGTCATCCTGCCACTGCTTTCCCCATTGTGACTGACCTGCCTAAGTTTAAAAGAGCAAGGTGACCAAAATAATAAAATTATGTAGAGGGTTGAATGCAATACAATTGTGATATTGACAAGGAACTAGCGTCAACTATGGCGTCGCTCCTACAGTGTTGTGACCGTTTCGGAGTGATATATGATAAGTCTGATTTTGAAGATCTAATTTCAAAATGTTACTGCATATTGTAGTGTTTTTTTGCAAATTCAGTGACTACTCCACACAGCTGATCAACACAGGACCAGTTGACCATGTTCTTGGCCTCCGTCACCTTGACACGAATTAGGGTTACTCATTTTTGGAGGTGCACACCAAAGGAGAAGCTTGTTTATTTTGGAACTGTCTTTCACGTGGATATTTTGGTGGTACATTTTGTAAATTTTTATAAAATATTATGTGAATCCTAACTTTGAATTTAAATGTTTTCATGAATGTAAAAAGAAAATTGATAATTTTTAAATCTGAAAAAATTCTGTTAGCTAAATGTATTCACAAATGTAAATTTTATGCAGCCCTTTTTTTAAAGATTTAAACATGAAATGAAAATATATTTTGAGTATTGAGTTCTATAAGAAAAACTTAAAAGCCATACAGGCTGCGCAGTGTTTAAGGACCTTAATCTGGAATGAAAGACTTTAGGAAATTGGACTGAGGGACTCTGGAAATGTTATAACAATGATGATGGTTGTTTTTTTTAACAGCCTTTTGATTATAGTGGGCAGGCCACAGTGGCCGGCCTTTAACATATTTTCAATCATTAAATCTGGATGTTTACGAATGTTTAGATTGTGGCAAAATTGGACATCTTTATTCACATAATTTGTCGAATAATTCTGGATGTCAACGTACAGATTATAACCATATGAACGTATTTCCTCAACTAGTTCTGGCTGTCAGTGGACGTTTAGATTATGGCCAGATTGAACATCTTTATTCACATTTATGGACCGTTTCTGGATTTTGTTGTAGTTTCAGTCTTTCAATCAATCTTTCTGGCAAAATGACTTCAGAGATCTTTGATGCCAGAAACAATTAGACTTTATTTGAACAAACAAAGCCGAGCGCCTCCTGCAGAAAGGACACTCCAGTTCTGTGGGGTTTCACAGATAATATACCCACATCCCTTCCAAATATGGTCACCTCCTTTAGATTATTTTTGGGTGAGACTTTGTACCAGGTGTCTTTACTGAAATAACATTCTCAGGCCTTGGTTTTCAGGCCTTTGCTACCAAAGTCAACCAAAGTCATACACACAAAGGGAATAAATAATAGTGTACAAATGTAGGCCTATAAGTAAATTGCTTATTTTCTAAATAATAAAATCTTCAACATTGTCAACGGACGTCCAGATTATAGCCTATGAACGTCTGTTCAGTGGACGTTTAGATTATGGCCGGATTGGACATCTTTATTCACGTCATTTATGGACTGTTTCTGGATGTCAACGGACGTCCAGATTATAGCCAGTATGAACGTCTTTTCTGAACTAGTTCTGGCTGTCAGTGGACGTTTAGATTATGGCCAGATTGGACATCTTTATTTGCGTCATTTATGGACTGTTTCTGGATGTCAACGGACGTCCAGATTATAGTCAGTATGAACGTCTTTTCTGAACTAGTTCTGGCTGTCTGTGGACGTTTAGATTATGGCCGGATTGGACATCTTTATTTGCGTCATTTATGGACTGTTTCTGGATGTCAACGGACGTCCAGATTATAGTCAGAATGAACGTCTTTTCTGAACTAGTTCTGGCTGTCTGTGGACGTTTAGATTATGGCCGGATTGGACATCTTTATTGGCGTCATTTATGGACTGTTTCTGGATGTCAACGGACGTCCAGATTATAGTCAGAATGAACGTCTTTTCTGAACTAGTTCTGGCTGTCTGTGGACGTTTAGATTATGGCCGGATTGGACATCTTTATTTGCGTCATTTATGGACTGTTTCTGGATGTCAACGGACGTCCAGATTATAGTCAGTATGAACGTCTTTTCTGAACTAGTTCTGGCTGTCTGTGGACGTTTAGATTATGGCCGGATTGGACATCTTTATTTGCGTCATTTATGGACTGTTTCTGGATGTCAACGGACGTCCAGATTATAGTCAGAATGAACGTCTTTTCTGAACTAGTTCTGGCTGTCAGTGGACGTTTAGATTATGGCCGGATTGGACATCTTTATTCATGTCATTTATGGACTGTTTCTGGATGTCAACGGACGTCCAGATTATAGTCAGTATGAACGTCTTTTCTGAACTACTTCTGGCTGTCAGTGGACGTTTAAATTATGGCCAGATTGGACATAAATTCACAGTGTCATGAATCGACTAATTCTGGCTGTCAATGGACGTTCAAATCATGGCCTGGACGGACGGACGTGATATCAACCTGTTTTGTACGTCCACAGACGTCGCTTGCTCAGTGGGTAGATTGAACATAAATATACATTTGCAAAGATTTACTAAATTATAAGCAAAAATGTTACAGTATGCAGTACCTGTGTTAAGAGTGAAGATTTCTGCTTTTCTCGTTCCACACGTTGTTTGCACTAAGAATGTGAATTGTTCTTTCATCGCTGTAGATGGAGTGTAGTTGCATGTGAAACTGTTTCTCTGTTCACAGGAGTTCACAGAAACATCTTGACAGATTGAGTCTTTAGCGATCTCAGGGTATTGAAACTTATACTTTGTAATGCAGCATCCAGTGTGCTGCAGAGAGACGCTGCAGGTGAGAGTCACTTCTTTCCCCACAGATCCAGTCACATTCTGACAGCTTACTATGAAATCTGAAAAATAACAATATATTTATCAATTTAATACATCAACAGTTAGCTAATTTATTTAATTTTTCACATCAAGAAACTCAATCAGTTCAATTAAGTTGAAGTGAAGGAAAAAAGAACTGCAAAAATAATGACTGCTTCCAGACAGGTTTCCAAACACTCTCCCGTCTGGATCTCTTCATCTATCACATTACTCAGAGTCACATTCTGCAGTCGTGTTATGAATAACACAGCAGGGTGAATTATCTTTAGAGAAAGTGAATTATTCAGAACTGGAGAAAAATGTGTTTTATTTACTACCTTTATCAGTAAATCTGTATTTTGAATCATACTAAAAGCCAAAGGCTCTTACACTGGGTCTTTTCTTTTAAAGAGCCACATTTTAAATATCTATGAATCAGATATTTTTCATCATTCATTATTTCAGATTTAGTTCTTCTTCAAAATTCTCACACACATTCTAGGTGAAGTTTATTCTCTTACCTCCATCATCTTGACAGACAGCAGTAAAGGTCCAAACCAGAATGAACAGCTGCACAACATTTACAGCATTCATGATTGTGATTCTGCAGTAGAAAAAATGACAGACATCTGCATCATAATGAAATTTAAATAAGTACAAGAGATCACAGAGATATGGTCAACTTTTATGGTACTTTAAAGTAGTTTAAAATGACTCAAGGATGATTAAACGATGACAGAATTTAAGTTTTTTTGGTTTTCTATTTGTGAACTATTCCTTCAAAAAACACCAACATCTAATTCAGCTTTAGATAACTTATATTTCATCTAATACAGAATATGATCATCAGCATATAAAGTTGAATTGTTATATACATTTATAAGCATGTTTATTAAAAACAAGTTTTGTAATAATTATTTCGTACCTTTTGACGTTGATGAGAATTCAGATTTTGACCGTTGAATGTATCAATATAAATTATTAATATAATTAATATAAATAATTAAAAAATAAGCTTTTGATGCTTTTTAATGATATAGTGTACAATGTTACAAAAGCTTTTTATTTCAGATAAATGCTGATCTTTGGATCTTTCTATTCATCAAAGGATCCTGAAAAGTTTACTCAACTGTTTTAATTATTGATAATCAGATTATCAAAATGATTTCTGAAGATCATGTGACACTGAAGACTGGAGTAATGATGCTGAAAATACAGCTGCACATCACAGAAATAAATTACAGTTTAAAACATTCAAACAGAAAGCAGTTATTTTAAAAAGTAAAAATATTTCAAAATTGTACTGCTTTTTGTGTATTTGGGATCAGATAAATGCAGGCTTAATGAGCAGAAGAGAATTCTTTATTAAAAAAAAATCTTACTGTTCAAAAACCTATGATTGGTTGTGTAGGCTGATTATTCTCATAGATTGAAACGTTTTTCAACCAGGATAAATAGTATGAAACGTCCTCAGAGTTGCTTCAGAAAACAAAAACAAAAAACGAGCAACAAACAAAAGCATGTTGCTGGAAACGGCTTATTATTGAAAATGCAAAGTGACTCTCTGCCAGCAGGAGGCGCTGAGAGAGCAGCAGAACCAGCAGTTTCTCCAGTAACGACTGTAAGTTAATCAAAGCAGCTCTACCCACGAACGCTACTTTTCCAGATAAAATGAATGGACAATGCCACCGAAACTTTTCTGAAGAAAGTAATTTCCCTCCAGACATACAATCATATAAAACACCCGCGCCGCGTTTTGATTTTGAAATGTGCAGTGCTCATGTTTATTCAACAAAGTCAAACGCTACAAATAAATCAATGTGTGGGAAACACTAGTAATGTATATCGAAATATCACTGTTACTGAAGATAATATTTATTGTGATACATATTGACATTGAATTATTGTCCAGCCCTAATATAGCCTATAACTTATATCTTCATTTAGAGATGCAGTCTTCAATATATCAGACCTATAGGGCCAATCGGTTGACAGGGTAACGCAAATAATCAAAGTAAAGAAATATGGCCAGGTAGAGGTCTGACAGACACAGACCTGCCATCAGACATTTTGTTGGTTCTAGAACAAATTAGTTAATTTGACACCATAGATTTAGAACACTAATTGTTATTATTAGAACACTAAATCTATGGTTTTTAATTAACATATTGGTTCTAGTACCATTAAGAAACCGGTTTTGGCGTGGGAAAATGTAAAATTTTCTAGGCAATGGTTACACTTATGACGATTAAACAAAGCCTACACAAATATTTTAAATATTCAGTCCAAATAGCCTTATGCCAAAATTATACTAACCACCCCCAGGAGTGGCTGCCTAATATCCTTTCCCCTGTGGCCTACTGCCATATGCAGTATCTGGCCAGACCATAGATTTAGTTTTCTAATAATAACAATTAGTGTTCTAAATCTATGGTGTCAAATTAACTAATTGGTTCTAGAACCAACAAAATGTCTGATGGCAGGTTTGTGTCTGTCAGACCTCTACCTGGCCATTTCATACTGGACGGAGCTGCGCTAAATCTGACTTCCTGTGGGCCTGGAGGAATTGGCCATTTCACACATGCCCTGTCACTCTTCTTGTGGAAGAATTACTGACGAAATCAGGGCAAGTAGCTGCCGTGCCCTCTCCTGTGTCTCAGCTGTATTTAACTGGAAAGGGTTTAGAGTTTTAGTTTAGATGTACAAACATATTTAAAATAACTATCTTGCTCAAATGTACTTAACTAAAAATCATTTTCAATGGCTTACCTGGGGTCGGTTTTCCATGCTGGGCTTTAAAAGAAAAAATAATTACCATTATAGTACAGGGACAGGCACAAACATATTTGTGGGTTGCTAATGTAAGTGTTAGTCCTAGACCTGCAATTTACCTTGTCAGCTCTAGACCTCGGCTAGATGGTAAAAAATATTTAGAATAAGCCACGTGTAGCTGAGTTTGCAAGATACACATGCAGTGTAGCTAAACGTGTAGTGCAACAACCATACAAAGACTATTTTAAACAAAACTAGGTGGGACACTTTCAAACGGTATATCAATCACTGTCTAACGTTGGCTATACATTTCAAATTTATATTTTTTTATGTTGTGTGAGAAAATACTTTCTCTCAAAACTTTTTTTAGTCTCAAATATATATATATGTTTTTTTGCTATTGGTATGAAAACTTTTTCTCTCAAATATTCTTTTTTCTCTCATTAAATGCTTTTTTGCTATCAGTGTGATAACTTTTTCTCTCAAACTCTTTTTTTTCTCTCAGATCATTTATTTTCTCGCATATAATAAAGACACAAATCTAGCTCCATAGTCATATCTTCTAGCGAGAAATAGCACAGAGACTGGACAAAGTTGATTGTTAAATGGAGTTTGAAAGGCTGCACATGCGACTCTCCACATACGCTGAGCCGCTTCAGCAGACAAAACACACACAATTATGTGAAAATGCACGGTTATTGCGAGTAACCTCGTAAACACAGTCTTAAACGAGTCCTAAATTATGGTTAAATGTTGGGAGAAAAGCGAATGTGTGTGTCAGATCTGCGGTATGTGCATCAGGTTTTAAAGAGATAGCACTGCTTATAAAGTGAAACCTGATGAAGTTTGTCATTGATGAAAATAAAATAAAAAGGAGAAATCACTCCACTGACATATACAATACAGTTTAGACATATACAATTTGTTTATGTGAAGACTGTTGACTTCATAACTTCATAACAGAAATAAGCATGGTCCAGGATCCCATTGTCCTATAGCAGTTAAATTGGGATGACCGCCCCGAGCCAACCCCCTTCAAATTTTCATTTAGATAATCTGGCCCTCTAATAAAGCTAATTGAATAGTCCTTCTATAGAGAGTGAAATGTCTATGTTCAAATGAAAATACATAAATAAAGAAATAAAAAACGTATGTTTTAGCATGGATGATTTACATGAAATTTAATGTGTTGTGCATTGTTTAAGATGTCTTTCAACTCTCAAAAAAATACATTTTGAATTTTATTCAACTAAAGTGGGCATGGTTTGATCTGTATTATATATATATATATATATATATATATATATATATATATATATATATATATATATATATATATTTTTTTTTTTTTACTGTAACAGATTCCGGACAAAAAATATTTCTTCATCTATGAAAGGTACCGTTAACTTACTTCGCTTTCAAAACCAGATTTAACTTAGTGCTGTTTTCTCTTTCGCATTTGATGTTTAAACAGCAGAAACTGATCAATATGGTCACTTGTAGGCTAAGATAATACTGTTTTATCGTCTTCATATGCTTGTGTTGATGTTTTTACAGGTTTGGACACAGACCGACGAGCTAAAGCTACACAGAAAACACACAACAACAAAACTACTGCAATATAACTTTACATCAGCTGAACTCACCTGAATGTCGTTATATGTTCACAGACTCAGTTTCTTAAACACATAACTTCCATCAGTCGAAGTCGTGACGTCCTTATCTTTGAACTTGAAACATTTCAGACCAGTGGCAGACTGGGACAGTAAATCAGGCTGGGAATTTGACTCCACCCCAGGCCACCTCAGTTGCTGCAGTCACCACCACCCAATTCATGTGTCCACCAGACTGCTAAACTCTTTGGCTCTTTCAGTTGTTTGAATTGGGTTATACTTCAAAAATAAATCAAAGTATCAAGACATACACTGTCTCTATCATCTTTCCTTAATCCCCCTCTCTCTCACTCTGCACATTGAGTTTCTATGCAAATAAGCACTTTCAATAATCTATATTAATTATGCAGCCATCAATTGTATGTTCCAATGAACACAGTCCTACTACTGATGACCTTATAAATCATAAAAGCACATATTTTTCTAAGAGTATAGCCAGCATGTTTAGTTTTGCTTATAGCTTAAACATTACTTGAAGTTTCCTGCTCTGACTCAGAAGCTGAACTGTCCACCCCCTCTTGTTCAACAGCAGGAGCACTAGCAGCACTAGTACTACTGTTGCTTCCTTCGTCACCTTCAAAATAAATAAGCATTGTACACTAGGCTACATATTGTAGGCTAGAAATGGAAAATCAATTTCTGGTCAATTTTGGCACAAAAAAAATACTTTTTTGGCACAAAAAAAAAATACTATCCCCATTTGTAAAAAACAGTGTGCTAGTTTGTCATTAAGATGCTCTTTTATCATTATATACATTTGTAATATATATATATATATATATATATATATATATATATATATATATAATCATTTGGCAGACGGACGCATTAGTTTTTAGGTACAGAAATTAAAGTAATCAAATATAAAACATCATTGCATTTGGACTATAAATTAAAGATTATTCTTTATTAAAGTAAAAAAAGCTTTTTAATCAAGAGCAGTGAGTGATTTCTTTGTTGTTGCTGTTCGATTAATATAAAGACTGTCACTTTAAGAGAATGCACTGATACAGTGTTCGTATTGAACAAGAGTGAATGATTTGTAGAGGGTTTTTTTTTTTCATCGCTGATGTTGTAATGTCTGGGAATCCAGAATGCGCTTCCATCAGCAGAAACATGTAGGCTATTAGCTGAACCCTGTTTGTTTTACGTGTTATTTATAGTAAACCATATTACAGATGCTTTGTCAGATTTTTGTTCTCATTTTTATATGTTCCGTCCCTGCTCCTTTGCGTTTACGCTCCATTTTTTTTGCGCGATTTTCTAAGATAAAGCCTGCTTCTGGATATGGCCAATTAGCCAGTGCTTGGCTGATGTTTGGTCATGTGGTGGTGTAATTTTCGCTCCGCGATCGCCTGATTCGTAGATTCATAAGACCGTCAATTAATTCGCAGTTGAATACCAGCCTATTGCACGTCAGCCTGATCGACTGCACAGCGGCAGCCGGCAGGCCAGAATGACCGTCAGGCCACCGGGAAATGTCCCGGTGCTCCCGATGGCCAGTCCGCCCCTGTTTCAGAGAAAAAGACAATGTCTCGAGCAGGACTGTCTAAGGCCGGTGACACACTGGATGCGTGGCGTGAGCGTGGCGTTTCTGCTTCGTGCACTGTATACCCTAATGTTGTCTTGACTTAAAAAATCAAGTAATGTTGACTAAACATTACTTAAAATTTTGCGTTTTGGCCCTGCCACTTAAAAATATGAGTTAATTTAACTAATTTACCTTCAAAATGCATAAACTTAAGATTTCAAGTGTTGTGAGCTCAAAATCATGAGTAATCCTTTGGAAAAACTCAACGTCACTCTGTTCTTCCTTTAATGTGATTGGCCATGGGAGGAATTCTGCCTAGCAACAAGAGAACAAAAGCACTGATTGGTGGATTACAAAATTCGTCCTTTTGGTCTGTTTGGTTTGCTGAACTACATTTCAAGATGACGTTTTTTTTTTAGTGTATTATGTTAGTTGAGTAAAGTTATGTAGATATAAAGTTGTTTTGCATGATTTCTACTAGTGAAATATGTTATCCTTGTGGTACGTGATTTTGATATGGTATGATTATTGAAACGACAACTTATAGTATTTGATGAAGTGGCCCAATCATTTTCCTTTGAGAGAAAGAACATGGCAGCTAACGTTACTGCTTAACTCGTTAAACCATGGAAACCCTAATAAGTTGACTGAACTAAATTGATTGAGTAAACTCGTTGCCTCAATTTAATTGAGTAATGGAGTTTCCCAAAACTTACATATTTAAGTTTATTTAACTTGACGGTTTTGTAGATTGTACTTAAATCACTCAGTTCACCAAACTTGGTGCTTATTTAATGTACTTAAACGATTATGTTCACTTAACTTGGTATTAATTTCAAGTGTACTTATATATTTAAGTTAACTCAACATGTAAATTTAACAGAAAATTATGTTCTTATTTTTGACCGCACACTTTTTGCACACTGAAGTAAAACAAATAACAGCATATTTAAACTTTGACCGTTTGACAAAATGTCACAATATTTATGAAAATACAGTAAACCCTATACTGCACTGTAAAAAAAAAAGTTGTGTCAACTTAAAGAAATAAGGCAACTTATCGCTAGCACTTTTTTGAGTAAACTTAACAAAAAATTACTATGTTTGCATATTTTAACATCAACCTAATCCATTGGGCAAAGTTACGTCCAGTGGACATCTTTTTATGTCTTTGCAGACGTTGAAAAGATGTCCACTGAGGAGGCAGAGTGTTTTATGATGTCTTTTTTAAAATGTTTTTTATGTCTTCTGTACGTCCGATATAGACGTTCACAGATCCTCCTTACAAGGTTTTCTGTGACTTTATTTCTGTCAGACATCTAGAGAAGCTCTTATTGAGAATTAACAGAGGTTTAAATGTTGATACTTTATACATTTGAAGTCACCATTGTGGTGGAAAGTGTTTGGTTTCGTTGGGATCTTGGTCCAGTTACTTCTTGTGTAAGCTTGTCTTTTGCTGCTGTAACAGTGTATTTTAAAACACTGTTTTTGTGGCGAAGAAAGACAAACTTAAATGAGCTCAGGTGTCATCAGCTCTTTATCGGTGTTAGCTTGTCTCTTGATGCTGTAACTTGTGTGTTGTAAAACACTGTTATTGTGGCAATGAGAGTTGAGATCAGACATGCACATCTTGCTTGTAATGGTGACAAGTTAAAATAAAATGTATTGCTGCAACTGTGGATTCACTTTTATGGATAGAAACCTAGTAGATAAAATAATGTACTTTTTGAAAACAGATCACATCGTCACAAACAGACATCAAGATTTTGGATATGCATCACATCAATGGTGACAATCAGAACAAAAAAGGCTGTAAAATAAGGATGAGTTTGTGCTATGGAGCTCTTTTGTTTGTCACCGTTGTTGTGATGCATATGCTAAATCTAGAAGTCTGTGTGTGTGAGTACTTGATTCTTTTACTCAAAATATTTCAAATGCATTCATTTTGTCCATCTTCAAAATAAGTATTTTGCTCTTGGTGCCTGTTAAAAATATCAAACAAAACGTATTTTATGATCTCAAATACGTATTATGTGATGACTTTCTCATCAACAAAAAACATCTGATAACACCTAGGCTCATTTAAATTTGTCTTTTTTCACCACAAAAACAGCGTTTTAAAATACACCAACCTAGCAGCAACTGGTCCAAGATCCCAACTAAACCAAACACTTTCCACCACAATGGTGACTTCAAATGAATCAAGTATCAAAATTTAAAACCTCTGAGTGATTTAGGTAGAGTCTACAAAAGCGTCAAGTTAAATAAACTTAAATATGTAAGTTTTGGGAGACTCCATTACTCAATTAAATTGAGGCAAGGAGTTTACTCAATCAATTTAGTTCAGTCAGCTTATTAGGGTTTTCAGTGTGTCAGTTGCGTGGCGGCTGCTTCGCGTTCTCTTACGAGAGCTCTCTCGTACTGCGTCTTAGCTAAGACGCTACGGGAAAAGTCTCTTTTCACGAAATACTGAAGCAAAAAATTATCCTTAATTTTGTATTTTTGTAAAGCGCATTTGCAGCAGTACACAGCCATAGGCGAGACGGCTCGCTCGCTCACTGGCTTGTTCTGCGGCAACTGCACAGCCTATCGAGCGCAGGCTGATGCAACATCAGACCAATAAGGGCGCTTCGCGCCCTTCTTGCCACTTCCCGCCGAAACGGGTGTGGCCCAACCTATAAAAGGAGCTCGAAAAGGCTGACTCACCTGATTTTTCATCTCTTCAGCGAAGCTCACGCATCGCTGGATCACGAGGAAGCAAGCGCCGTCTGGAAGAGCATATCAGCAGGACGAGCCATCCTGAAGCCGCTGGCACCGCCGCCTTCCACTGCCGTTCCTGCTGCGCTATCCGGCGCCCATATCCTTTATAATCCTTGTTCTGTCATAATCTGTGTGTGTGTTCGCCCTGCGACGCACGTTCACAAAAGAGCTGCGTCTTTTTAAAGATGCCTTCGTGCGGCTCGTGCAGAACCCCGCTCAGCGAAGGAGATCGTCATGTCATCTGCGTCTCCTGTCTGGGTGAAGACCATGCAGCGCTCGCGCTCGCTGATGGAGGATGTCCCCATTGCGAGCTGATGCCTATGGTGACTCTGAGGACTCGCCTGGCATACTTCTCGAAGCCTGCATCATCCGCTGCGCCGCAGCGCCGTAAGAAGCGCCGCTCGCAGCGCCTACCAGAACCGCCTCCAGCTCGGCCGAGCTCGCCGGTTCCCTCCGCTTCGCCGGTCTCCCCTGCATCGCTTCCCGATGCTCAGTGTCCGCTGCTTGCCGACGCGTCATCGGAGGAAGTGGATCTCAGGCCCGCGTCGGAGGAAGAAGACACGTGCTCTCTGCTGGCTTCGGGCAGTGAGGGTTGGACGAGCTCCGTGGATCTCGCGCCAGCTGCTCAGAGGCCCAGCAGACGGGGGGATATCGATAAGGAGCTGATGCGTGTACTCTCGTTGGCCGCGGCGAGCCTCGGCCTCGAGTGGTCTGCACCAGTGCCCCCTTCACGTTCCCGGCTGGATGGTAGCTATCTTCCGGATGAGCGCTCTTCCTCAAGCTCAAAACACGCCCCTTTTCTTCCTGAGCTTCACGAAGAAGTGGCGAAGGCTTGGGACGCTCCATTCTCGGCGAGAATCCGCTCATCTGTTTCGCCAGCATTCTCCACACTGGACGGTGCTAAGAACAGAGGCTACCTGTCACTTCCGCCGGTGGAACAGGCTATAGCAGCGCACCTTTGCCCGCCCTCTGCTGGACGGCGGACTAAGGCGGCGTTGCCATCCAAAGCCTGCCGCATGACGTCATCGCTGCTCACACGGATATTCTCTGCTGCTGGGCAGGCTGCGTCTGCGTTACACACCATGGCGACGCTACAGATTTTCCAGGGCGATCTTCTCCGCAAGCTGGATGAGATGGGACCTGAAGCGATCTGTCTCGCGGATCTGAGGAGTGCTTCGGATCTCTCCCTCCGCGCTGCTAAGTCCGCTGCACAGGCCATGGGACGGGTTATGGCTTCCGCTACGGTGGCTGAGAGGCATTTGTGGCTGACGCTTTTTGACATCAAGGAGTCTGAGCGCGCTGCGTTTCTTGACGCTCCGCTAACTCCTGCCGGCCTCTTTGGATCTTCCGTCAACGAGTTTGTGGAGAGATTCGCCGAGGACCAGAAAGCTTCACAGGCGTTCAAGCACTTCTTGCCGAAGCGCTCCAGTTCTGCAGCTAGCCGCTCTAGACCGGCCCCACAGAGCTCTCAGTCACGCCCACCGCCTCCTGCTGCGCCATCACGACAGCGTCAGCAACGCAGCTCGGGACCCCGTTCTCGCTCTTCGAGCCGTCGCCCCGCGCCGCGGGAGCCGCGGCAGAGGATTGCGGTGAAGCCAGAAGCCCCGAAAGCATCCTAGCACTGCTGGGAAAGCGCCGGTGTTCGAGTTCCGCTGCGGCCGAGCTCTCACCCAAGCGCGCCGCTGTTGCAGTTCCAAGAGTTGCGACTGCCTCAGTGTTTTCTGCAATGAGCAAGCCTGCACGAGTGCCCGCTTGCCTGCACACAAAAGCCGTTATCACGGCTACCCAGATGTTTCACAAAAACAGCGTTTTTTCTGGTGTCCCGGCCACGGCCGATGGTGCTATAAATGTTGTGACGATGCCCACTCCTCAGTGCCCATCTCCACATGTAAGCACAGCCCTACACACAGGGCCTGCGCTCATAATGTCGACTCAAGTCGGTCGCGCACACTACATAGTAAACGTGCCCACCCCTCAGTGCCCACAATTACTATGTCACACGCGTCATGCGGTTTCTGTAAAAACGAAACCCGTGCACGCTCGTCCGGCCACGGCCGATGGTGCTTTAAATGCAGTGACGATGCCCACTACCCAGTGCCCATCCCCACATGTAAGCACAGCCCTGCACACAGGGCGGGCGCACATAAGATCGACACAGATCGGTCGAGCGCGCCGCATAGTAAACGTGCCCACTTCCCAGTGCCCACATACACTATGTCACTTACGGCGCGGGGCTTCTGTAAAAACGAGGCCCGTGCACGTACATTCTGCACAGGCAGACGGCGAGTTGGAAGTGGTAAAAGTGCACACATGCAGCCCACGGTTACTCGCAGATATATTGAGTCCCACGGGACCCGCTCAGCCTCCCTCCAGTCGGTTAAGCGCCGGAACGGGGTCGAGGATGAGCGATCTGCCCGCTGTGATCAGCGCGCTCCCCGCCTCAGATGCACAGCACACTCGAGCGCCGCCGTTGCCCAGTCAACGGAGCGCGTGTCACATCCAGCCCTTAGCCATTCATGCGAATGCATGGTCAGCGCTTCCAGGGGTTTCGGATTGGGTGCTAGGCATTATAAAGAGAGGCTACTCGCTACAGTTTTCTCGACGCCCACCGCGCTTCTCAGCGCGCGTCGAAACTACGGTCAAAACAGAAGTAGCACACATACTTCGGGCCGAAATATCGAAACTGTTGAGCAAAGGGGCTGTAGAGCCTGTGTCTCAAGCTCAAAGCGAGGGGGGGCTGTACAGCAGATACTTTCTGGTGCCCAAGAGAGACGGGGGTCTCAGGCCCATACTGGATCTAAGGCAGCTGAACAAGGCATTGATGAAACGCAGTTTCAAAATGCTCACGACCAGGAAGCTCCTCGCGCAGATTCGCGGAGGGGACTGGTTTATGTCAATAGATCTGAAGGACGCGTATTTTCAAATACAGATAGCGTCAAACCACAGGCGGTTTTTGAGATTCGCCTTCGAGGGCCAGGCATACCAGTTTGCAGTCCTGCCATTCGGCTTGTCCGTAGCTCCTCGTACGTTTACGAGGTGCATGGATGCAGCGCTCGCTCCTCTCAGACTCAGAGGCATACGAGTGCTGAATTATTTGGACGACTGGCTAGTTCTGGCCCAATCACGAGCGGAGCTCGTGGACCACAGGGCTGTTTTACTCGATCACCTCGAGAAGCTCGGCCTCAGTGTCAATTGGGCGAAGAGTTCGCTGAACCCCAGTCAGACGATCCTGTTTCTGGGTATAGTTCTGGACTCGTGTTCCATGACGGCGCGACTGTCACCACAGCGCACGATGGGCATTCAGCGCGCAGCGAGTTCTTTCCGCTGCGGCGCGACTGTGTCGCTCAAACACTGTCAAAGGATGCTGGGTCTCATGGCCTCAGCATCTCCGGTTCTGCGGCTGGGCCTGCTCCGCATGCGCCCCCTGCAGTTCTGGCTGAAGGCTCGGGTGCCGCGCAGAGCGTGGGCGTCTGGCCGGCTGCATTTCAAGGTCGATCAGAGCTGTGTTGCGGCTCTAGCACCTTGGACAGCGAACGGCTGGTACCGATCAGGTGTAAGCCTGGGGACTTCCCCGAGTGTGAAAATGGTGTCGACGGACGCCTCCACTTCGGGATGGGGAGCGCTGCTCGAAGGCAGACCGTCCTTTGGCCTATGGTCAGAACGGGAAAAGCTCCATCATATCAACTGCCTGGAAATGCTGGCAGTGGAGAATGCGCTGACGCGCTTTTGTCCCCATATCAAGGATCACCACGTCGTAGTCCGTTCGGACAACATGTCCGTGGTGTCCTACATAAATCGCCAGGGCGGTCTCGGGTCCCGAAACCTGTACAGGCTGACGGAACGCCTCCTGATTTGGGCTCAACGCAACGTGCGCTCGCTGAGAGCGGTGCATGTGCCTGGACTGCAGAATCTGGGTCCAGACAGGCTGTCCAGAGGCAATGTCCCTACGGGCGAATGGTCTCTACACCCGCAAACAGTTCGGCTGTTGTGGGAGAGATTTGGCATGGCGGAGGTGGACCTCTTTGCGTCCCACGAAAACGCTCACTGCCCCGCATTCTTTTCCAAGAACGAAAGCGCGCTGTCACGGAAATGGCCGTGCTGCCCGCTTTATGCGTTCCCTCCCGTCTCCCTCCTTCCGCAGGTGATAGAACGGGTGAGAGAAACGAGATGTTCAATACTGCTTGTGGCACCTCTTTGGAAGAACCAACCATGGTTCCCAGATTTGATGCAATTAGCAGATGTCGCCCCATGGCCGGTACCGTTGAGGAGAGATCTCCTCTCGCAGGCCAGGGGCTCGATTTGGCACCCTCAACCGGAGTTGTGGTCCCTCCATGTATGGGCACTCAACGGTTACCCGCTGATCTCGCAGTGGGAGTGCTAAATACCATCACTCAGGCTAGAGCTCCGTCGACACGACGTCTGTATGCCTCGAAGTGGTCGGTGTTCTCCAGCTGGTGCACAGCTCGAGGTTATTCACCCCTTAGTTGTGAGGTGACGGAGGTCCTCTCCTTCCTACAGGAGCTGTTGGATAAGGGCAGAGCCCCATCCACGCTCAAAGTTTATGTGGCGGCCATCGCGGCGTTTTCTGAAACGGCGTCCGGTCAGTCAATAGGAAGGAACGATTTAGTCATCCGGTTCCTCAGAGGAGCTAGGAGGCTGAATCCTCCCAGACCTCCGTCAGTCCCTATGTGGGACCTCGCGGCGGTTTTGGAGGCCTTGAAGGGTCCCCCTTTTGAGCCTATCCAATCGGTTAGCCTTCAGCATCTGTCGTTCAAGACAGTATTCTTGTTGGCTCTCGCTTCTGTGAAGCGTGTGGGTGATTTGCACGCGCTCTCGGTGAGCCAGTCGTGCTTGGAGTTTGGGCCCAATGACTCAAGGGTCATACTCAAACCTAGGCACGGTTATGTGCCGAAATCCCTCAACACACCGTTTCGGGCTCAGGTTATTGCCCTGTCCGCCCTGCCGGTGTCAGGGGAGGATGGAGACTCGAGTCTTCTTTGCCCTGTCAGGGTTTTAAGAGCTTATGTGTCTCGCTCTGCTGCCTTTCGGCAGACGGAGCAGCTATTTGTCTCATTCGGTGGACGTTCCAAAGGAATGGCTGTTTCGAGACAGACTCTATCCAGATGGATAGTTGACGCCATAGCGTTAGCTTACGCTTCCAGGGGCCTTCAGTGCCCGTTGGGCGTCAGAGCACACTCCACAAGAGGCGTCGCCTCATCGTGGGCGTGGTCTACTGGGATCTCCTTGCAGGATATATGTATGGCGGCGGGTTGGGCCTCGCCGTCTACATTTATCAGGTTCTATAACCTGGAGGTTCCCGCCTTGCAAGCAAGGCTGCTGTCGGTATAGAAGAATCAGGGCCCTGAGGGGAATTCTGAATTCATGAGCGCTAGGCGCTGCCGACTGTTATATGGGCAGTATTGCGTAAGACCCGCATTGCCACATTGGTCAGGCCTTGCCTCGGCTGTGTGATGTCATATTGCCGCATCTACGGATGCTGCTAGATATGGGACGGAGGGTTTTTTCCCCCTTTTTTCTGTCCCGGACTCTCTGTGAGTCCCTCAGGTGACTGTGCACTGTATATCCTGGGCGTTGCTTCAGGTTTATCGGTGTGTGATCCCTGCGCGCACGGCGTTTTACATCGGGTTCCCGTAGCGTCTTAGCTAAGACGCAGTACGAGAGAGCTCTCGTAAGAGAACGTACTCGGTTACTAAACGTAACCTCGGTTCTCTCTAGAAGAGCGAACGAGTACTGCGTTCTCTGCCGTGCGTACGATTCACTCTGGTTCGCTTCGGCGATGAAATAAATCAGGTGAGTCAGCCTTTTCGAGCTCCTTTTATAGGTTGGGCCACACCCGTTTCGGCGGGAAGTGGCAAGAAGGGCGCGAAGCGCCCTTATTGGTCTGATGTTGCATCAGCCTGCGCTCGATAGGCTGTGCAGTTGCCGCAGAACAAGCCAGTGAGCGAGCCGTCTCGCCTATGGCTGTGTACTGCTGCAAATGCGCTTTACAAAAATACAAAATTAAGGATAATTTTTTGCTTCAGTATTTCGTGAAGAGACTTTTCCCGTAGCGTCTTAGCTAAGACGCAGTACTCGTTCGCTCTTCTAGAGAGAACCGAGGTTACGTTTAGTAACCGAGTACGTTTTCAGTCACACCAGAATCGTGCCTGACGCGCTGCTGCTGTAGGTGACATATAGAGGGAGGCCGACAGACCATGCAGGCTCTTCTTCATGACAACAATTTAAGTTTTTTTTTTTTACACACCTACACCTTCATGTTAAGCATAAATATAAAGCCTACTGATAAAGGACACAGGTGCAATATTTTAAAATAGATAATTATTTATTTTTTAAGTTACATTTATATCTGAATTTATGTCAACCTATAGACTTTCAAACATCAAAATGTCATTAATATGTATTTGTGTACAAAATGACATATACACATATTTTCCTATTCTATTTTGACTGGGAACGCTTCCAAACGCTTGCGTGTAGCGTGAAAAATTGCGTCGGTTTTATTTTAAACGCGTTTATAAGCTCCTCTTGTTTTTTTCTCCCAGCGTCATTGGACAGCCGCACCAACTCCACTTAATAACACTACTTTATTTCTACCAGTGTCTGAAATTTTCCAACAGTTCAATATATTCTAATATGTTTCACACTTGGACAGTGGTGGACAGTAACGAAGTAGCTTTACTTCGTTACTGTACTTAAGTAAATTTTTCAAGTATCTGTACTTTACTGGAGTAGTTTTATTTTGAGTAAATTTTACTTTTACTTCACTACATTCCAAAGCATAAAATCGTACTTTTAACTTAACTACATTTCATAAAACATATCGTTACTCCCTATAATATATCACGTGCTCCGACACGCAGAAGTGGTGTTTGATTCATCATGAACGAACTGAGTCTTTTCAGAATAAACTTAAATCGGATCGCAAATCGCACCAAACGATTCGTTTACGAATTAGAATGATCCGATTGCAGCGTAGGCTACTGTCTATGGATTGCAGCTGTTCTGGAGTCGACCACTCACTGATTCAAATGAACCGTTTAGTGCGAGTCTACAGAAGTAAGAACCGGGAGATCTTGTGAGCGCACGTGCGTCTGATGTTGCTAAAAGTAAGTTACTAATGTCGAAATCTTGGATCAATTATTGTAACTGAAAATCATATTTAGGTCAAAATTGTCAGTTGTTTGGGAACTAAATCCGCTGTAAAGAGTGATCTATTTAAGCCCACTGAAATGCTCGAGTGCAGACGATGCAGACACATCAATTTTAGGAAGAAAAACAACAACAAAATAAAAAACAAACAAACATTAAAATTACACAGATTAAATACAATAACTCATGCACGTTCAAATTCCCCGCTGCCGTTATGTTAACAGTTTTATTAAAATGCTACCATCCCTATGTGACGTCTGTTTTATATTGTTTATCAACAGTAACGTTTGGATTAACTAGACGAGTAGACAGACATGAATGTTTATTCATAACCGTACTGAAAATAAGTAAATATTGTTAGCTGATGCTAACTGTCTAGCTAACAAGCTTGCTGGTGCTAAGTTGAGGTAATTTTTATAAATAATGTCCAAATATTTTTATTCAACCACCTATATATATATATAAAGATTACATCTGGGGAGAAAAGAAAGGATGTGATGTTCAGAACATGGTAACTACAGTAATTATCAAAGTGGGAAGAGATGCACCCTGTTTGGCCAGGGGTGTTTTTACACCATGGACAAGGTTTGAGAAGTAAAAAATCCAGGGGCGTAGCCATCTTTTCAGAAGTGAGGGGGACAGAAATTATATATAGGCTATATATGTAGGCTATATAACATTTCTTTAATCTATATTGCTTACCATTTAACAGTTTTTGAACAGTAATATTTTTTATGTTTTTAAAGAAGTATCTTCTGCTCACCAAGCATGCATTTATTTGATCCAAAGTACAGCAAAAAACAGTAATATGGTGAAATATTTTTATATTTAAAATAACTTTTTTCCCTATTTGAATGTATTTTAAATGGTAATTTATTCCTGTGATCAAAGCTGTATTTTCAGCAGCATTACTCCAGTCTTTAGTGTCACATCCTTCAGAAATCATTCTAATATGCTGATTTGCTGATTATCAATATTTAAAACATGAGTATTTTTTTTCAGTAATCTTTGATGAATATAAGGATCCAAAAATTTGTCAATATAAATTTTATTATATATAATATAATTTTTGTTTTTTGGAAAATAAATTATAGAAATGAGCACTTCTACTTAGCAAGGACTCTTTTGTGGGTTCGAGTCTCAGGCCGGCAACACCATGACTAAGGTTCTCTTGAGCAAGACACCGAACCCCCAACTGCTCCCCAGGCGCCACAGCATAAATGATGCCCACTGCTCCGGGTGTGTGTTCTCAGTGTGTGTGTGTGTGTGTGTGTGTGTTCACTGCTGTGTGTGTGCACTTTGGATGGGTTATATACAGAGCACGAATTCTGAGTATGGGTCACCATACTTGGCTGTATGTCACGTCACTTCACTTTAAATTGATCAAAAGTGATGATAAAGACATAATTTTCTATTTCAGATTATTCCAGATTTCTATTTCAAAATAAATGCTGTTCTTCTGAACTTTCTATTCATCAAAGAAACCTTTTTTTTTTTTTCTGAAGGATTGTCTGACTGGAGTATTGATGCTTAAAATTCAGCTTTGAAATTTCAACAAATTACATTTTGAAATATATCCAAATAAAAAAACAGTTAATATAAATAGGTTAGTAAAAATATTTCACAATTTTTCTGTTTTGCTGTACTTTGGATCAAATAAATGCAGACTTGGTGAACAGAAGAGACTTCTTTAAAAAATATTAACAAGCTTACTGTTCAAAAACTGTTGACTGGTAGTGGATACAAAAGGCAACTTTTTCTCAAATTTCTAACTTTTAATTGGCTTAGAAATCTATAACTGCTGGACAATAACAAATAATAATGATTTGTTTATATACTACAAAATGTTTTTGTCAATTAGCACTGCATTGTTCATACTTTATTTATCACCTGCTGAAGATGACTTGAAAAACCATATATTGTTGCAATCGTATGTTTAATGTCTTTGTGTTTCCAAAAGTTTCTGGCCTTTTTTTTTGTGTAAAAACTGCTTTCATACAGCCATAGCTGGACGCTTTTGCCCATATTAGGAATTTCCTGATATGACTTTCTGCACGAGAAAATATGAAAATATAATTATATTTTCCTTTAAAATGTTCTTCCTAACTTCAGGCCTTATTATCATGTCATATATAGTCCTAACTGTGATGTTCTGTAAAACAACAAATTATAAAATACTTTGTTCTTACTGGTGAAAATCAGATGGTCATCTCTGTTTTCTCTCAGGTACATCACAGTGTAAGCTTTCACAGTGAACATCACTCTCATCAGCGTAGTCCATATCAACAACAAAAATATATCTTGACTCCATATAATGGTTATTTTGGAAAAAATCCCAGGTATTTTGAGCAGTAGGATTATTAAAAATAAGTAGCTTATATATAAAATTTCAGTACTTTTTTACTTAAGTACATAAAAAATCGAGTACTTTTGTACTTTCACTTGAGTAAAATTGAAAAAGGAGTACTTTTACTCTTACTGGAGTAATATTTTATTATATGTATCTGTACTTTTACTCAAGTACTTGATTTGTGTACTTCGTCCACCACTGCACTTGGTTTATATTCCGTTTTCTTTTCTTTACATAACTTTCCACATTCCACCCCCTTTTATCCTTGTCGCCATTTATGTGATATGCATAGTCGATATAAAAACTGGATGACGAGTAATTTCTTACTGCTAAATTCTGAAAAACAGAGGTGTTAATTATAGGACCTAAAAACTCTGCTTGTAATAACCTAGAACACTGTCTAAGACTTGGGTTTCAAGTAATGAAGGCAATGGTGTGCAGGTGTTTTAAAAAAATATATTTATTTGTAGATCGCAAGCGCTCCTGAGAACCCCGGTAACCAGAGCAGTCTGGGTGTAAAATGGGTGTTTTAAAGGTATGATGTGTTTGTTTACTGAAAGGTTTAAATTCTTTTTGTATTATTATGATTTATTATGTGAATTTAAGTGATGTATGTGAATTGATTTATTTTTGTTGGTTTGTAATAGATTGCCTCGGTTTTGATTTAATTTGTCCTAATTTTTGTCGAATAATTGGGTTGGTTATTTGGAATTGATTTATTTTTGAGTTGTTTGGTTTTTTTTCTTTAAAGATTGCTGTTTGTGTCCTGCCTTCCTGAGTGAGGGTGGGGATTTAACCTAGATTTGAAAAGCCTTTGGATCAATAAAAGGAGTATTTATTAGGACCTTTTTGGTTCCTTGTGATTAATGAAAGCACCCACACAACAGAATTTTGGCGACGAGGATGGGATCCCTAATTTAGGTGTATTCCCCTTCTCTTTTTTTTTCTTTTTCTCTTTCTCTGTTGTTATTTTTTTTTTTTTTTTGAGGACAAATTAAATCAAAACTGTGGTGAAGACGGAGACGATCGTTAAATAAGGGCCAAGGACTTACGGCACAGAGGATCATAATTGAGGAGCTTCAGGATCAGCTGGCAGATCTAAAGAGGAGACTAGCGCGGGAGAAGGAAGAAAAAGATAGATTGGCTATTGAGAACGAGAAAGTGTCAAGGGGTGCTGTAAAGGATACTGGGACTGTGCAGCAAGAAAGGAGCACAACAAAGGTAGAGGTGGTTTATGTTCCCAGAGAGAAAAGATGCAAAGTTTATACTGGTAAAGCTTCAAGTGTACCGCTGAGTGATTGGATTGAGGACCTGAAAAGTGTGTTCAAGGCCGTAATTTTACACCAGATCAGGCAGTTGATTACATTTGGCAACATCTAGAGGGTGAGGCAAAACAGGAAGTTAAGTATAGATCTAAGGAAACACGGTCCAGGCCAGAGGGAATTTTTGAAGCCTTGCTTGAAGTATTTGGAAGTGCTCAATCATTTACTGCATTACAGAGACCGTTTTTTGAAAGGCAACAAGGGAAAACTGAAACTCTAATTGAGTTCTCACATGCATTAATGGCTTTGTTAAAAGAACTAAAAAGCTGTAACCCAAAAGGTGTGTCGGAAGAGGATGCAATGCTTAGGGATCAGTTTGCAGAGAATGTGAGAAGTAAGGAATTGTGTAGAGAGTTAAAAAGGATGATTAGAAAGAAACCAAGCTTAACATTCCTTGATGTCCGCAAAGAAGCTGTTGAGTGGGCTAGTGATGGGGTGAGGGTTTCTGAAACATCGTTTGGGTCTGAGAACCTCAGTACTATATATAGTGAAGCTGTGATTGCAAAACAGAGTACTGATCCAATGTTAGTAGAGCTGTTTGGTATAATGAAAAGTCAACAAATGCAATTAAGTGATTTAAATGAGAAAATGTCCAATTTGCAAGCATTTAATAGGCAACAGCAGGGAGTGCCACGAAGATTGTATTCCTTTGTTCCTCAGGACAGCCTATTTGTTTCAAGTGTTGTAGTGTATTTTCGTTTGTCATGGATCTGAGGAATCACATAGTCTCTGGGTTTTGTTTGCATAAGAAAGATTTTATTTTCAAGAGAAAATAAAACCGAGAAAGCTCTGCAGAACAGTCTGTCGAGTCTGTGTCGGTTCTCTATTTTATACAATGCTTCTGAAGGCGTGCCCATGTTCAATACATTTCATACATATGGTTCTGTTTATCAACTCTTTTACCTTTTATGGCTGTCTCCAGCTTGCTTTTAGGATGTAGAATTTATTCTAAGTGAAACGAGGAGGCCTAATCATATATTTTGTCTTATGTCAAAATAGGGTGTCCAACTTTACTATATGCTGTATTTTGGTAATGTCTGCACCAAGGAGGTCTGATCATATATTTTGTCCAATGTCCAAATAGAGTGTGCAGATGCACCATATACTATCCCCCTGCACTCTCTGCACATTCCATTCTCAGGCAGGCCTCTACATACAGTCAAATGCAGGATTATAACAGTAGAATAACTTGATACATAAATGGCTAGAGTCACATTGATTATGCCTGATTAGTTTACATATTGACCAATAAAAATTTTCCACAGTGTCAGAAAGTAGGACATATTGGGCATTATTGTAGTGAGATTGTGAACCCCAGTCAAGTATGGGGGCAGCAGAGACACCTTGAAGATGATGTATCCAATCTCCAAGCCCAAAAGCCTGGCCCGTTAAAGTAACACCCTTTGCTGTGGAGAGCCGCACAGTAAGCGAGGGGTCATCTGGCTCTATGGTTCAGGGAACTAGCCCAGAAATCTATAAACAATTGGTGGGTCAATGTCCAGTCACTGTTGTGAAGATGGGGGGTGTTGAAATAAATAGTTTGACTGACACTGGCTCTATGGTGGCCTTGATAACTGAGAGTTGTTTTAAACAGCACATCGTTGGAAAGGATGTAGACGTATTGAAGGACTGTGGTTGGCTGGTGTTAAAAACAGCAAATGGTCTTGAGATCCCATATGTGGGTTATCTGGAGCTAGATATTAATATCCTTGACCAAATTCTTCCAAAACAGGGGGTGTTGGTGGTGAAAAACACATTTGATACAGAAACAAATGAGAGAAAGAAACAGGTTCCTGGTTTAATTGGTATGAATGTAATTCAAAATTGTCATGAGCTTTTGAAGCAACAATTTGGGTCGCAATATTCGAAAAGTCCTATGATGCAGCAATGTGAAGCTTCTTTGAAACAGGCGTTGGAAATCTGTCAATTGTACGATACACAAAATCAGTCTTTTGTAAAACTGTTGGCCCAAGGTCCAGTCAAGGTGCCAGCAGGTACGCTTCAATTGGTTTTTGCAGCGAGTGGGTACACTAGACTCATGCCAAAGGAGTCTTTGCTTTTAGAGCCTCTGATAGAGAGTGAGGGGAGTTTACCAGCAGACCTTTTAATGATAGGTTCAATGGTGTCCCCAGAAAAAGGACAAGTGTTGGTCCCAATTATGAATGTGGGGACTAGGGATGTTATTTTGTACCCACATGTTCGACTAGCGTCTGTTCATAGGGCTGACGTGGTGGTCAGTGGAGGGGATCTCGATATTCAGTTTATCCCGGTACAGGAAGAACAAAATTGTACGGTTTTTATTGAGTAGAGTAATGTGTCACAGTCAGGGGTAACAGCTGCTCCACAAGTTCAGGCACTTGGTTTTCCTCTGATTGTGGAGCATGAAGGGAAGGCCAGGAGGTTATTGAATTAAATATGCTTCTGTGTTTGTTAAGGGAAGTGGGAATTTGGGCTATACTGATTTGATTGAACATCAGATCCCAGTGGTAGATTAGGTTCCAGTTTGTCAAAGGTATAGAAGGTTGCTCCCTACACAATATGAGGAGGTTAAAGCTCACATTAAATTACTTTGAGAGCAAAAGGTAATTAGGGAAAGTTGCAGCCCATATTCCTCACCGATTGTGATTGTAAAGAAGAAGGATGGATCAATTCGGATGTGTGTGGATTATAGGCAGTTAAATGCGAAAACAAGAAGAGATTCATATCCACTGCCTAGAATCGAAGAATCCTTAATGTGTTGAGTGGAGCGTGTTGGTTTTCCACCCTGGACCTGGCAAGCGGATACAATCAAGTGGCAGTGGCAGAAAAGGATAAACAAAAGACTGCTTTTTGTACGCTATTTGGCCTGTTTGAATATAATCGTTTACCATATGGTTTGTCCAATGGGCCAAGTACTTTCCAACGTCTGATGGAACGTATATTCAGTGATGAAAGTTTTCAGTCAGTACTCTTGTATTTGGACGATGTGATTGTGTTTTCATCAACAGTAGAGCAACACCTGGAGAGATTGGAGAAAGTCTTGCAACAATTTCAGCATCATGGTCTCAAAGTTAAGCTCAGTAAATGCTGTTTTTCCAACAAGAGGTACTTTACCTGGGTCATGTCATTTCTGGTGAGGGGGTGGCGACAGACCCTGAGAAGATTCAAGCAGTAGCAGAATGGGCGAAACCTCAGACAGCAAAAGAGCTTATATCTTTTTTGGGATTTGCAAGCTATTATAGACGTTTTGTGCAAGGATTCGCTAGGATTGCAGCACCATTACATCAGCTGGCTGCTGTTGGGGAAATGCCACAGGGTAAGAAGCAAAAGAAAAGAGTATATTTGACTGGTGAAAAGTTCAGACAGAGGTTGGATGACAAATGTGAAGAAGCTTTCCAAACACTGAAAAGGAAATTAACATCTGCTCCTGTGTTAGCTTATGCTGATTTCTCTAAGCCTTTTCTTCTCGAAATAGATGCTAGCCATACAGGACTCGGAGTGGTGCTCTCCCAGGACGTTGGTGGTAAGCGGAGGCCAGTGGCCTATGCTAGTAGAGGTTTGAGGGAGTCTGAACGTAATATGGACAATTATAGTACAATGAAGCTGGAGTTTCTTGCCCTGAAATGGGCAGTAACCGAGAAATTTCGGGACTATTTAATTGGGAATAAGTTTACAGTGTTTACAGATAATAACCCTCTGAGTCATTTGAAGACTGCCAAATTGGGGGCTGTGGAGCAGCGATGGGCTTCGCAATTGGCCATGTTCGATTTTTAAATTTTGTACCGTCCTGGGAAGAAGAATGGAAATGCCGATGCCTTGTCCCGTCAAAAGTTAGCAGGAGCACGACAGTTGGCCGGGTCAGAGAGAGTTACCCCCACATTCAGGGGTGGGGGTGGACTGGAGGAGGGAGACAAGGGGAGTATTTTGCCACAATCTGTAACTACAGTGGATGTTGTTTCTGTTTTCCCTGAATTTCAGGCTAAGGATCTGCAGAGCTGGCAAGAACAGGATCCTGTTATTTCCCGGGTTGAAGTTTTATTGGAGTAAGGGGGAAGGGCCAGGTAAGAAGGAGAGAGAAGAGGAGTCAAAAGATGCACTGGAGCTGTTAAGACAGTGGGATAAAGTGGAGGATCATGAAGGCATCTTTTATAGAGTCATTGCAGATGCTGGAGGGGGCTGGGTAAAACAGCTCCTCTTACCCCAAGTTTTAAAGCAGGAAGTTCTTGGTCAGCTTCATGACCATCAAGGTCATGGTTTAAGCAAGTACGTCAACGCTTTTATTGGCCCGGAATGTACCAGGATGTTCAGGAGTTCTGCAAACATTGTCTTCGATGTATTGTGTCTAAGGATGTTCAGCCTAAAGTAAAAACGGTGATGAATAGCATTCAAGCATCTAAACCTTTGGAGGTGGTGGCATTGGATTTTACATTCCTGGAACGGTCCCAGAGGGGAAGAGAAAATGTGCTTGTCATCACGGATGTATTTTCTAAATTCACAGTAGCCGTACCTACAGCTGATCAGAGGGCCATAACCGTGGCAAAGTTGCTGGTCAAGGAGTGGATTCATCGATACGGAGTTCCAGCCCGGATTCATTCTGACCAAGGACGATGCTTTGAGGCTGAAGTTGTGCAGTTCACCCCCAAGGTAATGGGCAGTGTGAACGGTTCAATAGAATTTTACATGATCTCCTCAGGGCCCTTCCTTCCGAAAAGAAAAAGAGATGGGATGAGTACTTGCATGAAGTATTGTTTGCATATAATACTACTGAAAATGCTACGACTGGATTTTCCCCATTCTTTTTAATGTTTGGCAGGAGCCCCGATCTCCCAATTGACCATTTGTTGAGGGGTGGTACAGGGGAAAAGAGAGGAGGAGGTATGGTGGAGACCTGGGTGATCGTACATCAGCACAAACTGCAACAGGCTTATAGGCTGACATAGAGACGGTTGCAGAGTATGGCCAAGCAGAGACAAAGACAACAAGGGGTAATACAAGATGCCAGCTTGAATCCAGGGGATTTGGTCTACCTGCGTAATTGCAGAGTGAGAGGAAGAAATAAAATCCAGGATGTTTGGGAGGATTTGCCTCACTGTGTGTTGGAAAGATTGGACCCGGACAAGGCAGTGTGTAAGGTAGTTCCAGTGGATCAATCTCATCCACCAAAGAATGTGCATCGTTTGGAGCTACGCCGTTGTGGACCTCTGCAGAAGGAGCCTGTAGGGTCAAGGGAGCATCAAGGGACAGACTCAAGTACAAGCATGGTACTGTCTGAGGAGGATTGGGAGGAGCTCCGGGGGATGGTACCAGAGAATTTGTCTTCAGGGGTTGAAAGGAGTGCAGAAGAAGTATCTTCCAGAGATGATGAGAAATCAATAACCACTGGGACAGACTCTACTGTTCGACGCTCCCAGAGGGCCACAGCGGGACAGCATAGTAATCCCTTTAGAGAGCCACGATCGGTGCAGGGTATGGAAGCTGCAGCAATCCCCAAAGAGATAAATGATGGCTTAAGACCCCCTTCTAGCGAAGTTGAAGCAATGGAGACAGTCTTAGATCTTTTGCTGCAAGTGATGCATGAATTAAAAAGAGTGAGAGGTGGTTAATAGTTTTTGCTAGGAAATGTATATGGTGAATCATCGGGACGATGATTTGACAAGTGGGGGGGGGGGGTGGATGTGACATTGAGCTCTGGTTAAACGGGGTGGGGGGAGGAACTGTGCATATCTTTAAGGGGGATTAGCACGGAGAAGACGCCATGTAAATACGGCGCTGGGAATGAATTGGGTGAGTAATGTGTGTGTATATATAGTCATTTTGTGTGTGTGTGTGTGTGTGTGTGTGTGTGGGGGGGGGGGGGGGTTCAAGTAATGAAGGGAATGGTGTGCAGGTGTTTTAAAAAAAAAATTATTTGTAGATCACAAGCGCTCCCGAGAACCCCGGTAACCAGAGCAGTCTGGGTGTAAAATGGGTGTTTTAAAGGTATGATGTGTTTGTTTACTGAAAGGTTTAAATTCTTTTTGTATTATGATTATTATGTCAATTTAAGTGATGTATGTGAATTTATTTATTTTTGTTGGTTTGTAATAGATTGCCTCGGTTTTTATTTAATTTGTCCTAATTTTTGTCGAATAATTGGGTTGGTTATATGGAATTGATTTATTTTTGAGTTGTTTGGTTTTTTTTCTTTAAAGATTGCTGTTTGTGTCCTGCCTTCCTGAGTGAGGGTGGGGATTTAACCTAGATTTTAAAGCCTTTGGATCAATAAAAGGAGTATTTATTAGGACCTTTTTGGTTCCTTGTGATTAATGAAAGCACCCACACAACAATTTGTAAAACTGCATTTTTCCATCTCAAAAATATATCTAAATTATGGCCTATGCTCTCAATGTCAAATGCAGAAATGTTAATCCATGCATTTATGACCTCAAGGTTAGATTATTGTAATGCTTTATTGGGTGGTTGTTCTGCACGCTTAGTAAACAAACTACAGCTAGTCCAAAATGCAGCAGCAAGAGTTCTTACTAGAACCAGGAAGTATGACCATATTAGCCCGGTCCTGTCAACACTGCACTGACTCCCTATCAAACATCGTTTAGATTTTAAAATATTGCTTATTACTTATAAAGCCCTGAATGAGGGCTTTATAAGTATAAAGTATAAGCTTTATAAGTTTCTCTCTTATTCCGAGGTCACCGTAGCCACCAGATCCAGTCTGTATCCAGATCAGAGGGTCACTGCAGTCACCCGGATCCAGTACGTATCCAGAGCAGATGGTGGATCAGCACCTAGAAAGGACATCTACTGCGGAGGACAGCGGAGACCAGGACAACTAGAGCCCCAGATACAGATCCCCTGTAAAGACCTTGTCTCAGAGGACCACCAGGACAAGACCACAGGAAACAGATGATTCTTCTGCACAATCCGACTTTGCTGCAGCCTGGAATTGAACTACTGGTTTCGTCTGGTCAGAGGAGAACTGACCCCCCAACTAAGCCTGGTTTCTCCCAAGGTTTTTTTCTCCATTCTGTCACCGATGGAGTTTCGGTTCCTTGCCGCTGTCGCCTCTGGCTTGCTTAGTTGGGGTCTCTTCATCTACAGCGATATCGTTGACTTGATTGCAAATAAATGCACAGACACTATTTAAACTTTACAGAGATGACATCACTGAATCCAATGATGAACTGCCTTTAACTATCATTTTGCATTATTGACACACTGTTTTCCTAATGGATGTTGTTCAGTTGCTTTGACGCAATGTATTTTGTTTAAAGCGCTATATAAATAAAGGTGACTTGACTTGATATTTCAGTTTTAAAAGTCGCTAAATTGGCAACACTGTATCAGCGGAACAAAGATAACTCAACACAATCACGCCCTCTAGTGGATAGACTTCATATAACACTGTGATTTATTACACTTCTCTTGGAGCATGTTTTACTCAGAGACTGTGTGGTTTTACTCCACACTGATAACTTTGTGTGTGACTCAAGGACATAAAATTAAACTGATAATAACTTTGACTTTCATTTTCTAAATGAAAGCTAGTTCTGCAATTTGGAGAGATTCTCTCTGAGTCTGTACTGCACGATATTATTTCTAGTTTATTAAAATAAAACGAGCCAGAAGTGAAGTGAAAATTCTGGGGACACTTTAAAACATCAAAACAGTTCAATCAAAAGTGAATGTTCTGCTATTAAGTTTGACATGAAACAACAGGATACACCTATTGCACAATCAGAGCAAACAGCATGGAAACACCATAAAGACTCATTTATTACACATACAGTTCTGCAGATAATGCAGTCATATCTCAGCTGCTTAAATAAAAATGCAAATTGTAGTACATTTTTATTTGATTTAATGTTGGCACATAAAAACTGTATGATAATGAATATGATTCATTTCATTCATGTATATCATCATGGCTTCTACACACACCGCATCTATCTTTCAGCATTCTGTCATTTAATTGCCGCTGCTTGAATGGATGATGAAATTAGGAAACTTTCCTGGAAAGAGGAAACAGCTCAGCAGCAGTTCAGAAAAATTGAAAAACTAAAAATGAAGCTCATTACACAGTTACTGAATCAACAATGAACTTACTTTATTATATATTATATATTTTATATTATTTAAATAGACTTATTTGTGTTTAATATATTTTTTTCCATATAATATTTATGTGTTGTTTTTATATTGTTTATATGGCAGGTCTATATTCTCTGTAAATATGGTGTAAATTAGGTTTTTGGGGGGATTTTGTTTTTATATCCTTTATCACAATAAACTTATATTATTGATGTTTAATATCTAGTATAGATATTAATTAGTTGGTGCTGAAAAACTTATATTGATAAATAAACATTTGCATTAAAATGAAATGAAGATGTCTGTGTTTCTGTTGTGAAATCAGTCCATGGTTCATCTGCCATCTTTACACTCGTGGAGGATTCTTGTGATCTCGTCTGACGGCTGTTGATGGAAAGAGAGATTTTCTTGACTCTGAATGCTCGACACATGAAAGCTGTTTGTTTTCATCAGCTGTAGGATCTTCTTGTTCTCTTTCAAGGAACAGATGTTATTTCTCAGACAGTTACTCCTGTATCTCAAACAGTAGACAGTGGTGTTAGCTACAGGTTTAAGTGCATGAACAGATCAAATATAAACCTTGAATACAATGTAAGTTGCTTTGAATAAAAGCGTCTGCCTCGGATCATCTACACATCATGTTGTACTCACAAACCCATCAGTATTTTGGGTGACCCCACACACCCCTCTCATAAACTTTTCACCCTTCTGTCATCTGGCAGGAAGTACAGAAACATTCAGGCCCTCATCATCAGACTGTGTGACAGCTTCTTCCACCAAGACATCAGACTCATTAACTCCAGATGACCCGAGGGATAATATCTGTACTCACATACTGCACTGGGCTCTTACCACCCACTCACACACAGACAATACCACATCATTTAGTTGTCCACCTCCTCACACACACACAATTTTTGTCAACTGTACTCAACTGTATGTCATGTATGCTGCTCCTCACTTCTGTGCCCAGCTTTTTGTTAGTTTGTACAGTGTGTCTATGGTGCTGTTTGCTCAGTAATAAAATGACATTCATAATAGACATGCCTAGAAAGTCAGAAAACACAGTTTGAATTTGGCTGTTTCCTCTTAAAGTTTACGAAGGTTTGAGTTTATTAAAGTCATATACTCTGATCAAACAGATCAATAATATGCTGTTATTTCACAGAAATCAATATGAAACAGATATAAGAGTTTTAAAACCTACAGTTTGAGATATAAGATAGTGTAGAGTTTAGTGGAGTTCAAATAAAGCTTGTGTGTTTTGTGAGCATCACATGAAAAGTCAAACAAAACTCAGTGCTATTATATCACATCTTCTGGACGATTGTTGTCCTCATCATGTCTGACTCTCAGAAACATCCAGTTCTGGCGTCTACAAAGTTTGGTGGAGTTCGGTTTTGTTTTGCAAATGATCGCCATCATGATGAAGATGAGGATGATGATGAAACCAGCCACAACCACAGTGATGACAGTATTCTTGAATCCTGCTGCTGTCTCTGATGAGTTTACTGGGTCCAAACGTCCTGAGGAAACTGAAGAAATAATCAATAGTTATATTAAATATATAATAGCTTTCTTTCCAAGAGTTTTACTCATTTTATTATTTTCAGGTTTAATGGTCTTTGTTAACCGGTTTAAACCACTGTTAGTAGATTGAACATAAATATACATTTGCAAAGATTTACTAAATTATAAGCAAAAATGTTACAGTATGCAGTACCTGTGTTAAGAGTGAAGATTTCAGCTTTTCTCGTTCCACAGTTTGTTTGCACAAAGAATCTGAATTGTTCTTTCATCGCTGTAGTTGGAGTGTAGAGGCATGTGAAACTGTTTCTCTGTTCACAGGAGTTCACAGGAACATCTTGACAGATTGAAGAGTCATTAAAGATCTCAGGGTATTGAAACTTATACTTTGTAATGCAGCATCCAGTGTTCTTCAGAGAGATGCTGCAGCTGAGAGTCACTTCTTTCCCCACAGATCCAGTCACATCATCACAGCTTACACTGACATCTGAAAAATAACGATGAAAATCATATAATAGAGGAAATGAAAAACAAAACAAAAATTCCTGGACGATTGTTGTCCTCATCATGTCTGACTCTCAGAAACATCTATTTCTGGCCTCTACAGAGTTTGGTTTTGTTTTGTAAATGATCGCCATCATGATGAAGATGAAGAAATAATCAATAGTTGTATTAGAATATATTAATTTCTTACCAAGAGTTTCACTCTTTTTATTATTTTTCAGGTTTAATTGTCTTTGTTAACCGGTTTAAACCACTGTTAGTAGATTGAACATAAATATACATTTGCAAAGATTTACTAAATTATAAGCAAAAATGTTACAGTAAGCAGTACCTGTGTCAAGAGTGAATTCTGTTCCTTTCGCTCCACATGTTGTTTGCACAAAGAATCTGAATTGTTCTTTCATCGCTGTAGTTGGAGTGTAGCGGCATGTGAAACTGTTTCTCTGTTCACAGGAGTTCACAGAAACATCTTGACAGATTGAAGAGTCATTAAAGATCTCAGGGTATTGAAACTTATACTTTGTAATGCAGCAGTTAGTGTTCTTCAGAGAGACACTGCAGCTGAGAGTCACTTCTTTCCCCACAGAACCATTCACATCATCACAGCTTACACTGATACCTGAAAAATAACAATATCTTTATCAGTTTAATACATCAACAGTAAACTAATTTATAGATTTTCACATTAAGAAATTAAATCAATTTAAAGTTGAAGTGTGTCACTTCTGAAAAAAGTAATAATGACTGCTTCCAGACACAGCAGGGTGAATTATCTTTAGAGAAAGTTAATTATTCAGAACAGGAGAACAATGTGTTTTCTCACTTTCTTTTAACAGTGAATCTGTATTTTGAATCATACTAAAAGCCAAAAGCTATGAGCCACATTTTGTATATCTATCTATTTTTCATGTTTCATTATTTCAGATTTAGTTCCTCTTGAAAATTCTCATATTCTAGGTGAAGTTTATTCTCTTTCCTCCATCATCTTGACAGACAGCAGTAAAAGTCCAAACCAGAATGAACAGCTGCACAACATTTACAGCATTCATGATTGTGATTCTGCAGTAGAAAAAATGACAGACATCTGCATCATAATGAAACTTAATTAAGTACAAGATATTACAGAGATAATGACTACTTTTATGGTGCTTTAAAGTAGTTTAAAATGACTCAAGGATGATTAAACGATGACAGAATTTAAGTTTTTTGGTTTTCTATTCGTGAACTATTCCTTCAAAAAACACCAACATCTAATTCAGCTTTAGATAACTTATATTTCATCTAATACATAATATGATCATTAGCATATAAAGTTGAATTGTTATATAAAGTTATAAACATGTTTATTAAAAACAAGTTTTGTAATAATTATTATGGATCTTTTGACTTTGATGAGAAATCAGATTCAGATGTTTGAATAAACCAGTCTATCTGTTGTCTATTCTTACACCTAAATACTTATACTTCTCTACCTGTCTGATGTTTTCGTTATGTATAACTAACTACAGACTTTGTATTTGGATCAACATCTGCTGCATGTACAATGTCCCCAGTTTTTATATATATATATATATATATATATATATTAAATCATAAGAGCATTGTTGTCACACCATTCCACTAATTTATTACGCCTCTGTTATTTTGTACATATAATGAAAGTGAGATCAGCTTAAAATCATGCTTGCCTAAAATATTCTATATTACAGATTTGCACTATATGAAGACTCACAGAGTGTATGCTCTTACTATTTCAGACATATCTTTATTTTTGTCTTTTAGTTTTTGGAGGTCTACCAAATTAAAAATGGTGCATATCCTGCTATAATGATTACAGCTTGAGAATGAGAGAATAAAGCTGTAAAACAGACAGTTATGCAGTTATGAACATACTGAAAATAACAGCCAACCTTTTCATTCATAAGGCAAAACATTGGGCAAAAATATTCTGAAACAGCACATTAATACATAAAACATGGGATAGCAGTTATGAAAACAGCAGACAGTCTGTGTAATATTAATCACTCATGCGGTTTGTCAAATGTTAATACAGTTAATATTTGATGTCACCTCTTTAGCTCATTTCTAATTGGTTAAACTAACAATTTACTCGTTTAGCACTAATTATTCCCATATAGCCTTTATATTAAATATCTACATTTAGAGATAAAGTCTTCAGTATATCAGGCCTATGAGGTCAATCTGTTGACAGGGCAATTAAATAAAATACTCTAATTTCGCTTCACATACATTCAGAGTATTGATTTAAAAGCGAAAATTAAGCTTGAAGTGAATATGATTTTACTAACAGATTTGTCTCTGTAATTCTTCATCTGTGAACTGCAACGATAACTTACTTTCACTTTCAAAATCACTCAAATTTAACTTAGTGCTGTTTTCTCTTTCTCATTTGAGGTTTAAACAGCAAAAACTGATCAATATGGTCACTTGTAGGCTAAGATAATACTGTTTTGTCGTCTTCATATGCTTGTGTTGATGTTTTTACAGGTTTGTACACAGACCGATGAGCTAAAGCTACACAGAAAACACACGACAACAAAACTACTGCAATATAACTTTACATCAGCTGAACTCACCTGAATGTAGTTATATGTTCACAAACTCAGTTTCTTAAATACATAACTTCCATCAGTCGAAGTCGTCGTGACGTCCTGATCTTTGAACTTGAAACATTTCAGAGAAAAAGAAAATATCTCGAGCAGGACTGTATAATGTCTGGACGCTCCCTCTCTGGGTTGCCAGGTCTGCGGAACCAAAACGATCCAATGGGAAAATCCTAGACCAAACGTAGCCCAATCAAAACATCCCAAATATAAAACATCAACAATGAGCAATTCATATTCCTAAAATAGATATTTTACAGTCACTGTCATGCAAACTTAAAACCAATGTCTCGTAGCGATCATAAAAACAACTCAAAAGGCGCCTCCTTCACAAAATGTAACATCTCGCGCAGGTTTATCATTGGTAGAATATACAAGGTGTCAATACAAACATTTCAGTCAAATAGGCTACAATTTATGTACGATATAAAACAATTAAACCGCTGCAAGAGTTTAAAACAAAGCAGACGAATATCTTTACTAAAACCGTGAACTTGGCAACCCTGCTGACATCACACCACAAGTGACCAATCATTTGTAAACGTCACAGACGGAAGCGGTGGCAAAAAAAAGAACCAAGTAGGCTAGAAAAAAATAAAATAAAACAAAAATAAAGGTCATGTCAAAATCAAGACCGTTATTTTAGCTTCCAGTACAGACACATCTTACCCCGGACAGTCAATATGTGGTTTAAATTATCCTTATTTCGTGTGGCATAAATAAAAGTCCACTAAACTTCAGGCTATTCGACTCCAGATTCAAATCTCAAATGAAGACATACCTAAACCAATACTGTTAAAATAAGCAAAATCCGAAACCATTTTGCATGTAAATAATCTTAAATTGCATCTTTACACAGGCTTTTGCATGTAGGCGTATACAGATACAAATTCGCTGCTATTCAGAAATCAATATAAAAATAAATAAATAAATTAAAAAAAGACTTAAATAAATAGACTTTTATTTGTATTATTTATTTATTTTATAGATCAATGCAATGGCACATTGGCCAAAATAAATAAATAATAAATCCTAATCAAATCACACTACTGCATTTATATAATGCATTTTAATTAGTGGAATTAATTCATTAGAATTGGGAATTAGAAAGTGTTGCTTGCATTATTCATCTTTAGAGAGTATCACAAGTTTTTATTAAATTCATTCATAAAAAAAATACAAATAAAATAAAAATAAAAATAAGACTGTACAAAACCACAAAATTTTTACTATATTATTACTCCACAAATACAAAAGCATTACTGAAGACATCCCTCAAAAGTCAGACCTTCTTCTGCTTCAGTGACAATTTCAGGTTTAATGAGCTCTGTTAACAGATTGTAAACCACTGTTAGAAGATTAAACATAAATGTACAGAATTACATGCAACATTATAATTTACTGTACCTGTTATGTTCACAGTGAATCTTGTTCCTTTCACTTCACACGTTGTTTGCACAAAGAATCTGAATTGTTCCGTCATCGCTGTAGTTGGAGTGTAGAGGCATGTGAAACTGTTTCTCTGTTCACAGGAGTTCACAGAAACATCTTGACAGATTGCAGAGTCTTTATAGATCTCAGGGTATTTAAACTTATACATTGTAATGCAGCATTCAGAGATCTTCAGAGAGACACTGCAGGTCAGAGTAATTTCTTTCCCCACAGATCCAGTCACATTCTGACAGCTTACACTGACATCTGAAAAATAACAATGTTTATTATTATATAATACAGTGACAAATGTCACGTAATGAACTCTTAATGTTTGAGTGTTGGTTGTCTTGCTTATCTGTAGGACCATTATATATATTCAAAGTCTTGCTGGGAAGAGTTAATTACACCGTAATACAGAAAACATTCCCAAAATCTAACTAAAATTAATGTACAGTATACCACTTCATTCTAAATCTCTTCATTCCAAGATTTTACATCAAATATCAAAATATTTCTTGCAGAATAAGTTAAGTTAGCTGGTTTTACAAATTAATAAGGCATTTAAACAGATCAGCTTTATCAAGTTTTATTTTCTGGCGCAGTGGTCTCAATACTAAATAATCAAAACTAGAATACCTTCCTCGGCAGGAGCTTCAGTGACAATTTCCAGTTTAATGAGCCCTGTTAATTAAACCACTTTTTAAACCACTGTTAGAAAATAACTGTACAGATTTATAAACACCAGTGTTGTAAGTAGTACCTTTTGTGTAAACAGTTAATTCTGTTCTCTTCGTTCCACACAGTGTTTGCACAAAGAAGGCTATTTTTTCCGTCCTTGCTGTAGGTGGAGTGTAGCGGCATGAGAGGCTGTTACTCTGATTACAGGAGGTGTAACGAAGCTCTTGTGCACAGATTGAGCTGTTATCTATCCCAGGGTAATGAAACCTATAGATTGCAATGCAGCAGTCTTTTATCTTCAGAGAGACTCTGCAGGTGAGAGTTACTTCTTTCCCCACAGATCCAGTCACATCATCACAGCTCACTATGACATCTGATAAATAACAATATTTATTATATAATACAGCAGCACAACAATAATAAAAAATAATTTTTAACCTTTCAATAATTGCTATGCTAACATATTTGTTGTGTCTGTGTACCCCTCCCCTTAATAAGCCTTCAACAGATTTCTACTGTGCTCTAAATCATTTAAAAGTATTTTGACACCATAACCTTTTGTTTCATACACCATACTGTATGAGAACTGTGACTCGCTTAACAACTTGGGTCAACCTTTATAGGTAAGTTTTCCAGTTACCAAAGACGACTTAACTGGCAAATTATATAAGAAACCTGTCTGGGATAGATACCCGTTATCTAAAAAGATAAGAGAAATAAACACATTCTTTGAAAAACTCAAATCCGAATGATTATTTTACCGTAATCCTACAGATACGTCACTTGCATAATAATTGGAACACAGTGTTGAAAAAAAAAAGCCCATGAGATCCAACAGCCTTGATTTTATATGTAATGGTGCAGTATATGAACAAACTGTTTTATGGAAAAAGAGCTCGATTGTAATAACACATTAATTGCACGTATTTCCTGACCATAATGAATTTCCCTTACTGTAATGCAGTGCTTTACATTATTTTATATATTTAGTCCTGCCAAATTCTCTCCCAGTTTACTTTCTTACCTTCATCAGCTTGACAGACAACAGTAAAGGTCCAAACCAGAATAAACAGTTGCACATTATTTACAGCATTCATGATTGTGATTCTGCAATTAAAAAAAACAAAAACATAATGATTTGCAATTTGGACAAATAATGAAGTACCAGAGATAGTAGATAACAACTTTAAAGCAGATTATTTACAGAAGGCTTTTTGCACACTTACGGTCAAGTAGGTCTTCGTGACAGTTTATTCTGACATAAGTTTCAGAATTACTCACCTACCCATCTAGGCACAGTGGTTTCTGACCATGCTTATTTTTAGATTGAAAAAAAAGGTGTGATATGCAACATAAGAGTGCTGTGTGGCTGTTTTAACTGATGTCAAACATAGTGATGAAAATGTTTGTTAATGATTATTGCATGCATAAGCGTGTGATATTTATTATTTTTAAATGGCATCAGTGCATTAACTAAACACCCTGAAAATGACCTTTTCAAAATTTGACCTCTCAAAAAACATGTTTAAATATAATTCACAAATTGCATCAATAATCAAACAATCAATTTTGAAATCTAAAACAATCAAATACACATGGGAAGTTTGTGTGTTTCATTATAGTTTGTTATTTATTTCTGTATTTTAGGCCATCATAAAGAGAGGCTGTACAAACATGGTCCTTACAGAACTTCATACAAGCGAGCCACATATGAAAGACCAGGAACAAAGTGGAAGAATAAAGAAACTTGAAAAAAAAGTAAACAAAACAATTTAGTGTTTCCTTCACTTTCAGGCGATAACAACTTCAGTTTTGTCCTCAATGACATTATAACGAGCTTAAACAAGCAGCAGTCCTCCACCAAGAGTCATCAAACCACACTCCATCCACAACAAAATCACCTCAGAACAAGACACAAGATGCAAATGAGAGCAGAAGAATTTCATGCCGTTTATGTACATTCAGGTGCTGCTTAATTAAAAATATGTTGGTCATAGTCGACTGATTTAATCATAGCAGGACACAACAGACGCTCAGCAGAGTTCAGACGTGGTGTGTGTTTGTGTGTGTGTTTTATAGAGCAGTATATCGACACACACTAGACAGTAAATCAACATTAAACATGACAAATCAACAAAGTGACAGAAAATGCATTCAAACACAAACCGAGCAATGCATCAGTGGATTTTTCCACTCTTGCTCTGGTTTCATGTGTATGGCTGAAGACCGTGCTCTCTGCTGGTAGAAGAATGCATGGCATCTGTTACATTATATTCAAATGACACCTGAGCAGAGAATGGCTTTCCCACTTTATATTCACCTAAAATCACACAAGACCATTCAACATCATGCTCTCTGGATATACAGCGCTGTATCGATGAAGTGGACTGAATTATAGATACAACAGCAGAGTTCAGCAGTGAAATCAACACCGACGGCCGACGAATTGAGTGAAACTCAAAAACACTTACAGGTCATGATTTCACACCAAAATTGTTTTCCAGTTGAAGATTTTCAGGACCATACATGCATTACAGCGTGGGATATTAAATGTGTGCTTCACTGTCATGAAAATTATGTCTAATGTCACAATGCCAATGTCAAAAATAAATAAACGGTCTTAAAAAAAATAGGTCAAGATATTCAAGCCCATTTTAGGACAATTTAATCAAAAAAAAAAAAAATAATAATAATAATAATAATGAATTTATACTGCCAAAGCGTCAAAACCAAAGTGTCATTAAATAATATAAATATTGGTCCTAAAAATTGGCTTCAATATAATTACCTAAAATCATATTTATTATGTTTATACATCATAGTAGTATTGTTTTGTATTTTAAATAATGCCAATTTCAATAATAATAAAAAGTCGTATGACAGTTTGCCAGTTCTACATTAAACTAATAAATGATGGGAACTTGAAAATAAATGCAAATAAATTAATGTATCTGGAAGAAATGTGCTTAATTGTTATGAAAAAAAAAACATGTCAATATCAAAAATAAATAAACCTTTAATGGTCCTAAAAATGCATATATTTTTTTCCTATTGATTTTGGAGTGAAATATGACTTTCTGCATTTTCTTGTGATATTTGCCCAAATAAGTTCATTAACAGGTGTTAATGCTGTAAGTGTATTCCTCTTGTATATCCTATCTGCCCTTTAGACTCGCTGTAACACTGTTAGATAATGACTCGAGTCAAAACAGCTCAGAGAGTTTGAGGAAATGTTACCTTACACCATCTTTACTCACTGAAACACCACACGATAAATGCATCCATTAGGACAAAACAATGCTTGAGATTGAAATGTGATGCCAGAATCTGGTCACCATTGTGAAAAACATGGTATGGTACATTCAACGGTTTCAAGCTCCCAATTCATCGCGTCGCAGGATGCTGCGTGCCGTGTAATTAAACATCCACATGTGCGCCGATCACACAAACAGGCCTGTGCTGAATATTGCATGTGGCAGTTTTGACTGACACACCACATTCATTAGAAGATTTAAAACATTCCTTAAATAGGTGATATATTTTTGCGCATATACACTCTCTCTCTCATCGATTACATAAGAAAGCAATACGGGGAAGTGCGTCTTAAACACTGACTAACTGCGTTTAACAGGAAAAAGATGACATTCAGTGTGCTGCGTGGGTAACAGGTCCGTTTGACTCATGAACTACACGCTGTGAGCCTCCTACCGACTTCAGCTTCTGTTGAACTGAACAAACACGAACGATTGTCACTAGTCAGCCATGCTGTACACAGCAGACAACATTCAGCCAAGAGAATAATGCAGAAAGACAAGGACAAGAAGCTAAAATAGAGCATATTCAAAGAATGAACTATACAGACAAAAGATCTGCGAGTCTCTGATCGCTTCACTACTTTACTTTTTTTTTTTTGTCTTGTTCTCTCACTAAATTATCTAAACATCCTTAAAATGTAATTTAGCATTTTGATGATTTCAGAGAAAACATCTTGGATTTTGCGAATTGTCTTTTCCCGTTTTAGCCAAAACATATAGAAAAACCTTGAATATATCTTGAACTAAGTTTATTTTTCTTAACTTTTTCACATATGTTTTTTTTTTTCCTGTTTAAAGAATGAATCTAACAATATAGTTAGGTTTGTGCTTGAAATTTTGAAAATTGCAAATAAAACTTAATTCAAGATTTATTACACGTTTTTTCTCAAGTAAATAGATTTCATTTAAATTTTCACCTAACAATAACCTTAACATTTACTTGTGCATATTAGGCATTATTTTAAGGATGTTTAAACACTTTTTATAAGAAAAAAGACAAAATTTAGTTTGAGAAAATTCATTTTGCAGTGTAATTATATTTAGTGTTGAGAGCAAAAGACGTTTTAGGGCAAAACTGGGTTTTGCAGACCAAACGGATGGTGTTTTTAGTGACTATGATGTCCCTGTGCATTATTGTACAAATACAGATCACTAATGCTTAGAACAATATGAAGAAATATCTAGTTGCATACGGGCTAGTCAGTTTTCTGCTCATCTACCGTTCATAAACACAAGAAAACGCCCGTAATAACAAGCATCGTGTTTTACCGTGCAGAATGTCACCCTTCCAAGCACTCATACTTTTCATGATCTTTTTGAGCAGAATTTGTAAATTTTAATATGCATTGTAAACAAATTAGTTATTTCCAGAAAATGCAAAAACTGAAGACCTTCTAACACTTTCATATTTTAAAGGTTTGAGGACGTTTAGGGCCAGATTTGTCTTGGTAGCGTGCGATGAAATGGCTTCAGGTAAGAAATCGCAGAAGAAACCGAGAACTAGAAGGCAAAGGAAGGTTATGCATGTCATATTTACGTTCCTCCGAATCCTAATCACGTTCTCCCATCCAGATCCCATAGCACCTTGTGTTGTGACATCACCCAGCCATCAGCCAATCACAGAGTCAGATTCAGTCAGAATCAACACCCCTTCCTGATGGCACACAGAGCAGGAGGGCGCACACAGGAAAGAGAGAGACCTCACTTCCTCTCCAGCACAGCGAGCTTCCTGTGGGTGGCGGCAGCGGCTTCACTTGCGGACGGCCTGCCTGTAGCTGTGTCTCTGGCCCTGACCGCGGGAGCAGCTGTTGTTTCCGTTGCCGGACGGTTCTTGTGCGCCGTGGGCGGTGCTTTGGCTCGCTCCGTCTCTGGTGCTGCAGGTCAAACTGCTGTCCTGAAGCGTGGGGCTGGACTGAGCTCTCTGTAGTGCACCTTCCTCCAAGAGCATGGCTTCAAACACTGACAGATCATCGTATTCGCAGCGCTGCTTTGCCCGCAGGAGCATGCTGTACGTCTCATAGCGCGTTTTCTACAAGATGAAGATGTTTTATTAAATGGCTGAAAATGTCCTCATCCTCAGACCATCCAAGATGTAAATGAGTTTTGTCCTTCATCAGATCAGAAAGGTAGCATTGCATCAGTGTCTCAGCAATTGCTCCTCTGCAGTAAATGGGTGCCGACAGAACGAGAGTTCAAACAGCTGATAAAAACATCACAATAATCCACAGCACTTCAGTCCATCAGCTAACATCTTGAGAAGTGAGAAGCTGCATGTTCGTAAGAACCAAATCTATCATTAAGATTAATTAATTAATTTTTAACTTCAAACTGATGCTTCCCAGTCCATAATCCATAATTATGTTTCTGACAGTGAAACATTTCTGAATCAGGAGAGAAATCTGCACAGATCAAGCATGGTTTACAAGCAAAAACAGCTCTAAATAAATATAGGAGAGAGAGACAACAGGAGAGGGAATTTTTCATTATTATTGACATTATTTTAGCCAGAGGTGACGGGTTGAAGTTACAAATGCCTCAATGAATGAGTTGTTTCTTACAAACATTCATTCAGAAATTCATTGATGGAGTGGAGTGGTGTGGATTACTTGTGATGTTTTTATCAGCTGTGTGGACTCTCATTCTGACGGCACCCATTCACTGCATAGGATCCATCGGTCAACAAGTGATGCAATGCTACATTTCTCCAAATCTGTTCCCATGAAGAAACAAGCTTATCTTGGATGGTCTGAGGGTGAGCAGCAATTGTTCAATTTTGGGTGAACTATTACTTTAAGAACACAAAACCAGTCTTAAATGTAGATTTTTCCAAATTGAGATGAATGCATCATATGAATAAATATGTTTTCTATTGATGTATGGTTTATTAGGATTGGACAGTATTTGACTGAGATACAACTTTTTGAAACTCTGGAATCTGACTGTGCAAAAAATAAAAATACTGAGAAAATCATCTTTAAAGTTGTCAAAATGAAGTTCTTAGCAATGCATATTAATAATCAAGTTTTGATATATTTACAGTTGGACATTTACAAAATATCTTCATGGAACATGATCTTTACTTAATATCCTAATGATTTTTTAGCATAAAAGAAAAAATTATCATTTTGAACAATACCATGTTTTTTTTGGCTATTGCTACAAATATACCCCAGAGACGTAAGACTGGTTTTGTGCTCCAGGGACACATATGAAGTCTTGATGAGCAGAAGAGACATCTTTCAAAAACATTTAAATCATTTTTACAACCTATTTTGAACCATAATGTATATATTTACCTCAAACTCCAGATATTCTTCTCTCAGTCTGTACTCCTCAAGTTCACGACCTTTCACCTTCCTGTCAGGTGGATAAGAGTGCAGTTGTACAAGCTCAGAGGAGATAGAGCGAAATCCAGTTTCATGAGCCTGTACCTGCTCCTCCTACACAGAAACACACACTTTATAACACTCCAGTTTATATAAACACAGATACAGTACAAGCACAGTCACTCTTATGAAACAGTCAGCCTCCTCGCTGTCCACACAGGCAGCTGTCTTTTAATTAAGCATCATCATATTCATCATATTATTTATTATAAGACTTCATTATTTGTCCAAGTACAAAGCCATATAATGATACCATTTATATAGGTATGTGGCAACATTTATGCAAATCAGCTCATTTGACCTGTGTCAGCTTGGAGGCGGAGCTTGGTAGCACCGGCCGGCTGAATTTCTTCTGTGAGCCAATAGCAGCAGGGAGGGGCGGGGCTGAAAACATGGCTGCCACCGTGTTGATGCGTGTGATCCAAGACTGCATTTGTTCAGCATTCCTACACGAATAAATCAAATGCATGTCAATAATAATATAAAACGTCTAAAAGAAGAACTAGACTGCAACAGACGGGTCCTGGAAGTAAAATCTCATTAAAGGTTTTTAGTCATAACGTATAAACCTTTGAAGACTGATGTAGAACGAGCTGTGTGGTGGTTAAATGATGAAATGAAAGCCATGTGATAGATATTGTTTTTACAAAAGTGCTTCATTACTACACTACATATAATCCTAAAAGTGTTCCACCAATCTGGGAAGTCGTGGAAGGAAAACAGTGGATGAAGTGTTTTTTATACATAGAAGTGCAAAAACACACATATAACCACAAAAAAGGTGGATTTTCCAGCTCAAGCAATGAGAGCTGAAACTGGGACAAACTTCAACTAGAGCAGAGCGTGTTCTCCTGGGGAACAGGGATGTGTGTGAACACACACACACACACACAATAGAAAGAAACATGGCTGACAGGACTGCAAGAGTGTTTTGAATCGGACAGAAAAGACATCACATGCTGAGCCTTATGCTGTACAGATGATTTATTCCAGTCATTTATTTCAGTTAAAGCTTAACGTTGTTGGTTTTTTCTATATGAGCATATACACATGTTCACAATTGTGTGATACAGATTTGCCAAACTGAATACTCGTTTATCTAAAAGATCATTGGGCAATGCTATCAGATTATTATAATTAACTAAAAAAAAAAAAAAACTATTTTGTTCCTTGAAAGAAAATAAACATTAACCAACATAAAACATAAAAAAAATAATTATTTCAGCTAGTTTTTCGAGGCAAACTGTCTCTTTTTTTACTGAAATAATAATTAATAAATTGTACAGATATATTAAAAAAATATATGAAACTAATAAAAAACACAAGAAAATGATTAAAATATAACTAAAATTAAAATGAACTGAAATAAAAAAATAAAACAATGTAGCCATATTATAAAGATAAAAATGATAAAAACAGTCAACAAAATAACTAAAACTTTAAAATTAAAATGAACTGAAACATAAAAAATAACAACTACAGACATAAAAACATAACCCAATAAATGATAAAAAAAAATTACTAGAACTTTAAAATTAAAATAATCTAAAATAAAAAATGATAGAAATTAGACAACAAAATGACAAATTTTTTACTAAAATTTTATAGAAAATAAAAACTTTAATAGTATCCCAAAGTGCATTTCAGTGTTGAACAGAATATTCAACTAGAACATAACAGAATGTAGAATGGGAGTTAATTTTATCCAAGTGTTGAATTTAATGTGATGAGAGGAGATCGGAGGGAAACGGATGAAAGAATTAGCTTAATAGCATCAAATGAAAATGGAAACTCGTTCTAGAAGTGGAATTATTAGATTTGGACGACTATGGCATGTTTTCTGGTCGAGTGTGTGAACTCACGGGGCCTGAAAGAGGTAGACTCTCCAGTCCGCGGTCCGGAGGTAAAACACATTCGGCCGTTTGCTGTAGTCTGTGGCTCGGATGGCCAGAGAATGATGGATAGACACCGCATTCTTCAAATCCTCATGTGATAACTGTTTATCCGGTCGATACTCGCCCTGGAAACACAATGATCCTGTTATTATTCAAAAGATATATCAGAGATGACCTCAGTGCATCAAATGTGTTTCATAAATAAACTTGCCTTGCCTCATAGTGCTCTCTTATTATTACTGATATACGGTCATCCTACTCATTACATACAGATTACCATCAAACTGATAAATGCAGCAGCAGTTGGGTATATTCATAAAGGGAAAAAGATATTGTTTGTTTGAACGATTAGAAAGGTTCAAATCTGAAGAAATGAAATGAAAACTAAACTAATATTGGCAAAAGTGCTGTTATTGTTCTGAAGTGAGCAAAAACATCAAAAGCAGCTTCACGTACCACTCAGATGTCATTTAACTAATAATAAATAAATACAAAATATCAATCAATCACACACTAGAGCTTGAAATAAATAATATATAATCAAATTATTAAATATGTCACGGAATTCTGCAATAAATGATTTAAAAACTAATAAAATGTCAGAAAAGATGCATAAATATAAAACAAGAAACACATTTATTTTTTAATATAAGCTGAAAAGGAAAGTTAAATACACCATAAAAGGAAAAACCTCATAAAAATCACAAAATTAAATGCATGTGACGACAAAATTTAACAACAAATCAAACAATCCAGAAATATCTGAATACAGGCTGAAGTAGGTATGAAGGAAAGAAAGAAATAAGGAAAGAAAGAAGGAAAGAAAGAAAGGAGGAAAGAAAAAAGGAAAGAAAGAAGGAAAGAAAAAAATGAACGAAGGAAGGAAACAACGAAAGAAAGAAAGAAAGAAAGAAGGAAAGAAAGAAAGAAGGAAAGAAAGAAAGAAAGAACGAAAGAACGAAAGAAGGAAAGAAAGAAAGAAGGAAAGAAAGAAGGAAAGAAAGAAAGAAGGAAAGAAAAAAGGAAAGAAAAAAATGAATGAAGGAAGGAAACAACGAAAGAAAGAAAGAAAGAAAGAAAGGAAAGAAAGAAATAAAGGAAAGAAAGAAGGAAAGAAAGAAAGAAAGGAATGAAGGAAGAAAACAACGAAAGAATGGACAAAAGAAAGAGAGAAAGAATGAAAGAAAGAAAGAAGGAAAGAAAGAAAAAAGGAAAGAAAGGAATGAAGGAAGGAAACAACGAAAGAATGAACAAAAGAAAGAAAGAAAGAAGGAAAGAAAGAAAGAAAGAAAGAAAGAAGGAAAGAGAAAGAAACAAAGAAAGAAAGGAATGAAGGAAGGAAACAACGAAAGAATGGACGAAAGAAAGAGAGAAAGAATGAAAGAAAGAAAGAAGGAAAGAAAGAAAAAAGGAAAGAAGGAAAGAAAGGAATGAAGGAAGGAAACAACGAAAGAATGAACGAAAGAAAGAAAGAAAGAAAGAAAGAAAGAAAGAAAGAAGGAAAGAGAAAGAGAAAGAGAAAGAGAAAGAGAAAGAAAGAAAGAAAGAAAGAAAGAAAGAAAGAAAGGAATGAAGGAAGGAAACAACGAAAGAATGAACGAAAGAATGAACGAAAGAAAGAAACAAAGAAAGAAGGAAAGAAAGAAGGAAAGAAAGAAAGAAAGAAAGAAGGAAAGAAACAAAGAAAGAAAGAAAGGAATGAAGGAAGGAAACAACGAAAGAATGAACGAAAGAAAGAAAGAAAGAAAGAAAGAAAGAAAGAAAGGAAAGAAAGAAAGAAGGAAAGAAAAAAGGAAAGAAAGAAGGAAAGAAAGGAATGAAAGAAGGAAACAACAAAAGAATGAACGAAAGAAAGAAACAAAGAAAGGAGGAAAGAAAGTAAGAAAGAAAGAAGGAAGGAAAGAAAGAAAGAAAGAAAGAAAGAAAGAAAGGAAGGAAGGAAACAACAAAAGAATGAACGAAAGAAAGAAACAAAGAAAGAAGGAAAGGAAAGAAAGAAAGAAAGAAAGAAGGAAAGAAAGAAAGAAAGAAAGAAAGAAAGAAAGAAAGAAAGAAAGAAAGAAAGAAAGACATACTTTCTGCAGGTAAAGGATGAGTCCCTTCAGAACAGCATAAAATGTTTTCCATCCTCTTTTTCCTCGAGGCGCTGCATTGCACATGAAAAATACCAGCACAAATACACCAATACATCAGTCTAGACTAATTGATTGATTTTTTGCTTTTGTTAAACAACGTTGAACTATACATACACAGTATATAATATTTCATGTTAGGGTCAAAATGTCGGATATACTGGATATAGATTATTCTAAACTACAATGGAAGTAAAAGACACTTCTCCATTAATTCATAATTCTCCATTAGATGACTCATTACAAATATCTGCTGCTGGTTGAGGGATGTGAGAGAACTGATGTCTTTCTTTAGCACTCACTTCTCTTCCCGTCACAGTCTGCGTGGACCTTCCTCACCAGGAAACCTGTTTTATAGAGCATCGCTCTGGACGGAGAAACCAAACCGCTTCCCGTCCGCTTCATTCCTCTGGAGTGAGACTCTCCTCGATGCTCGCCCAGCTCCGAGAACGACTGACGCATCTCTTCTTCATCGCTGGAAAGAAGAATACAAAACAAAGTCATGTGATAGTGTTACATTTGTGATAGCCTGACTGGAATAATTACTGAAAATAATTTCAGAAACAACTTTCCCTCAGAAATTGCTTGGCATTCATGGTGAAATTTACTTCGAAACAGCAAGAAACACATTGAATTAAACATGAAATTTTAAAGTGAAAGCTTGAAATAGTATTTTCTTCAATAAAGTTTTATTTACTTCAGAAGATGTTTACTGTGCAGGAATTATATTGCTATTTAGTTTCTATTAATATTGCTTACACTTAGTGTTAGGGGTCTGTTCCAATAATAACACTAATAACACTAAATATTAAACACTGTCGCATAATTCATCCTGTCTGTACATGTGACACACCACAACCTTTCTCTACCAATGATACTAAACTCATAGATTTTCAATCATTGCATGGCCATTCAAATGTTGTTCAAGTGTCTCATACACAGTGGTGCCAAAGGGGGAAAACTGTAAGACTGGAGTCGGACCGTCTGGACGGAGGGACGACTTCTCTCTAAGAAAACAAAGGACTTTCCTGATAATTAACATTTGAACACTCTCTTGAATACCCTCCATCATAAGTAACGGTGCCATCGAAGATGCACCACACCTCACCATCACACTCCCTCCACTTAGTTTCACTCAGAATTGCCAATAGTGTAATATTCTGCATTAATGCAAGTGATAGTTACAGTCATGCTTGGTGTCATTTGAATTGTCTCAGGGCGACTGGTACAATGGTCTCAACCTTAGAAAAGTAGATTAAAAGATAATACAGATCCTAAGAGTTAGGAGTTATTTTGATTACTGTAATGGGAGTGCCCTTTTCCAGGGTCTTCCATGTAAATTACCTTCTGTTCCCGTTGAGGTGTAAACTACCCTGGTCTGGGACCTGACCTAATCAAATTCCACTTGTTAGTTTCTGTCTTCATCTGTTTGTCTTGGTCTGAGGTATTTAAAGGATTGCAGCGAAAGGATCAGGGCAATTCTGTAGCCAGAAAGCCCATAGTGTGGTGTGTCGCTTCACTTCATACTATGTATTTTCTAAGGTCAGGTATGCGTATTTTACTTTTAGATTAATCTTTGAGAATTTTATGTTTCATAATACTATGATTTGATATGTTTCAATTGGATATGTAATTGGCAGAACACATATTTACCTGACTGATAAGAAATTGTTACATTTGATTCTATTCTGTTTTACTCTGTAATTATTGACTCTAGTAGATTAGGTTAAGTAATTAATATAACAAATCAATGCTCAGGTTAGAAACGGACTAAAACTTCAGTCAACGTGCCCACGATGTTCCACAAACTGAATTTTAGAGCTCCGACTAACACATTGGCATTAGTCATGTGTACTTAGACTGTAGAGGCTAATAATGGGTTTCCGTTCAGAACAACCGAATGTTGTTAGATCAATCTGAATAGGGTGAGCCTCAACCTCTGATTATTGTAATATTATTCTAACTAAGTGTACGTGGGAAACCACGGCATGATTATGTAAAGTTACCATTAGAGGAAGTTAAATTGATCAGCTTGGTTCTATGGTAATAGTCATGACCTCTGGATAGATATAGTCTTACTTTAATTAAGTGTTTACAGGGGACTGAATAATATACATGTACTTTTAGAAATAAGCAAGCATGGTGCGGCATCTGAAAGTATCAGTCAATTGCCTCTGTCTAATGACCAAGATTGACAAGTTTGTGATTAAGAGATCGTATTCCCGATTTGTGCGAGACTCGAAAAGTTATATGTTTTCCGAATGAATGAGTGCAATAATATAAGAGAATAAATAGAATAATCAAATCTCAGAATAATAATAATTAGAGACAGGCAAACAACCAATTTGCCTTTCAACCTAAATTTGCGGTCATAGTAAAATGGAGTCAGATTAGATACAAAAATGCAGTCAGATTTGAGTTTAACCTATCCTGATTAACTCTACGCGCTGAAAGACCGAACACGTAGGAAACCTTCATCCAGCACCGGAGACCTTACACTCACATAATTCATCCTGTATTGTTGGTGTTACAGACATGAAAACATGCAAAAAATCTCGTCTTAAGAAGACAAATTCTTAAACAATTCCTTTGCTCTTACTTTCCTTTTCTAGACATCTTAGCCTGCTCTGAAAGCACTTCTATTGCTTTTGGAAATGCACATCTAGTGCTCTTTGTGCTGCAGTAACTGTGGAGAGAAATCCAGTGTGTTTAAAGACTACAGGAGCTCGGATTCAGACCCGGTGTGATATTTTGGGTTTTCCCCGCTGTGCGTCCCGCCTAGAGTGAATAAAAGTCTTTTCCCCGACAGTTTTCGCTCTCCACTTTCCTCCCGCTGATCATAAACCCCTCGAGTGCGGCAGATGCTATCGATCGAGTGTGTGTCGAAGTAAAGTGCTCTTCCCAGCGGGCTTCTCTCTCACATCTGCCACCGCAGAAATCAAATCAAAGACTCGATCTCACAGGCTATTATGCCATGCTACTGCGAGACGACCACAGGTTAAATAGATGGGTGTTTCAAAGCCGTTGTATCATGAAAAATCAAATTCTCCTTGAATTTTGGAAACTAAAGTGTTCAATGTACTACTTAGGCTTGCTTTAACCAACACTTTTGCACAATCAAGTCAAATGCTGATGGAATAAAAATGAGGTCCCATGCTACTTTTTGGTTAAACATCCCTTTTCATTTGGAAATTATGAAAGTAAATTGAGTTACAAATGTCACTTCATGCTGATCTTTTGAATATATGACAGCATGCATTTACATATCAAGGCCTATTTAGTATGCTGCATTATAAACGATAGTGATGAATGAGCCAAATCAAAACAGGTCATTTACATCTAGAAGTCTTAAAGGAACAGTTGCAAAAAAAATAAAAAAATAAAAAACTGGTGATTAACCATGACAAATTAAACAGTTTTAAGTGAAAGAAACCTTGACTAATAGTTCAAATGAATGTCAGAGCAGGGTGATTATTGTTGACTGAAACTAAAACTAAACTATTAAAAAACACATTTTGTTCCTTTAAATTAAATAAAAATGAAATAATGTTTTTTTTTTTTTACTTTTACATTTTTACTTAAAATTGTATTTACATTTTATTCCACTAATGCTGAATTAAACAATATAAATGATTAAAAAAAATATACAAATATTAGTAAAAATTTAACTGTTTACATCTCAAAAACTGAAATAAAAATAGATTAAAATATACATATTTTAAAAAATATATAAAATGACAAAAACAAAATTACAAATGAGAATAAATTCAAAATATTAATAATAACTACATGAGACACAATAAAAATGCAAAAAAAAAATATATATATATATAAACACAAGAGATCGAATCAGTGTTATTTTATTATCACTGGGATAATAATGTAGTTTCTAATATTTTACATTTTTATTATATATAACCTATATAAAAAATTAAACATATATATATATACATATATATATATATATATATATATATATATATATATATATATATATATATATATATATTAATTAAAGTTTAAAAAAATGTTTTTTTATAATTTTTATATTTTTGAGTGTCTATACAGTTTTTACACATTTTTATTTAATATTTAGTTTTAGATATTTTAGAACATTAAGTTAAACTAAATGAAAATGAGGAATGATGGCTGAAACTAACTAGCTTTTTATATTTTATTTTATTTCAGTGGTTTTAGTTAACTACAATAAACATGGCATAAATGTATGTATAAAATGTGAACCCTTTAAAGCAGGAGAGTGGATGTGTGAATGTTCCTGTCTTACTCGGCTGTTTTATGAGGTCTCTCGCCACATTCTGTACACTCTGAGGTGTAATATTTCATGTGAACACACATCGAATGTCTGAGGTCGGTTAAGAGACACCTTTAATGGTGTCTTTCTCAGAGAAAGGACGTGTATGTCACTGCCATCCCATCCGCGTGATGTTTCTCAGGCGAGAGATGCTCAACGAGTCTCTGCAAAGACACCAACCTGGAAATCACGAGACACCGCGCCACAAAGAGCCCAAAAACCTTCAGCTCACCTCCACAAACCAGCAGATAACCAGCAGCTTTCACAGCCACCACTAACACAAAAACAGAGACGAAAAAACTGTTTCTTCATCGAAAAGATTTAGTTACAAAACACACAAGAGGTCTAAATAATGCTCCTGCTTCAGCACTGTTCAATACTGATTAACCAACGTGACCCTTTAACATTCAACTCTGAGCCCATGTTTTATACTTAAATTCTTTGTAAAAGACATCTAAAAAATTACCTCAAGCTTTTTTTAAATGTATATTTTTATCTATAAAACAAAGCTCTACCGTAAGTTTTTAGATTTGCAGAACCATTTCATGAGTTTTTTTCTCTCTCTCTTTTTAAAAAAATAACAAACATAATTTAACTTAATTAGGCTTTAGATGCGTTATCAGAGTCAACAAAAAATAAAATGTTTTCAAAAAGTCAATATAGAAATAAATATACTATATACTGTGGTCAACATAATACCCATGCCATGTTCAGTGATTTTAATTCTTTTTTTTTTTGTATTCAGGAACAAATTTTTAATTCATTAACTGCAGTAAATAAATAAACAGAGTTAAAGTAAAAGTAAAACAAAATAAAATAAATCAATAATTTTTTAGAAATTTTTATCATTTTAATTAGTAATTATTTGGATTCCAAAGAACTGGACGTTTTTAGTAAGTTTGCTTTAGTTCTTTCAGGTACTAAGTGATTATGTTTGACATAAAAAATGATAAATAAACTAAATAAATAAATGGAAAAAGGCAGTAAGTGAATTGCTCATCATGTGGCAGCTATAAAACAGTTTAAGTTAAAATTTAACACTAAAACTGAAATAAAAATGATTCAAAACTAAATAGACATAAAAAAAAAATTATATATATATATATATATATAACATCACAAAACCACTATAACTAAATAAAATGATAATAAAATCAGGAAAATAAGATTAAAAACTAATTCAAAATGTCAATGTACATTTACTTTGGGAGTAAAAAATAATATAATAGCATATATATTTTTTCCTTTCTTATATAATGTCTAATGTCTTAATCTATTCAATTCTGAACCTCTCAGATGTCAAATTGAGGAATAATCACCACATGACAACACATGAAGAAACAAATGATGTTAAAAGCAGCTCGAATGTGTGTGCACTGCTCTAAAACATCGGTCAAATCACTCTCACACTGAGCATGTGCTAAAACTTCAAGCCTGTTGCCTAGAAACTGTCGGCACAAGAGGGGGAGGGGGATGGGGGGAGAGAGAGAGAGAGAGAGAGAGAGAGAGAGAGAGAGAGAGAGAGAGAGAGAGAGAGAGAGAGAGAGAGAGAGAGAGAGAGAGAGAGAGAGAGCGGGTCGTAGGATGGATGGAGAAAAAATGCAACCTGAAGAATAAATTTAGCCAGAGCTCTTCCAGCAGCCACAGAGAGACTAATGACAGTAATCACACGATCAGATCAGAACCTCATCAAACACAACACATGACTGAAAGAGTGTGAGATGGCAGGGCTGGCATTTTAATATACACTTCAAATCTGGATTTTTATGCTTTTATTTATCTATTGTTTCCATTATTTAAAAGCAAATACCTATTTGCAGTTAATTATATTTAAAATGTTCAACTGAAAAATAAAATACAGTGCAAATAATAGTGCATTTTAATTATATATATCTTTAAATTAACTTCAGTTATTGCAAATTATTTTAATTTGTAATAATTTAGTTTCCAGTAAATGTACACTACTGTTCATAATACGTTTTAAAAATAAATTATTACTTGTATTAAATTAAAGGATTAAAAGATGCAAGATTTTTATTTCAAATCAGTGCTGTTCTTTTGAACTTTCTGCATTTCCTCTAGAATCTGTCTCTAACTGTTCCAGTCTCTCTTCTTTTTCTCCCTCAGACCTGTTAAATTACTTGAGTATTGATCTTTGTATGACATCGTGATGAATGTTACAAAAGATTTCTATTTCAAATCAATGCTGTTCTTTTGAACTTTCTATTCATCTGTGATTCCTGAAAAATTAAATACATCAGTTTCCACAAAAAATATGAATCAGCACAACTGATAATAATTTAGAAATGTTTCTTGAGCAGTAAATCATCATATTAGAATGATTTCTGAAGATATGTGACACTGAACACTGGAGGAATGATGCTGAAAATACAGCGGAGCATCACAGAAATAAATTACATTTTACAATACAGACAACAGCTATTTTAAATTGTAACAACGTTTAAGATTTTTACTATTTTTACTGTATTTTTAATTAAATAAATGCAAACTTGGAGAGCAGAAGAGACTTAACTACAAAATCTTACCGACCCCAAACTTTTGAAAATGCAGTAAGTCAAATTTAATGTGAAAAGACTATGAAAAGCAGATGTCATAAACATACTGCACTGCTCAGACTCATGACTGATCAACTCAGAATCAAGTATTCTTGCTATAATGACAATCAGAGAGAGACACTTTTGCTCAACATCCGACGTTTTTAAACTATCAGATCTTTTTGAACTCATTCTAATCCACACATGCAAGTCATTCTCACAATTTAGACAAAAACCTCACCTACATCAGCCAGCTAGACCACATTACCTTGGTGACTCTCTAACATCAGCAGAATTCACATGCTAATATTTAATTAACAGCATGAAAGCACATGCACGCACGAGATTGCAGAATCTGCATCTGAGCGGCTCGATGCAGACGGGCCGCTGGTTCTCGGCTGTGCTCTTGTTCATGAGCTCAAGGAGGGACAGAGGAGGCTATTTTGGGAGCTGCAGTAGGAGTCTGTGGGTTCACCTTTGCTCAGGATGTGAGCGGGACCCTTTAAAGAGCGCTGGGGTGTGTGTGGGAGTTGAACATGAGAACGAGGTTAGGGCTTGTGCGAGAGAGAGAGAGGAGGGGGGTGAATTAATATAGACAGAATGCAGCCGAGCCGTAACTATGCAGTGGTATCCATGGAGCCGTAACCATAGCAACGGCACTCGGAAAGCCAGGGTCTTTAATTGGTGTGTGCGTGTGTGCTATCCTCTCTCTGTGTTCACACACACTATTGTTTCTAGCAGACAATAAACGTATCCGATGCATGAAACACTAAAACCTGCTTTGCTTTAACTATTTATGATTAAGGCATCACTCTTGTTTCTTTGTGAAAATTTACTATGGCAATCATTTTATTTTTATTACAGTTATAAAGAATCACTATTAAAAAGAAATTACTTTCCAAGTGACTGAACATGCAATTTCATCCAGCTAGATGATAAAACGGGCAAAAATAAGAGAGAGTGCATATCTAGACACTACAAAAGCATAGAGACCTGAATCGGGAAAATATTAATTTAAGCATTAATTTAATATTTATATATTATAGTTAACAAGAAAAAAATATTGAAATACTTTATTAAACAAAAAAAAAGCTTAATCTTTTATATATATATATATATATTTCACTCCAATGCAGCGTCTCCTCATTTAGTTTAACAATGTTTTAAAAAAAAGAATGAAATAAACGTAAAAAAACATAATAACTAAACCTTTAACTAAAATCGAAACAGAATAAAAACTCATTCTAAATATTCGTTAAAACTATATCAATCTCTCATTTGTACTAAAATAATACATATTTATATATTTGTGCATAAAACATTTCCATCCATTTGGATCCCACAGATTTAATAGAAATGAATAACCTTCTTACATCATCAAATCATACTTGTATAAAACAGGTCAGATTTTGGTAATACAAACTGGGTTTTAAAAACACAATAGCATCAATAAATCCAATTAGTTTCAAATCTTACACACTGATCAAACTTTTTTTTATTCTTTACTTACGAAGTCTTTTCATGTTGAAACTGTGGAAATTTTAAATGCAATTCAAACACATATTTCCTTAATTTAGGCCTAAATATTGCTTTTAATGCAGAAACCACTTAAACAATACAAAACATGAAAAATAATACCTTGCTTTTATAAGCAAACAATCAGTCGTATATTCCGAATATATGAATAATAATGACAGTAGCAGTTTTAACTGCTATTTTTGAGGAAACTATGGTTACCATGGTAATGTGTTCTTTAGGGTTGATCAGAATGATAAAAGGAGTTGAATCGTGTTTCTATGTGGGTAGTTTGGTAGTAACACATTGCTCCTAGTGCAGAACCTTACAGTCATGAAATGGTGAAAGCAGAAAAGAAAACAGACTTACATTGTCCACTGCAGCTTTTCATTTTTAATAGAGTTGTACAGGGCCTGCAGAGAGAGAGAGAGAGAGTGAAAGAGAGAGAGAGAGAGAGAGAGTACATTCAGTAAGTCACACCTGAGCTGTAAATGACTGTGTTTGGTTTCAAAGATTGGCGTATAAGTTGCATCATATATATATATATATATATATATATATATATATATATATATATATATATATATATAGCTGTTAGTGGCATCATAATCAGACTGTGACAGATGACAAGTCTTGAAATAAACATCTGATTGTCACACTGTCTACACAATAAACGTCATTCTGGACATCAGTCGACATCAGTACCTAACAGTCAATCAGTGAAGCATCAATTTAACTCTACAACTGAGAATCCAAACCTTTTCCAACCATATATATATATAATAACCATAGAATAGAGAATTGATAGATGTTTAAGCATGTTTTTTTTTCCTAAATGGCAATACACAATGAAAAGTAATTAATAAATAATATATTAATATAATAAATAAATAATAAAATAAGATGTAAAATAAATGTGACCATTTAAAATATTAACAAAATAAAATAAATTAATATTTAAATCAATATATTAATTGATAATATATAAATTAAATTAAAATATATTTTAATAAGAATAAAATAGCTTCTATTTGAATAAAAGAGCTAAATTAAACCGAACAATCCCAGATGGTGTTAGCTGTTGTAGGTGCGGTCTCCTACTGAACATTAGCACTTAACTGACACATCAGTGGTGTAAATGATGAGTGTGTGTGGACGTCAGTCATCAAACACCTGCGTCACTGTGGAATCCTGGGTAAGCACATTATTTATCTACACTGATTCTCAGTCAAAGACTGTGCCTATATTGCACAAAATCTCAAAGACAAACCTGATTCATAAATTAAATAAATGTTTTTTTTATTATTCTAAAAAGCACAGATGTATGATTTGGCTGAGAGATCACTATAAGATGTATATAAAAGCAATAAAAGTCTATGCTATATCCTAATTTAGATGGCAAACTAAATATGCACGAGAGAAGCATATTACTCCCTCAACACGTCCTTTCATCCAGAAAAAAGAAACCTCAGCATGAACAGCTAATAATCTCAATGTGTATTAGAAATTCAGCAGCAACAGAGAGCAAATTTACCCTCTCAGTCCTTCAGGGCAAAACAAACTCATTACTCATTTCAAACACACACAAGGAAAACCAATTCAGATAGAAAGTTTCTTTTTCTTTTACTTCATGACTAGTAGCTTTGAGGCAATCTATAAGCTACTGTACTCCTAAAAGTACATCACACTTTTGTACACTCTTAAAAATAAGTATTCCAAAAGGATGATTTGCAGCTTAGCATGTCATAGAAAAAATAAGAAGAAGAAAAAAATTGGGCTCCACAAAGAACATTCAGTGACCAGTTCTTAAAAGAACAATGTTTTTCTTCATGCAAAGAACATTTTAAGATCCTGAAGGGTTTTATGGATATTAAAGGTTCGCCTTGAAACCAGTAATATCATTAAAGAACCTTTATTTTTAAGAGTGCATGGTCTTTAAAACACAAATCAGAGCTGCATCTGATCAAAAGTGGAGAATGGTATTTGCATGGTCCATCTATGTCATTTTTTGGCACAGATGACTAGACGAGCAGGATGAAAGATGAACAGGTAAGTGATACTGTATGAGACAAGGTTACCCTCTTCCTCTTGAGGGCCTGTGGGTGGTTCTGTCCATCTTGAGCTTTTCCCAGGAGGTCCGGGAACACCAGAGGCTTGAGCGATCGGGATCTGGGCGTTCGTGGGTAACGGAAGGGGTCCATCATACGGAAATCTCGCCCGTATCGAACGGAGCAGAGCGAACGTGAGCGAAAGCGTCCGGCTGAGTGCAGACTGTTCACTCCAATCATGTCTGAAACTGTAGTGCACTATGGGAAATAATCAACTCCAGGTGGGTTTTGGATCTTCAAATGAGATGTTTATCAAGTATTCAACTAAAAAAGCTTAAAAGTCTTCCAGTAGGTCATGGGTTCGATTTCCAGATAAAGCAAGAACTGACTTTAAATGCACTGTAAGTCGCTTTGGATAAAAGCAAACCCCAAATGCATGAATGGGAATCTTTAGTAAGAGAAACATATGAAAAAACCCAACATGGCTTCCTCCGTTAATAGACGAGGTAACTGTAAATATAAGTGCTGTGAACCTTTTTTTAATCAGGTTTGTAAGTCCAGCACAGATTTGTGGTCTTTGCGATCACTTAAAACTGTATATGGCTTGAGACCATCGTCTTAATATCCAATTTTAAACATGAAAGCAAAAACGTAACGGATTCTGCGACCATCTGTAGGTCAATATCACTATACATTACACGTCACGTTTGTGAGACGCTAAAACTGGAGAATCAAGTCATTCAGAGCAGCAATATAAAGGGACAGTGATCTTGAAATTTACAATATTTCCCTTGCGGAAAATGAACACATGTAAAAGAGGCTTACAAAAGCCAACTTCTACGAGCTAAACATTGCAACCAGCGAGTGGCCAAACACACACACACACAGTGATGCCACAGATGGCAAGTAAAGCTTTCAGAAGTGTGAAAGAACAGCCGGGATCTGACAGATGGAATGAGGAGAATAGAAACTGGGAGAAAACATGAAATGGACACACACAATGACACACAGAGACGGTCAGCGCGGCGTACAGGAATCCCCACACCTGCAGCAGGTTCAAACGACGAGCCGAATTCAGCACGCAATGCAAAAAACTAACAAAAAAAACCTGAGAAACAATCCGAGATGAAGACTGGTGGGAGCCTGTTGCTTTTGGAGCTGGAGCTGGTTTTCTTTTGTCTATAGCCAAGAAGGAGCAAGCGCTTTCAGAAAATGTGCATCCCTCCTCTCTGCATTGATTTATCCATCAATCCATCCGGGATCCATAACAGGTCTGATGGATTTTTGTGGGACGTGCGTGTGGATACGGTCTCCTCAAAACTGAGTCACAGATATATGTTCATGTACGATCTAAAAATGCCCACTTCGTCACGTCGTCCTGTGTCGTCTTCGCCGTTCTGTTTTATCTTTCAGGCTCCGCAGATGGAAAGTCTCAATCTCAGAGAGACTCGAAGGAGGCTGCAAGCTCTCTCTGTCTCTCTCGCTCTCTCTCTCTCTCTCTTTTTCAGGTTTCAGGCAGCCAATCACAGCGATCCTGCACCCTCAAACACACACACACACACACACACACACAGACTCGGCTCGCTTAGCTTTGAATGCTGATTAACATTCAGCACTTGTGCTCAGAGGTGGGACAGCGAAAGGGAAGAACATGGAATTATGGAATTATTATGAGAGTGAGATGAACACAAAGAACATCATAAAACTACAAGTATGACTGGTGAATAGTCTGTTAAAACACAGTCTATAAAAAAAGCATTGAGGGGTGAAGCTCAGTAAAACATCCAGCTCACCATAATCCAAAATTAATTAATTATTAATTAAATGAATTAGATTCATTGATCAAGATTTTGGAGAAAAACACAGCATGACCTTCTTGGCACATTTCATTTAGATTTAGATTTAATTTATTCTTTTTTTTTTTGTATAAATATTTAACGCTAATGTGTTTTGATTTAATAATTAAAAATATTTTTTTCTCAACCAATTTTACATATTGGTGTGTATATATACACACACACACACACACACACACACACATATATTATATTATTACATCTCTCTCTTTAGGAGATATCTAAACTTTGAAAAGTATAAATTAGGAAAAATGTAGATTTACAACTATGATTTGATTCTTACTATAGCTACACTGCAGATGCATTTTTAATATGGTTCATTTATTATTCATCATACTGTAACATATTCAGAATCATATCTTGGGCAGAAGTGATCTTCATTTTTATAATTTTAATATCCTAAAATTTTACTATAATATTTAATATCAGAGACTAGTATTTTAGCATTACTTGAGTACAAAGCTGAACTTAAACATGGAGCATGATTATTGCTGACAGCCTCCAGCTCTCTGGCCTGGCTGATGTATCTGTCTGTCAGTGGAACAGCGTGGCATGCAGTGCACGGACTGAATGGACGTCATCCGGACGGTCGTGTAGTTTGAACAAAGCGATTAGCCGCTTAGTCTGAGTTTGCTCAACAGGAGAAGAGCTAATTGTTTTCGCCCTCCGTCTGTCGTTATCTCTACACACAGACTGAGTTGCAGTTAAATGGGTCGCTGTCAGCCCATGACCACCCAATCAGTGCCACAGCCTCAGTCCCGCCCCTCCGTCTCCATGACGACGAGGCACTTCAAGCACTCTTCACTAGCGTGTGCAAAAGCCCACAAGCAACCCACGTGTGAGAGACAGTCACAAATCCACTTCTTTCACTAATGCACTAAACACATGCCTCCTGCGGGCACACAGACACAGAATCTTTGCATTTGACCTCATTTAATCCATCTTGGATGTGACTCAATATATTCTTCTGAATAAATAAAAAACAAATACATTGCATGCTTTAACCCTCTGATTCTGGTGTCCATTACAGTGGAAGAAGAAACAAATTCACACACTTTAAATATAATAGGAACTTTTAAAATAATTTATAAAACAATATTTTACATTATTTTATGAATAAACAAATATACCTAAACTCTAAATAAAATAAGAACACTAAAATAATTGACAAGTTATTCATAAAGTAATATAATATTATTAAAACATAATTAATATCATATTATAACAAACAAAATACACTAAACAAAACTATATATATTTACAGTATATACATTATAATAATATTAATATAAAAAAGATGCATGCATACACAATGTAATGGGAATTACAGTATATATATTATAAATTATAATATTAATATAAAAGAAGATGCATGCATACTCAATGTAATGGGAATTACAGTATATATATTATAAATTATAATATTAATATAAAAGAAGATGCATGCATACTCAATGTAATGGGAATTACAGTATATATATATTATAAATTATAATATTAATATAAAAGAAGATGCATGCATACTCAAAGTGTAATGGGAACACAAGTTATATATATACATATATATATATATATATACACACACACTTTTTTTTTTACCTACTGTGGCTTTATCGGTCAATAACCCATGATTAAGCACAAAAAAGGCTATTTACTATTTCAGTAGCGTCTAGAACCATGCTGCATCAATATATAATCGTCCTGCTGTGTGCTCACTGGTGTGTGGACAGTACATCATCTGAAAGCAGCTCATCCAATCAGATTCTAGAGCCAAAACAATCTATTTTATATTAAACAATAACCCTGTTCGTCCAATAATTAGCACTCCACAATAACAGCATTGCTTTATGAGAATGTGCTTATGTAAGCTGCCCTGCTCAGCTGTTGAGCTTAAATGAGAGAACCAGAATGAGTAGGAGGCAAGAGTGAGAGAACTGATGTTGCAAGGGACCGAGAAAAAGGATCGCCAGAAGGAAAGAGAAGTGAGAGAGAGAGAGAAAGAGAGGTCGTCATATAAACTATAGAGACTGATTTAAAACACTTGGTATGAACAGCAAGAACTCAGACCGATCTCCATCGGCTCTCCCTCGCTCTTCAGACGGTTTCTGTCCCAACGAGAGTCAGTGTTTTCATCAACAAGCTGAAGGACTGAAACACAAGCAGCTCCTCAGATAGAGCTCACTGCTGCCACTTTAGCAGAGCACAGAGATTTCAAAGGATTCATGCCACAGAAAACAGGATTTTCTCTGCTTTTTTTCCCCAGTTACAATGCAATGCGGCTTTGCAGCAAATCAGTGCAAACCAAAAAACATTGTTAGTTATGTTCAGCATGCTATCAAAATTCTCTTTCTATTACTGTAATTTACACTATGTATAATGTGCACAGTATAAACTTTTTCATATGGAGCTTGTTGACTGCATTTTGCAACATGTTCCACCCGTATCCCACAATGCAATGCTTTCAACCTGACCTTCCACTTCCTGTGAAAAATAAACCCATATTTTTGTACAATGAAGAACATCTCAGTATTTTTCCCATTGTAAAGCAAAATAAATAAAGTACACACACAATTATATAAATATATATAATATATAAATATTACATCACACACAAACAAAATTATTTTTATTATTTATTTATTTAGCATTGTGACGTTATTTTAATGACAATTAAGCACATTTAAATTCTTCTTCCCGGTAACCCACTGTGATGTAAAATATTCTTTGTCTTTTTAAAAACAAATCGTTAACATCGTTAGATCCTTCAGCAGCTTCAAAACATCTCCTGCCAGATAACACACGACACGTTCGCTATTGACCCCAAAACCAATCTAAACCTCGTTTAGCTCATTAGTATTAACTCAAGAACTCATCTGATTAGCTCAGAATGTGCCTGCAGGGTTAATGAATGGAAGCAAACCATCCCGTTTCCTACCAATGAAATTAAAGCACTAATCTAATAATATAAACCGATAAATGACCTACTGAAGAGTTAGTGCTTCCCAAAGGGACACAGATCTCTCCTGCTTCAAATCACACTCAACAGTGCTGAATGTTATAAAGGCACAGCTGTCGCATGACCACACAAGTGTACACACCATCAACACACACACACCTGCTATACACACCATCCCTAATCATCTACTAAAGACGTCTATTGACATGCATATCTTCTCTGCAGAAAATTTACCATCAATAATAAATAATGCAAACAGTTTCCAAATGCTGCTTTAGTGAGGGATATTTATGAAATACACAGTACATCACCTTGAGAAGTTCTTTAGGGAAATCATGTCCGCTGTTTAGTCCTTCCAGATTCCCGATGAACTGACTGCAGGACATTCGCTTGCCAACATTCTGCCAACAGAGAAGAGCATCACACACCTGATAAACGAGCTGCTATTAGTCCTCAGTCATCTGTGCAGGAACACAGAGAAAACAACAGCATTCTGCCTGACTAAAAGAACTTTTACACATTTAATCTGGCAGAGAATAATATATATATATATATATATATATATATATATATATATATATATATACACACAAAAAATACAAATTAAAATGTTAATTTATAATGCAATTAATCACATTTTTCCAGTTTCCCCAGTATATTGTGAAAAAAATGTCCTACTCCTATAAATCAACAACAAAAGAAGTATTATTAAATACATATAATAGACGTATTAAATACTTTTTACAAATATTATATTTTATTCAAATAAAATAAAATAAACTTATTTCAGTTAGTTGCAAAGACCTGAGTATGAAATAAAGCTAAACTGAAATAAAACATGAGAAACCTAAACAAATATGAGAAATTTTGCAACTATAAACAGAAATATAAAATATATATACATATATCCACACGAAGTTGGGAGAAAATATGATTAACAGTCATGAGCACAATGCCATAATGCAGAAAAAACTTAGATCTAATTTTATTTATGCAAACCAAAATCCCTTTATTTGTTCCTTAGATTCATAATAAAAAATCCAGGACATTGTGTAACCAGATTCAGGCAATGATGCATTTAAAGGTACTCAAAAAAGTGTGAAAGTTTGTCATTTATAGCACATTTTCCGATGAGATGTGATATTCTCAATGTTACCCAGAAAACAGGATACAGGTTTAACTCTTTTGAAATACTTCTGCTAAATGTTACACTGTCAGACATGCAAAAGAAATCTAATGTATCTCTTGCTCTGGCTACTGTGTATAGACCACCAGGGCCGTATACAGAATTCCTAAAAGAATTTGCAGATTTCCTCTCAGACCTTCTAGTTACAGTTGATAAGGCGCTAATCATGGGAGATTTTAATATTCACGTTGATAATGCAAATGATACATTAGGACTTGCGTTTACTGACCTAATAAACTCCTTTGGAGTCAAGCAAAATGTCACCGGGCCCACTCATCGTTTTAATCATACACTAGATCTAATTATATCGCATGGAATCGATCTTACTGCTATAGATATTGTACCCCAATGTGATGATATTACAGACCATTTCCTTGTGTCGTGCATGCTGCGTATAACTGATATTAACTATATGTCTCAGCGTTACCGTCTGGGCAGAACTATTGTTCCAGCCACCAAAGACAGATTCGCAAATAACCTGCCTGATCTATCTCAACTGCTATTTGTACCCAAAAATACACATGAATTAGACGAAATTACTGACAACATGGGCACTATTTTCTCTAATACATTAGAAGCGGTTGCCCCCATCAAATTGAAAAAGGTTAGAGAAAAACGTACTGTGCCATGGTATAACAGTAATACTCACTCTCTCAAGAAAGTAACTCGTAGTCTTGAACGCAAATGGAGAAAAACTAACTTGGAAGTTTTTAAAATTGCATGGAAAAACAGTATGTCCAGCTATAGACAGGCTCTAAAAACTGCCAGGGCAGAGCATATCCACAAACTCATTGAAAATAACCAAAACAATCCAAGGTTTTTATTTAGCACAGTGGCTAAATTAACAAATTACCAGACGCCACCTGATTCAAATATTCCACCAACGTTAAATAGTAATTACTTTATGAATTTCTTCACTGATAAAATAGATAACATTAGAAATACAATAGCGAATGTAGATTCTACAGCGTCTAACACTTCAGTTTCATCCATCGCACCCAAAGATAAACTGCAGTGCTTTACAAATATAGGACAGGAAGAGCTAAATAAACTTATCACTGTATCTAAAACAACAACATGTTTATTAGATCCTGTACCCACTAAATTACTAAAAGAGCTGTTACCTGTAGCCGAAGAACCGCTTCTCAATATCATTAACTCGTCGTTATCTTTAGGTCACGTCCCAAAACCATTCAAGCTGGCGGTTATCAAGCCTCTTATTAAGAAACCAAAACTAGATCCTAGTGTACTGGCAAATTATAGGCCTATTTCAAATCTTCCATTTATGTCTAAAATTTTAGAAAAAGTTGTGTCTGCTCAATTGAGCACCTTCCTGCATAAAAATGATCTGTATGAAGAATTTCAGTCAGGTTTCAGGCCCCACCATAGCACAGAAACTGCACTTGTTAAAATTACAAATGACCTGCTTCTTGCGTCAGATCAAGGCTGCATCTCATTTCTAGTCTTACTTGATCTTAGTGCTGCGTTCGACACCATAGATCATGACATACTCATAGATCGATTACAAAACTATACAGGTATTCAAGGGCAGGCTCTAAGATGGTTTAGATCCTACCTGTCCGATCGCTACCATTTTGTTTATTTAAATGGGGTGTCATCTCATTTATCATCAGTAAAATATGGAGTGCCACAAGGATCCGTCCTAGGTCCCCTTCTATTTTCAATATACATGTTGCCCCTTGGTAATATTATTAGAAAATACGGAATTAGCTTCCACTGTTATGCTGATGATACTCAGCTATATATCTCAACGAGACCAGATGAAACTTCCCAATTATCTAAGCTAACAGAGTGTGTTAAAAATGTAAAAGATTGGATGACAAATAATTTTCTCCAATTAAATTCGGATAAGACAGAGATATTTATTATTGGACCAAAAAACACCACACAGAATCATGTAGATTACAATCTGCAACTAGACGGATGTACTGTTACTTCCTCTACAGTCAGAAATCTGGGTGTTATATTGGACAGCAATTTGTCTTTTGAAAATCATATTTCCAATGTTACAAAAACCGCATTCTTCCATCTTAGAAACATTGCCAAGCTACGAAACATGTTATCTGTTTCTGATGCAGAAAAGCTAGTTCATGCTTTCATGACCTCTAGACTGGACTATTGTAATGGACTTCTAGGTGGTTGTCCTGCTTCGTCAATAAACAAGCTACATGTAGTCCAAAATGCAGCAGCTAGAGTCCTTACCAGGTCAAGAAAATATGATCATATTACCCCAATTTTACAGTCTCTGCACTACCTATTAAGTTCCGTATCAGTTACAAATGATCATTACTTACCTATAAGGCCCTAAATGGTTTAGCTCCTGCGTACCTAACTAGCCTTCTACCACGCTACAACCCATCACGCACCCTAAGGTCACAAAACGCTGGACTTTTGGTAGTTCCTAGGATAGCAAAGTCCACTAAAGGAGGTAGAGCTTTTTCACATTTGGCTCCCAAACTCTGGAATAGCCTTCCTGATAATGTTCGGGGTTCAGACACACTCTCTCTGTTTAAATCTAGATTAAAAACGCATCTCTTTCGCCAAGCATTCGAATAATGTATCTCTTAAATTGTGAGTGTAGTTGCATCTGCATTTTTATTCTTTAGCTTGGGTTAAACTAATTTTACTTTGTTGGATCAGCAGCTATGCTAAGGATGTCTCTATTTTGTTTCTATGTTTTGCCACGGGATAACTAGGATTTACACAAGCTCCAGTCTGGATCCAGAACACCTGAGAAGAGATGATGCTGACCCTCAGAGGACGCCAGATGATCCTAACCTTGAATCAACAAACAGAACTAACAATTATTGCTACATGTGTGACTGCATCCTATAATTACTATTAATTAATAATATTGATAGTTCATCATCTAGCTGACTACGTCTTGTATTATTATTATTTTTATTTTTCTAAAATCCTGTCAAACGTGCACAAACTACTAGCTACTACTAAATATTATAGAAACATAATTTTCTGTAAAGTTGCTTTGTAACGATTTGTATTGTAAAAAGCGCTATACAAATAAACTTGAATTGAATTGAATTGATGTCACAGTCAGAGTATGGCGTTTTCTGCCTCTGAAAGTCAGCACGAGATGTCCTACATTTAATCGGCGAGTACATGAATATATGAATGTCTGGAGCTGCAGAAAGGCTCTGGAATACATCATCTGATATTGTGGACTGAGGAGTTTCATCAGAGCAAAGCTGAAATCGCTCACAGCTCTCATCAGGACCATAAACCTGTTACCATGGCGACAGCGAGTCTGGCTTATAACAGGCGTCATGTGTTTGCTGATGGCCCTAAACCCTTTAACAAAGCACAGGAGCAGCGCTAAATATCCTGCCAGCAGACAGACATCAGCAGTGATTGACAGACCACAGATCCCTCCAGACGTCCATCGCGCAGCCTTTTCCAGCGTTTAAACTCCAACGCTAACTCCAAGAGCATTTCTGTTTTTTAATTTTATTTATTTATTATTTGTTTCATTTTAAAAACCGAGATATTGCAAACAACTTTAATGTTTGAAATCATATTTCTGAGCACATACATCTGTTGACGTCAATTTGTAGGCCAAGCCAGAAGGCTAATTCACTACAGGATCCCTTGAGGATTTCAAATAGGTTTTTAGATTAGCAGTTAACAGAGTTTCATGTTTTGTTCTTTAGCATAAATCACACGCGTCAAACATGATCTCTGAAAGTTGCAACATAAGAACAATAACTATCACATGGATTTGAGTTTATGTGCATTAAGAATCAGACACTTATGTTAGTCCTTATAAAGCAAGTTGGTAGCAGCTTATTATACTTCATAAACCATAAACCGCTGCTCTAAACCTGCAAACTGCACTGAAGTCAACAGTGATTTCAAACCCCTCTGTTGTGTTGTTATTTTTAACTAAAAACTAACTAATACTAGGACTATCAAAAACTGTTTGGGATTTAAAAAAACTAAACAAAACAAAAAAAAACACATTAGATGTAAAACCAAAACGTAAAATAACAAAAAAACAACAACAACACGGTAACACTTTAGAATAATGGTCCATTAGTTTAATGTTAGTTAACTACTTTAGTTAACATGAGCTAAGGAAGAACGATCCTTCTACAGTATTTATTAATATTAGTTTATGTTAATTTCAACATTTACTGATGCATTATTCAGATCAAAAGTTGAGCTTGTTAACATTTGTTAATGCACTGTGAATTAGCATGAACTAACAATGAATAACTATTTTCATTAACTAACATTAACAAAGATGAATAAATACTAATAAATGTATTGATCATTGTTTGTTGAATTAACTATGAATTAACTAACATTAACTAATGGACCATTATTCTAAAGTGTTACCAAAAAAAAAACTTATAAATTGAAATAAGTTTGAGTTGAAGTGTTAAAATGACTAAAACTGAAATGAAAATGAAGCTAAATAGAAATTTAAAAAAATATATAAATATTAGATGAAAATTTTAAACAAACGAAAGTTCGAAATATTGCCTTCACAACTGACTGAACTAAAGTTTAAGTGATAAATCTATTAAAACTGAAATAAAAAAAGCTAAATCCAAATATTAAAAAGCAAAAAATATAAATATTAGATGGAAACCAAACATAAAAAATAGGAATATGGCCTTCACAGATAAATGTAAAATAGATTTAAGTACTAAAATCACTAAAATGTAAATAAAATAGAAAATATAAAAACAAAAATTTAAATTTACCAAGACTGAAATAAAAATTAAGCTATGTTATTTGCATTAAAAATGTACTAAATTGGAAAAATATGTGGTCTCAGCCTTTTGAAACACAGTACATGTGTAACTTCACCGCTGCACTGATGCTCTCGTCTGTACGCTGAAGTGAAGATGCAGTGATTTGTTAGAGTGAACTCACGTGTCCGTGCAGGTCTGTGTTGAGCAGCATGAGAGCACAGGTCAGCGTGTGGACACTGTCTGAGAGACACAACCACACACAAATACATATTTACACTTGTGCGGCCTGTTAACATACGCAGCACACACACACACACACACACAGAGAGAGAGCTGTACCTTCAGCTTGTGCGAGAGATGAATTGCACTGCACATATTGACGGGAAAAGTGTGCTAAGATTCTCTCTCTCTCCTGTGTCTCGCCCGTCAGAGCAAATTCTAATAGAAATGCCCTGAAATAAACACAAACAATAATAAACAAATGCCCTGACATCAACAAACAGTGATGAAAAGCCATTGTCATGATGACAACAATTAAAATATCAAAATACAATTATAAAATTCTTCATAGTGGAGTCCAATATTTCTAAATCGACTTTCTATGTTATTTTGAAATGACAAATCATATTTTTTATTAGTTTAGTATTACTAATATAATTATTACTATAGTAGTAAATCATTGCTTATTAATATTTTTTATATTATTACACTATATGTACAAATCATATAATGCACACACTATTACATAACGTATTATATAGTATAATATTACTAAACATATTGTATTAAACATTACAAATGTGTGAATGAGAAAATGTAGAATATTATTAAACGTGACATGTTGAAGTAGAAAGATTGAAGTGAAGTAAAAATCTGAAGAATATACTGAGTATTTTCTTATAAACCAAGCTTTAAATTAATAAAACAAACAAAGAAAGTCAGTTTTCTTGTACTGACCTAAGTGCTTGGTCCAAAGTCATTTCAGTAAAACTGAAGTAGCGCAGATATTCCTCTGCCACCAGGCGATTGAAGTCATTGCTAAAAAGGAGTCAGATATGAAAAAGACGATCAAAGAAGATGACAATGTAAGAATAAACAAGGGAGACACGGGAGGAAGGGTGACAGACGTGGCCGAGGCCTGTCAGAGATACACCGCTGGATGAACATTCCCATGATGCACCTGTCAGAGAGAGAAGAGCTCTTAAAATACAGACGCTGTGAGCAATGAAAGCAGAGCAGGAGAATAAAAGCTGCATGAAAGCTGCATTATATAACAGCGGCACAGGACAGAGAGAGATGGACAAACCACAAGGTCAGAGAGAAGACGCTCAAACTCACCGAGGATTGATTTCTTAGTCAACATGAAAACAAATCTGAATGCTTTTATGGTCCTGATTTAATTGTGAACAATTCGGAGTGCACATTATTCTAAGGAATATCCATTATTGGGCTCGGAATCGGAAAAAATAAATGTATAACTGGCAAAGCTAATAATATAAAGATAAAACAAAATATAAAAATGCAATAATATACAAGAATACAAATGACAGCATAATGAACTGATAAGATGAAACTATTTAAATTGAAATTAATCTGAAAGTCTATGGAGTCAGTGTATTAAAAAAGAATAAATATTAAATCATTAAAAATAACAGTAAAATTTTAATAAATATTAAAAATAAAAATTTTTGCCTTGACAACTGATTGAAATAAGCTGAAGTACTAAAAATGACTAAAAAATTAAATCAAAACATACGCAACATAAAAAGAAAAAATGAAAACAAAAATGTACTAATATGCGAAGAACTATATAGAGACGTTTCCATATGGTTACACTTTAAAATAAGTTTTTATTTGTTAACATTAGTTATCTACATTAGTTGACAAACTAACAACAAATAATACTTCTATAGAATATACTAATCTTAACATTTACTAGTACATCTAAGATCAAAAGCTGTATCTGTTAACAATAATGAACTAATAGAAACACAAATCTTTTTATTAACTTACATAAATGTTAAAAAATGCTGTAAAAGCATATTGCTCAATGTTAGTTAATGCATAAACTAATATTAACAAATTAAACTTTATTGTAAAGTGTTGGCATATATAAAGTAACAGCACTAACAATCCTAAATAACAATAAAAGTACAGACTTGAAGAGGATTTACTCACTTTTTACTCAAATGACGTGCAACATCGCACTTCCTGAAGCCGTCGAGGTTGAAGAGCCGCTTGGCCAGACGTTTGGCAGCGTCCAGATTGGCGCGGTTTCCGTTACTGAGAGTGTCATTACTGCCCAAACCCAAACGCTCAGTCAGCTCCTGATCCAAATCTGGGTCCACAGCAAAGCGAGGAGACTTCTCTCTGAACAAACGCACAAATAAGATTATTCTGCTGCGTTCAGTGCATCATCACAGAACATTGCACCACTTCAGTACATTAATTGATGAAAACAGAAATAGACTAGCACCATTTCATTCACAGGAAGATGTACCTTGGTACTTTCCTGTAAGAAGCACAAAAACCAATATAGGATATTTAAGATTAATAAAATCTATCGCAAGTTCTGACACCTCCTCCATGTTATAATTTCCAATGTTTAATCAATAATATAATCAAAGACATTACAAACTGAAGTAAGGGAATTACATAGTGACCAAAAACGTGTTTAACAAATGTTCTCTAAATAATTTCAGCTAAATGTGAGCAGGCATAAGTAGCACAGCAATAGCTAACAATACATTGTAAAATTATAGATTTTTCTTTTATGCCAAAAATCATTAGGATATTAAGTAAAGATCATGTTCCATGAAGATATTTTGTAAGTTTCCTACCATACATGTATCAAAACTTAATATTTGATTAGTAATATGAATTGCTAAGAACTTCATTTGGACAACTTTAAATGGAATTTTCTTAATATTTAGATTTTTTTGCACCCTGAGATTCAAATTCAGATTGTCAAATAGTTGTATCCTAATGAACCATACATCAATGGAAAGCTTTTTTATTCATCTTTCAGGTGATATATAAATCTCAGTTTCATAAAATTGACCCTTATGACTGTTTTTGTGGTCCAGAGTCACGAATGACAGAAATATTGAGAAAGTTTCACATATTAAGGAGATCACATATTAAATGAGTGATTTTACACTAGTGACATTGACGTAACTGTAGTATCTGTGGGATTTGGGCGTAAACTATGGTCACCAAGCTAGATAACAAACACAAACAGCTTTAGAGTCTGAACTCATTTCCATTTCGTAATTTTGTTAAATTATTTTTGTACTCTATTAATCTGATTTCCCCTGGTTTCTATAAATGAACTCCAGCAGACCTCAGCTCACCCTTTCTTATCAGTGCCTCACACTAAATCCACACCAAACACAAACCATGAGCAGAAATGTGTGAAACTCAAACAAAGACGTCTGGACACACAAAAAACACTTCTTAAAGAGACAAGCACGACAAATGAGTATGTGCTCCATATCTGGGTTATTAGCTTTAACTGAAACTAAAACTAAAGCCATCATTTATTATTACTTGATATAAACATTAAATAATAAACATTAACTGAAATGAAATTTAGAAGAAAAATAATAATAATTTGATTACAGATATTTGTCAAGACAACAATTTTCTTAAATTCACACAAATTTTCTCATAAATCCTCATGAAAAACAAACCATGTGAGGAAAAGGTGTGACAGGAAGTAAAGAAACACTTCTTTACAAAGACAAGCATGACTTATTACTGTTAACTGAAACTAAAACTATTTTCAGAGAAAAAAAAAATGCATTAATAAAAATAACTGGTGTGTGTTGTTTGTGTTTGCCCACTGTAGACGTTCTGGGTTGTTTCTTGTTTTTTCTAATACCAAATCTGACCCTGGAGCACAAACCAGTCTGAAGTCTCTGGGGTGTATTTGTAGCAATAGCCAAAAATACATTGTGTGGATCAAAATTATGAATTTGTGTTTTATGCCAAAAATCATTAGGATATTAAGTTAAGATCATGTTCCATTAAGATATTTTGTAAATTTCCTATTGTTAATATATCAAAACTTAATTTTGGATTAGTAATATGCATTGCTAAGAATTCATTTGGACAACTTTAAAGGTGATTTTCTCAATATTTAGATTTTTTTGCACCCTCAGATTCCAGATTTTCAAAGAGTTGCATCCTGGCCAAATATCATCTGATCCTAACAAACAATTATTTAATTTATTTATTCAGCTTTCAGATGATGTATAGACCTAATTTTTTTAAAAAAGGCCCTTAATACTGGTTTTGTGGTCCAGGGTCACAAATCATAAACAATAAAAATAGTTAAGCTCGCCTTTTCTGCTAAATACTATATTGCATTCATTAGGACAATGACAGGTGAATACAGCAATGATGATCAGTTTCTACCTGTACGGTGTGTGGCAGCGGGTCAGCGCAGAGCAATGCCAGCAAAACACCGAGTGGGCTTGTTTCCTCACACCATCTCTGCCAAAACGTCTCTCTGAGGTGCACCTCTGGACCTCAGCCATGTCTGTATTAATGCTCATCTTTTCACAGTCCACCTGAGCTGCTTGTCTCTATCTCCTCAGGTGTTTCTGGACATCTCTATGAGACCAATGCTGCTGTTTGAATCTAGTTGTGGTTAAATATCTTGATTCCAAAGATCCTGATTCCAAAGAACTCATTAGCTCACAAACTTGCCAGATATTTCCTTGTCAAAGTGTTTCTATCCCTTTGTGAACATTTCTGACGCTCTAATGACCCGAGTGTGGTGTGGCATATAAATTCTCTCAATCTCTCGCTCTACAGCGGCTCCTCGGTTCACACACACTTTAAAATGTACAAACCTTTTGTTTTCTTTCCCATGATCCTCTTTAGAGTAGCTGATTAATGAATCATTTGATCACACACACAAACACACACACACACACACACAGCAAATTAATGTTTAATCTTTCTCTGGACATACAGTAGTTTAGATATTTACCAGCTACAACTACAAACACTTAGATTAAAAATTTCAAGTTTCATAATTAAAGGTATTCACTTCTGCATTTACAGTAAGTGTGGTCATCAGTCCCCTAAAACCCAACAAATCAGTGCATGGGTAAGCCAGAATAAGTTAAAATAATAAAAAAAGACATAAAAAATGCATAATATTATAAAATACTTCTATTTCAAATAAATAAAGGACTTTCTTTTAAATCAAAGAATCTATAAAATAAAATGTATAATTTTCCACAAAAATATAAAGCAGCACAACATTTTTCTATATTGGTAAGAATAAGAAATGTTTCCTATGCCCCAAATCATCATATTAGAATTATTTCTGAAGGATCATGTGTCACTGAAGACTGGAGTAATAATGCTGAAAATGTAGCTTTGATCACAGGAATACAATGTTATTTTAAAAAATAAATTTTAAATAGAAAGCAGTTATTTTAAATTGTAAATATTTTACGTTTTAAAAAACCTTACCGATCCCAAACTTTTGAATGGTAGTGTATATTTACATACAATCCACTGGATGATTAACCTTATACTATTTCTCTGTACTCTTTCCATGTAGTCGAAACTTAGAACGAAAGAGAGATAGGGAGAAAGCTAAAGAAAGAGTTCAGATTGGGGTTTTCTGTGTCACTGGGCTTAACGTTTGGATAAGCACCTCCACAATGCTGCTACTGTTCCTGCCATGCTAAATGAACAACACACACATTTTAATTGACATAACAATTGAGCACTCATTATGAGACAACTGAGGATTTGATTGGCTCATAGGTTGGCTGACCAGAGCAAATCCATTATGTTGTGTTTATATTACTTAAAACTGTTGCATCTGATGCAGTGTAGGGAATTTCAATACAATATTTTCTTATTAAATGTGTGAAGTTTGTTCAATAAGGGCAAATGCAATAGTGATGCTTTTAATTCTAATGGTGTGTTTGATTCTAATACTGACACCTTTGCAAAAAGCACTTATGAAAGGCTGTCACCACCTAGTGGTTTACTTTAGCTACTACAGGATGGTAGTGTAATATTGCAGTATAATGCTGCACTGTGCCTCCAAATACACATAGCATTTAGAACAGATGCTAACTTTTTTGTTTTACAAGATATAAACAGAATGGAGACACAGGACGTATAAAATATCACATTATTCATCCTTGATTTATGAAGCAACATTCCTCTGATTGTGAAAATAAATATTTTTCAGACTATTCCCAGCCTCGTGGGTATCCATGTCTCAAGGTGATCTATGCAGCAGTAACTTCTGTTCTCTGCCAGCAATCATCTTTGCCTTTCATCTGTCCTTCACACACACACACACACACACACACACACACACACACACACACACACTCCTGTCTAAACTCAGCCTGCAGTCAAGTCATAGGGACAGCAGATGTAAGAGGTTAAACCAACAGACAAATAGGTCATTCAGAATCATTACGGTGTAAATTAGCTACACTTGGATAGATAAAAAAAAGACATTGCTTAGAATCCACCTCAAGCAATTCAACGTTAACCGGTCAAACCAAGCTGAAATGTACATATATTAAATCATAAATAGAATAAATGAAATATTATATATTATTTTATATTGATTAGTTATCCTAAACACTGGTTTGGAGTAATATATCTGGTGACGTCTACATCAAGCTCACAAAAAGTATTCTTGATTATGGGGGGGAAATATAACCTTGGCGGTTTACTTAAGATTCACCAATATTCAAGTCACAGTAAACAAAAATCGCAGTATGTTTTACTTCAAAGGAAACTGTGCTTGCATACTCCCTCTGCTGGAGAAACCGAGCTATTGCAAATATCATATTAGTAGGGCAGGTTTACTCGGGGCTCGTCCAAATACACACACTTGCAGTCTTTCCACTTGACCACTGTATACTTACTGTATACCACTGTATTTCCTGTAAGTTTTCAAGTGGACGTGAAGATCACAACTTTTCACTTATAGTGATGTAAAAATGCAAGCGTTTATAGAGATTTATTTAGATTTTCAATACTTTTCATTTTAAAATAACACTTCTAAATGTCTGGTCAATAGTCCTTATGAAAGACAACACTATTTAATAATTGTGGTGCTTCTAATAAAGTGATAAAAAGCAGTTGCAAATGTTGTACAAAATAAATATACTCATCTTTGCACCAATAAAACATGCAACACTTTAATGTTTTACTACCTACTTATTTGAAATATCTAATTATAATCAACATTAAACTTACACTGGAAAGGTTTGCACAACCTCTCATGGGATCTTGGCAAAAAAGACTCACGTGTTATTTCCAGAACACGATGCATGATACACTTTTTAAGTCCTGGGACTGTCTTGTGCACTTACTTTCTGTTGCATGCTTGTGCTCCCTAGTGGCCAAGTGTGCAAGTGTAAGTATTTAGATAAGCCTCAGAATGGCATACTTCCATACTGCACAGATAAACTTCTACAACCAGAGCACATTAGGAAGTTCTTTCCCAATACATACAATTGCTCACTTCAGTGATGGAAATGACACAGACCTGGGAAGTGGAAGTGGGGGGTTGCTCTGCCAGCTCTGTCCGTTGCGATCGTCTGATCCGCTGCTGAGACGTTCACTGGATGGTGCCCGTGTGGCATCCGTGTCCCCTGTAATCGTCATCAATGACTCTGAAAGGCTGGGCATCTCTATGTGTGCCAATGGAGCGAAGCTGAGCTCCACGATTTGCCGGGCACTCTGGTAGATCTGACCCTGCACCTGTGGAGTCAGTGTGGGGAGGTCAAAGGTCAGGACAGTTTGAGTGCTAGAGGTCAGAAGGTCGAGACTGTCCAGACTGCTGTAGGAGGTGCCCTTGGCACGGTGTGACTCCATGATGTACTCAAAATGCCGGCTGAATGTGTCCAAACTGTCTCTGGACCTTCTGCGAGGACCATGGACTAGGATAGGAGATTTTAGAGCTGGGTGCTCATTAATGAAACGACCTTGAGGCCTAGAAAAAGATAGGCTTGTTATTTCTGATATTTTGAACCATGATTAATCATTTAACAGTTTCTTAAAAAAATTTACATTGGTGTTTGCCACTTCCCACCTCTTTAGCATTATTCTGTAAAACTCCTCTTCTTCATCATCCCGCTCCTGATCGGCCAACAGCCGCCTCACATCACCCTGCATCCTGACAGTGACCCAGCTCGCAACATCCTCCTCTTCCTCCTCCTCCTCCTCCTCCTCCTCCTCCTCCTGTCCATCTGTTCTTTCATTCGGCATCTCTCCTAGCGGGCTACTCCCAGCACAGGAAGTTCCCATGACACTTCGGTTACTCCAAAACGCGGAGTCAGCGTCCTCTTGCTCTGCTAACAGCACATCGTCTATGTCTGTCTCCCGATAACATCGTAACGGAATGGCGTCCAGATCAGTCTCGGAGTATTTCAACGTTCGCCGAATTATGCCTGTTTTGGGGGAGGTGCCTGGGGCTGCAGGGGGCGGAGTCACTAGCTCCACCTCCACGTGTTGGACGTCATGATTAGCTCTGAGAGCAAGCTCCTTCAATTGCAGATAAGAGGGTGGTATTGGGGTGGTGTGACCACTTGGTGGAGCTGTGGAGAATTCTGGAACATCTAGGTGGGTAACAAACAATATTTATTAAGCTATGAAGACAACTAAATCAGTTTGGGTTAATCAATACCAACAATGTTTTGTTGATGACTATATTTCAGCTCAGTTATATTCCAGCATTATTCCACTTTAATGTGGTGAGTTACTTAAACACTTTCATTCACTTGAAACCATCAACACTTAATTACTAATGATGGAATCTAAGTGATCATTAAAACTGATATTAAAGAGGTCAAGAGGCTACTTACTCTTCTCTTGTTTGCTATAAGTTTTTTCTGCTGGAGTGCCAAACAGAAACTCCCACTTGGCACGAGCAGTTTTCTGACAGTGCAGAGATGGACCAGGCACTAAAGAAATGCCATCAGACTGCAACACCCACACAACATAAACACATTAGCTTATAATAAACACTGAACTCAATGTACTAGAAAATAACAGGCCTCTTTCTTTACAAGGAACAGTGTAATGAACAATGTTTGAATTCAATCATTGAATGCTTCTATGAACAGGGGCTCACCTGTATTCCTGATGATGGGTGATCTGATTGGTTGCTGTTCTGGCTGGACTCAGGTGAGATGCAATCTCGGTCTCCTAGGCTTCCCGTTACTCCACTAGAGCTCGGGGATGACCCAACCAAACCCTGCTGATCTTCAAACCCCTGTTCGTCCTCTCCTCTCTCCCCATCGCCCTCTTCTAATACCACCGGCCCTAGAAGCAAAGCCTGTCTTCTCCTCCATTCTGCCCGTCTCTGTTGATGTGTTAGCCTGGTCATCTCCACTAAACTTTCCCCAGGGCTGTGGTTTGCTCCACATAACAAATTGCTCACATTCTCCTCTCCTCGTTCCATGACCTCAACCCTGTCTCTTTTTCTGTACACTGGACTGCTGCTATGGAGATTTCCTTCAAGTTTTTCTGACAAACTGAACTTCCCTTCATCCTTCTTTGCCTGCTCTTTCCACTGCTGTCTAGATGTCCAACTGACTGGACAATCGTCTACACTCTGACCGATAAACAACCGCCTGGAGATCTCCACGCTCTCTGCCACGACATGGTCATCCCAGTCATCCTCGTCCAGGAACCAGGGTTCCGCAGATGTCCACTCCTCTCCAGTGTACTGTGGAGGCTTGTGACGGTGTAAAGTGGGGCTGTCAGAAACTGGCAGGTCAACTCTGAGCTGGCGAGGATCTCGCAGTGGAGAACACACATCTGCTTTGGACAAACCTGGACGAAGAAGACGTGATGGAAGGGCCACAGAATCAGGGTCTCCTCCCACTGGGACAGAGCAGAATGATGTACTGGTCAGGTCATCTCTTAAATCTGAGCTCTTAGTAGCTGGTGCTTCATGCATCCCATTAGTCATAGCATGGTCTTCACGCACAGGTATATTCATCCTGACAGCCGAGCGCTGCACTCGCCTCTGCTGTGAGGTCTCATGCTGGATTTTTCTAGAAGGATACCCATAGTTTGTGCTGCTTAGATTAGACAAACCCCCGAAAACAATGGGGGGAGGAGAACTTCGGACCTCGTTGAAAATTGTTGACACCTTGGTGGCCTCTTCAGCAATCTTGCGGGCTATCTCAGGACTGTTCAGAGCTGAGGAATTATTACTTCCACTCAGCTGGTTCAAACCATGAGTGGGTGTATCTGTGAGGCTGGTCCTTTGCTCTGACAGAGGCCTGCCTTCACTCCAGCTTCCCGAACTTTGATTGACTTGAGCAGAGCAGTCTTGCTTTGAAATGAGATTCTGCTTGGGGCATTCTTGAGACCTGGAGGTGGATTTCTGCTGGTTGTTGTGGCCTGTTTGGGATAAGAAAGCATCTGATGCTGGGCTTTTGTGGGCCCCACAAGCAGCTCCTACCCTGCCTGGGTCAGGATCATGGCGGTAGGCACTGCTGTTTGGCAATGGGGGACCTGCCCAAGACTGGCATCGTTCCCTCTGGTGTTGATGAATCTCTGGACTCCTGTCTGAGCAATGAGAAAACTTACACCTCAATTGGGGAGACCCAAATTCTTTCAGTGCTCGCTGTGTTGCAGCTTGACCGATAGGATTCAAAGTAGAACCCATGTGCTGGTGAAATGGACTATCATTGCTTGAAGATTCAGCAGGTCGTGAACACACTGGATCACTATACCTCTTAAGTGGGCAAGCCGCTACCTCCTTTATTCCACCGGGACTATTAGAAGGACTCTTTACGGTTTTGATCCGGGCCTTCTCAATGTAGCTGAAAGTGACTACAGACCTCTGTCTGAGCTCTGGTTTAGAGGTCTTGTGATGGCTGCAGGTTTGACAAGGTGTTCCAGGACCAGATGTCTGTCTGGAGTATGACGAGTGGGCATGTTTTAATTGTTTACTGTCAATGTTGTTGTTGAGGCCAGAGGGCACCTGTTGGAATGGTTCCTGTTGGGGAATGCTGCATCTTTGAGGGGAATCCAAAGAACTGTGTGAAGGCTGCAGTCTGAAGCTAACATTTGGTTTGAATGAGCTGCTGGGAGGTATGGGAAACCCATAGGCTGCCTGTGCTAATTTGGTCAAAGCTTCGATGGGACCATCTTGTTCCACTGTCGTCTCACAGGAACTACCTTTCCCATCATGCTCTGGTGAGGATCTCACCTCCACATACAAATGAAGGACTTTCCCTGTTTGAGACATGGCGTCATAACAGTACAACACAAAAAGACACTGTGATGAAAACTGAAGAAGAGATGAACAGAATGAAACAGGGATCCCTTTCCCGTTCTGGTCAGTTTGTGAATTCCTGTGATTGTTTGTGAGTGTATTTTTAGTTCATTGAGTTGCCGTTCTCCAGATGCCCTTTCCTGCCAGACCAGCTACTCCAGACAGATAATAGCATGGACCACTGCACCTAACACAGGTAAAAAGGACAGACAATTAATACACTGCAATTGTTCAAATGCAACCTATACATTTTGTGAAGTATTTTCCTTGTCACAGTCACTTTTGGTTTGATCCAAAGCTTGCAATACAAAGCAATGTGGCAGAGAAGTACAGTACATTTCTCGGTCATGACATATAAGTAGAAATTCAATTATACAGAAGCAACAACCTGCTTATATCAGCAGTGATCATCTGACTCATTTTTTTTCCCACTGATGACATACTCATTCTACCATCCATTTAACCAATGGGTCTTGCATTAAACAAACAGAGAATGTCTTCCAGCAGAGACTAAATACACCACTGGAAAAAGACTTCTGGACTGCATTTTTTGCAATATTTATTTTGGAACACATTCATTCTGTTTGAGAAATGACAAATTGACCATCTGCATGAAGGGATGAACTTATTTACTGCTTACCAGAGAAGTTAATCCCTAAAATCCTAGTTACACACACAAAGATTTATGTCATGTGCTAAACCTCAGTGACTCATACTGTAAACTCCCACTCAGGCCTACAAATATTAGCAGTGTTTATATAGAAGAACATACTGATACACCTTCCCCCAAAACCACGTATGGGAAATTTCAAATAAGTGAATGAATCGACATGAATTTGATATATTTCCAGAATGCTATGACTGACGAATCAGAATCAAGTGCTCCAGACATTTTCACATACACCTGTAAATAAGCAAATGTGTATTATTTTGCTTGGAAATATGTTTCTCTTCTAGAAAAGTGCTTCCTGCAGCCTCTGAGGCACCCGGTGATTGATTAAAGGTTCTCATGTGTGTTGCACACACACACATATACACACACGAACATGCTCTGAAAGTGCAGGCACATGTCATTGACTTTGATGCTGCAGCACAAGTGAAGGATAAATGAAAGCCACTCTAATGTTAACAATCAATCAGTGAGATTCTCTAAAACAGGGTATGCATGGACACAAACTTTTACTTTCTAAAAGGAAAACCTCCATTGACACCATTTACTCCCAGAAAGGCTCTTTACAGGGAAGCCGGACTGTTACTGAATGTAAGCCCACACAACCGAAAGTAATGTAATTCTGATGGCTCATTAAAAGTACATGCCTGGTATCTAGATCAGGTCAATGATTTGCTGGTTAGCATGCCCCAGTTCCCATTTAAAACTCCAATTGAACAGTATTTTTCAAGATCTTAAAAAGGTTTAAACAATGAAAAACTAGAATGTAAAATAAAATTGAAATTTCATTTCTGAAAATGGTCATTTTTATCTCAATTCTGACTTTTCCCTCACAATTGAAGTTGATATTTCACAATTTCAACTTTGTTTCTTGCAGATCTGATAAAAATAATTCAGAATTGCAAGATAACAAAACAAAATTGACAGATGTAAACTCAGAATTCAGATTTCTTTCTTGCAATTCTGAGTTTATGTCTTACAATTCAAACCTTTTTTTTCCTCTGAATTCTGAGTTCACATCTCACAGTATTGTTTTTTTTTTATTATTTTTTTTTTTCATCTCACAATTCTGATTTTGTGTATTGCAATTTCTACTTTTCCCCCTCAAAACTGTGAGAAAAAAGGTAGAATTGTGTTCATGAAAACTTTAACTTTTTTTATTCTGTAGTGGAAACAGGCTTTCGTTACATCCACTAAACTACCAACACATCAGCAAACTTTACATCGGAGTACACAAATTCTAGAAGTTGTAATGTTTAGGTTTGGGGAAAAGGTGCTCATATGTGCATTTGATTTGAGCGAACAGAACAACTGCTCACTCAAATATTAGGAAACTAACCTATCTGTATAAAAGCAGTCAACTTTAAAAATGCAAAACTATGAAATGGAGAAACTAACATCAGATGTATTTCCCTCTTTTGAGTTAACCTTTGCTTTAACGGTTTAAGCAATTTTTTCAATTTCATTATCTGATATTAAATTGTTGACCTGATTAATATTAATGAGTTAAGCGAGTCCACTGCAGCCTCCATCATCAAAATGTGCATCTCTGTATCAAAACACACATGTACAAGCAATCAAGTATATACACACACACACACACACACACACACACACACACACAAGCCTCTGCTCACAATAACATCTCTCTCTTCTCATTTTCTCCCTGGACTTTCTCTCTCCAAAAATATTCACTCATCCGTCTGCACTGCAGGAGAATTAAAGGCCATCTCAGCTAATTCACTGAATACCATCTGCGCCGTTGGGGCCATTTAAACAGACACCTTCACACCTTTATCACCAGCTCACTTACTCTGTCCATTATAACCTTCCTCATTAAAGGCCTCGCTAAATATCACAGTCTGCTGCACTTCTTTATTGTCCAAAATACCTTGTGCAGTCTATTAGAAAAAAATATCAAAGGAAAATGCATGTTGACAGGCTTCTTGAGTTTTAATTGCACCTGTGAATGAGTTTGAGTTCACCATAACAACAGAACCACCTGTAACACAAACACTTTATATAATGGAGGAAAGAACGAGACACTTCAGAGCCGTAATGGCCCCCCTCGGGTATCAGCGGTCCCCGGGTGTCTGTTCTGCATGTTTACAGCCAGAGTCACAGTCTCATTAAACAGTGTCACAGAAACCGTCTCTAACGTCAGCAGGCACAGAGTCAGATCTGTGCTAATATTAGCCGCTGCATCTGACCGCAGTCCTGAGATTCAGAGGACAGACAGCTGACTATTTCCAGTTTCCACCAAAGAAAAATGTACATCATTTACTTTCTTGAAGACTCAAAATTGGACTTTTGTCTGCTATAAAAAAGAGAGGATTTTGCAAGGTTGTAAATTAAAGATATTAATAGAGTATGAATAAAAAGTATATACATTTTTTTTAAAACACTGCCAATTTTCATACATACATGCATACATATATGCACACGCACACCCTCACACACAAATTCAACACGCTGAATTAAATAGGTTTATATATATATATATATATATATATATATATATATATATATATATATATATATATATATATATATATATATATATATATACATATATACACACACACACACAGTACAGATCAAAAGTTTGGAAACATTACTATTTTTAATGTTTTTGAAAGAAGTTTCTTCTGCTCATCAAGCCTGCATTTATTTGATCAAAAATACAGAACAAAAAATAATATTGGGAAATATTATTACAACTTAAAATTATTGTTTTTAAATTTATTATACTTTAAATTATCATTTATTTCTGTGATGCAAAGCTGAATTTTTAGGATCATTATCACATGATCCTTTAGAAATCATTCTAATATGATGATTCATTATCAAAGTTGGAAACAGTTCTGCTGCTTAATGTTTTTTCAGAACATGTGATACTTTTTTAGGATACTTTGATGAATAAAAAGTAAAAAAAAAAAAATATATTATACATACATATTTTGTAATAACAATATACACTACTGGTCAGTATTTTTCTTTCTTTCTTTTTTTTTTTATAAAATCGATACTTTTATTCAGCAAGGATGTGTTAAATTGATAAAAAGTGATTATTAGAATATATATTATTAGACTTTTTTATTTTTATTTTGAATAAATGCAGTTCTTTTTAACATTTTATTCCTCAAATATATTAGACAGCAGAACCGTTTCCAACACTCATAATAAATCAGAATATTAGAATGATTTCTAAATGATCATGTGATCGACTGATGTTACATGTGACACTGAAGGCTGGAGGAATGATGCTGAAAATTCAGCTTTGCATCACAGGAATAAATTATTTTTTTTAAGTATATTCAAATAGAAAACTATTATTTTAAGTTGTAATAATATTTCACAATATTACAGTTTTTTCTGTATTTTTGATCAAATAAATGCAGGCTTGATGAGCAGTAGAAACTTCTTTCAAAAACATTAAAAATAGTAATGTTTCCAAACTTTTGGTCTGTACTGTATATATATATATATATATATATACACTGAACTGGCATTAGTGGCTTCTCACACTTTAATTTAAAACTAAAATATTGGATTATGTCTATTTTAGTCTTTCTACTTTGAAATGTCATGCTTAAATCAATGTTATTTGCCATTTATTTGAGATTAACTCTCAAATTTACAAGCAATTTCTGAGTATTTTTTTATGTGTAAGATTTACTTTAAGACAATTTTCACTCGTAAAATTGCTACAAAAGTTCAAAAATAATTGAAAAGAACACACTGAATTAAATGGAAAATTGTGCAGTAGAAAGACTGAAACAGTATAGTATTAATTAAACAGAATCTGTATTATTTAAGATATTATTAAATTCTTATAAAACATAACGAATAATTTTTGATTTATTCACAACTTCAAATTTCTTGTTTTAAAGTGTAACAGATAAGTCTCAAAACTCCATTATAATCAGTCATTTAAAACATAATTAACATAATTAATAATAATCACAGTTGGTTTATTTCCAAATTTAAGAAATCATTTTTACAAGGTCAATTAGATGCTAAAAATGGACAGAATGCAATTTTAGAAGATAGGCATGAGTGTAAGACAATGACAGCGTTGCAATTTTTCTGTCTGTAGTTTGCATAATTTTGAAAGCTTTAACAGAGACAGCTTTATCCTTCTCTTTAATAAGTGAGGAAAACTGCCTATGAGAATGGCAACCGGAACAAAAGAGGCCGAACACAACATCAAGACAGCCGTAACAGCAAAGCTCCTTCTGATCAAACTGATCCGCGTGGATTTAACATCTTTCAGTTGACCGATGCATACATTTGCTCTGAATTATAAGGACACATCTGAATGAACGCCATCTCTCTCCTTCTCTCCTTCCCTTCCTGTCTGTCACTCATTCACTTTTTCACAAGACTTCAGATAACTCACACTGGATCCTGTCCAGAGGCACAACTGTCACTCTGACAGAAAACAAGTTTCTGGAGCAGGCTGCTCAATGTCAAATGTTTTCTGGGAAAAGGACAGGCCTCTACAGGTAATGTATTTAACTTTAACTAGAACCTACATTTACATTCAACATCAAGTGGAGATCTAAAACAGTACCATATCTGTACCTCGAAAAAGGAAAGTAAAAACTATTACATGAAAAAACGTACATTTATTAATTTTAGCATGAACTCCAAAGATTCAACAATGTGTAAAATGTCAATATGTAATGCATAAAAAATATTAATCTTAAAATCCTAACACATGTAACAAATGCTCACTGTAAAAAATAAAAATCATAATTTTAGCTGTAAAAACCTTTTAATTAGTTAATAGTACATTCACTATAGACATATTGGGAGATTTTACATAATAATGTTAAATATAATAATATAAATATAATATAATATATAAATATAATAATGTAAAATAAAGTTAAGTTTACAATTTTTGGAAGTGAAAAAGAACTTGATGTACTATAATAAAACTATAATAAATTTAAGACTAAAACTTAACTTAAAACATTATAGACAATGTAGTATATATTAATAATTTATCAAACGAAAATACAAAAATATATAAATATATACAAATAAATATAAAATATAACTATAAGATAAATAAAAAAAAAATTACTAAAACTAACTAATTGAAATGAAAACACTAAATATAAAAATAAAAACGGATTCAATTTATTAATAAAAACTATATTAGTACTTAAATGATACTTAAATAATACTGGATGATATAAATGTGACCATGGAGCACAAAAGCAGTCTTTAGTTGCTGGGGTATATTTTTAGCAAAAAAAAAACCTTGTACAAATAAAAATTATCGATTTATATTTTATGCCAAAAATCATTAGGATATTAAAGATCATGCTCTATGAAGATATTTTGTAAATTTCCCACTGTTAATATATCAAAACTTAATTTTCAATCAGTAATATGCATTGCTAAGAATTCATTTGGACATTTATTATTATTATTTTTATTTTTGTTACTGTAAATTTCATACTTTATCATTATTTTCTTTTAATCCATGCAGCAAAGCTGAAAAGAAATGGTGACAGATGCTGAATTATATACTTTCCCTTACACTGACATATACTTTCATTTGAAGTCTCATTATTAAGTAAATAAACACAAATAGGGTCATGATAACACATCCTGCTCTGGAGAAGGGGAAAGTGTGCGTGGGATGGTTGAGCCCTCATATCATAAATGTGTTGTGACTTGTCCTCGTTCCTGAAATGTATTCAGAAAAGATTGATCAACAGCAGCTGTCATATTCTCCACGCACACAGAGACGCCACAAACACAAGTCCTGAAAACTACAGAGAAATCTGCTACTTATGACAACACAACACAAACCCCTCCCACACCTGCTGAAACTATTTATAAAACTACTATTTTTATGCTTTCTGAACAACAACACAATATGGTGCGGGATGAGTTTCACACAGAAGTGAAGTAAAAAAAAAAAATAAAAAAAAATACCTAGGTTTATGGACATTTCAATTCCCACCCATAGGAATGAGAAATTGAATATTATTATTATTAAAACAATGATGATGATGATGATAATAATAATAATAATAATAATAATTGAATTTCTTAATAAATTATTAATATAAAGCATCAACACCTCTTCTACCAAACTAAGTATATATATATATATATATATATATATATATATATATATATATATATAATTTGTATTAAATAAAACATATTTTAAATATTAATAATACACATTTAATAATAACCAGAAGGCACAACCCAAATAAATAGTTAACTAGCATGACTGTAAGCTAATTATTATCAATCAATCAAATGATTATATGCATGTTTAGAGGTTTGTGTTGTCATTTTACAATGCCTTTAAAAGTGGCTCATGCAATCAGAATTTGGATTGATCTTTTCTGTTCTACAAGCTACAGTGAATCATTTCATTGCCACTTTCACCTCTACTTCTGTGCTGTCAAAAAGACATAGGAGTCAGGCGACAGAGGTGACTTTCAGTCTTCCATACGATACCTCTGCTAATCATTATAATAATACCAAAGATCAGAAACCTCGTCTGTCTGTCTGAAATGATCTGTGACCAACATTAGGTTTACAAGCATGTAGAGTAAACTGCTTTTCAAACATCCAACATGACTTGAGGAATCACTCATGTCTGTAATGCAATAATGTGTGACATTAAATGACAAAGTTTAGTACATAAGTGTCAGGAGTTTGTTCAAATCCCCTAAGCTAAGCATGAGTGATAGTAATAGTGAAGTAATAGTGTTCGCTTTAGCAAACACCAACAAAAGAGCCAAGAATAGCATGTGCTGATGCAGTCCAATGCGTCTTATTTCTCTCTCTCTCTCTCTCTCTCTCTCACACACACACACACACACACAGAGTTCCTATAGTTCTACTTTCTCCTCCTCTTAACAGGATTTACTGTATCAGCTACAGTGTGTGAAACACAAACACACCTGCAGTCGTGATCCCAGGCCTTCCATTAACACGGCCATGAACCCTTTCTACTACACCTACAGATCCGTAATTGTGTTATTCTTATGAAAACACGTCCAGGCCTCAATGCTTCTTGAAATCAAATAAAAAAATAAAAAAAACATGAGAAATGGTCTTTTGCATAAACAAGTTAAAATTTTAGGAACATCAAAATTGCTTTGTAAACTTACTGACATGAAAATATACACATCTGACCCAAATAATCAGTGTATTCATTTTATAAGTATTTATTTAAATTTTCCTTAATAGTGATTCTCATTAGAATCTCAATGAATTTTGTAAAAAATATTAAATCATCATAAATTAAATTAGAAACATTTAAGCACAAACAATACTATGATGTACAAATGTGCAAATTAAGTGTACCGTTCAAAAGTTGGGGTTACGTTTTTTTTATTCAGGCAAGGGTTGCATTAAATTAATCAACAACTATTATTATAATTATTTTTAATTGTTATGAAAAGATGTATAGTATGCAAATAAATGATGCTCTTTTGAACTTTCTATTCACCAAAGAATCATATATATATATATATTAATCATTGATAATAATCAGAAATGTTTCTTGTTCGTCATATTTGAATGATTTCTGAAGATTATGTGACACTGAAGACTGGAGTAATGATGCTGAAAATACAGCTGTGCATCAATAGATTAAATTACATTTCAAAATGTATTCACACAGGGCCGGTTCTAGACATTTGGAGGCCCTAGGCAAAATGTATGTTGGAGGCCCCCCTGCCACACCCTCCTCCCCTCCATCTTTTAGAATTCACGAGTTCACACTTACACATCAAATTAAATAGAGTAAAGATATATGCGTATTTGGCGAGCTGTCCGGAGGAGGGCTCTGGGCTCTGAATTTTGGGCCCGAACCAAGAGTATTAACCCCTGTTTGTGATAGAAATAATCTAGAACTAGATTGCATTGTATTTTGGATTGTATTGTTTACATCCAATAAGAGATTATTAAAATCAAAGTGAGGAGATGAGGTGGTGGAGGGATACTGATAAACTGTCAGTGAGCAGAGGTAAGTCTGCAGTATATACCTCTTATCTCGTTGATACACAACATATTAAATAAACTTGACCTCTCTGAGGACTTTAGAGTCTTAAAGTCGGATGAGAATCCATGAGTTTTTGATCATACGGTTGATGTTAGTGGCTGGTCACCTTATATGCAATCTCAGACTTGGTATTAAATAACATTCAGGATGAATCACATTTCAAACTCAAGAGATGGAGTCTGAATTGAATCCGCGCTGGTCAGATGGTAGGATTTTCATGGTACAAGCTCGCTAATGGTCTCAAATCAACTTATGACATACACGTGCATGCAAAGGGCATGCATTTAGTTAAGTGTATCTTGATATGAGGTCACTAGGTGGACTGAAAACACTAACAAGCTGAGTGCATTAGTGCAAGTCAACTGATTTGAATGCAAACTTGAGATTAGAGTGGTCAGTGAATCATTAATTTGCTCTCATGACATTCACAGCGAATGCATTACTGATCTGAATTACAGTTCCCATGAAAGGACTGATTCATGTGATTTAGAGACAGATGGAAAGAGTGGGAGAATGACAGGAGTGTGTGAAAAGAAATGCATGAAAGGTTATTAAGGGTGTAAAAGAAGAAAGAGACTGTAGAAAGCAGAAAGCATGTGTGGGCAGCAGGAGGGATGAAAGAGTTTCACACGGATTCTCGGGCTTCATAAGAAACATGAATATTCTGAATATTCATTTAATCTGCATATTTCATGAATATTCTGAATATTCATTTAATCTGCATATTTCAAAAGAAAGAAATTCTGGACGATGCACAAATGTATGAAAAGTGAAGAAATCACAGTTTTTTTCGTTTGCTAAACGACAGTGGGCACAACTGGAGTCACATGTGCAAAACTCTAACTACAGTCTGCACAGCAGCAGTTCATGTGGACCAAACTCTAGTTCGTTTTTCATTGCTTGGACACAGTTTTCAAAACTCTACACACTTATCCCATGACTTTAACCACAACCTGCACAACACTGTGGATTTACAGCACTTTGTTCAAATGCTAACACACTGCTGTCAAAACTGTGAACCACACATTCAAAACAGAAGAGATTTTAGCCTTGTGCCTTTCAAACACTGCTGATTGCAATTTCAGCTGAAAGGCTAAGCAGGTGTATTGTCTTAGATTTGTTATACACAAACAAATATATATATATATATATATATATATATATATATATATATATATATATATATATGCATATATATATATATAAAGTATGTAATGCAAATTTTCCATCATACAAACAGGTGGGAGTTACATCCTTACAGTAAATGAAAACATTACTGGAATTTATTTATTTATTTATTTATAGAATATATACACAGATATACATTACAGTAAGTTTGACTGTAAAATATATTTTTACAACAGGACCCATAGGCTGCCCCCAACAGGAGGAAGAGAAAAAATATTTTCAGATGCGCAGCAAAGTGCTATTGTTGACATGGTTGTTGTCAACAATGCAATAAAACTGCGGGAGATTCAAGATGGAGTGCTGGCTGATAATGATATATTTGGAAACGGTGCAGAGGAAGCAATGTTAGGTCAAAGGGCCACTGTGGAGGTTCCAGACCAAAGGGGGGGAAATATCACCATGTGTGCTGCAATGGCCATTGATGGTTTGCTTCTCAACACAGCACTCATTGGCTCATACAACACAGAAAGGCTTATAGCTTTCCTAAAACAGCTCTATGCTCAGCTAGTGCCAGCAGAACAGGGGGAGCCAGTAAGAACCCCCCAAGTTTTTGTCATAGTTTGCGATAACGTTGCTTTTCACCACTCTGCGGCTGTCACAGATCGGTTTGCAGCACATCGCAGACTTATGGTTTTGTACGTGCCTGCAGATTCACCCTTCTTCAACCCAAAAGAGAAGTTTTTCTCTGCCTGGAGGTGTAAAGTGTTTGATCACCACCCACATGACTAAATGTCTCTTTTGGAAGTCATGCAGGTGCATGGCAAGAGAGAACATTAGATGTGATGTTGATGAAAACCTGTGGCCTGATACTAGAGAGATTCAGGATTAGCCCCTCAATTATTTGTTCGAATTACAGTATGTACTTTTAGTTTCTACCTTTTTTTCTCATTACAAATTAAATTACTACGGACTATTGAAGCAAACTGCTAATTTTCATTTACCTTAAAGAATTATGTTCTAAAATGTAAATAAATCATGTGAAAGAATGTCAGTCTTTTCTTTGAAGAAAATATGACTTTGTATGAAGTCACTGAAATAGTTCAAACTGTAAAGATGAAAAGTTTGTATTTTCTTTATTGGTGTTTGATGCTAGTGTTTCTCCTCTCTGTGTGTTCTGAGTGACGGTGTGTGTTATCTCAGCGAGGGTTGTGTGTGGTGTTTCTCCTCTCGGTGTGTTCCGAGTTACGGTGTGTGTTATCTCAGCGAGGGTTGTGTGTGGTGTTTCTCCTCTCGGTGTGTTCCGAGTTACGGTGTGTGTTATCTCAGCGAGGGTTGTGTGTAGTGTTTCTCCTCTCGGTGTGTTCTGAGTGACGGTGTGTGTTATCTCAGTGAGGGTTGTGTGTAGTGTTTCTCCTCTCTGTGTGTTCTGAGTGACGGTGTGTGTTATCTCAGCGAGGGTTGTGTGTGGTGTTTCTCCCCTCGGTGTGTTCCGAGTGACGGTGTGTGTTATCTCAGCGAGGGTTGTGTGTGGTGTTTCTCCTCTCGGTGTGTTCCGAGTGACGGTGTGTGTTATCTCAGCGAGGGTCGTGTGTGGTGTTTCTCTTCTCGGTGTGTTCCGAGTGACGGTGTGTGTTATCTCAGCGAGGGTTGTGTGTGGTGTTTCTCCTCTCGGTGTGTTCCGAGTGACGGTGTGTGTTATCTCAGCGAGGGTTGTGTGTGGTGTTTCTCCTCTCGGTGTGTTCCGAGTGACGGTGTGTGTTATCTCAGCGAGGGTTGTGTGTGGTGTTTCTCCTCTCGGTGTGTTCCGAGTGACGGTGTGTGTTATCTCAGCGAGGGTTGTGTGTGGTGTTTCTCCTCTCGGTGTGTTCTGAGTGACGGTGTGTGTTATCTCAGTGAGGGTCGTGTGTGGTGTTTTTCCTCTCGGTGTGTTCCGAGTGACGGTGTGTGTTATCTCAGTGAGGGTCGTGTGTGGTGTTTTTCCTCTCGGTGTGTTCCGAGTGACGGTGTGTGTTATCTCAGTGAGGGTTGTGTGTAGTGTTTTTCCTCTCGGTGTGTTCCGAGTGACGGTGTGTGTTATCTCAGTGAGGGTTGTGTGTGGTGTTTTTCCTCTCGGTGTGTTCCGAGTGACGGTGTGTGTTATCTCAGTGAGGGTTGTGTGTGGTGTTTCTCCTCTCGGTGTGTTCCGAGTGACGGTGTGTGTTATCTCAGTGAGGGTTGTGTGTAGTGTTTTTCCTCTCGGTGTGTTCCGAGTGACGGTGTGTGTTATCTCAGTGAGGGTTGTGTGTAGTGTTTTTCCTCTCGGTGTGTTCCGAGTGACGGTGTGTGTTATCTCAGTGAGGGTTGTGTGTGGTGTTTTTCCTCTCGGTGTGTTCCGAGTGACGGTGTGTGTTATCTCAGCGAGGGTTGTGTGTGGTGTTTTTCCTCTCGGTGTGTTCCGAGTGACGGTGTGTGTTATCTCAGTGAGGGTTGTGTGTAGTGTTTTTCCTCTCGGTGTGTTCCGAGTGACGGTGTGTGTTATCTCAGTGAGGGTTGTGTGTAGTGTTTTTCCTCTCGGTGTGTTCCGAGTGACGGTGTGTGTTATCTCAGTGAGGGTTGTGTGTAGTGTTTTTCCTCTCGGTGTGTTCCGAGTGACGGTGTGTGTTATCTCAGTGAGGGTTGTGTGTAGTGTTTTTCCTCTCGGTGTGTTCCGAGTGACGGTGTGTGTTATCTCAGTGAGGGTTGTGTGTAGTGTTTTTCCTCTCGGTGTGTTCCGAGTGACGGTGTGTGTTATCTCAGCGAGGGTTGTGTGTGGTGTTTCTCCTCTCTGTGTGTTCTGAGTGACGGTGTGTGTTATCTCAGCGAGGGTTGTGTGTGGTGTTTCTCCTCTCGGTGTGTTCTGAGTGACGGTGTGTGTTATCTCAGCGAGGGTTGTTTGTAGTGTTTCTTCTCTCGGTGTGTTCTGAGTGACGGTGTGTGTTATCTCAGTGAGGGTTGTGTGTAGTGTTTTTCCTCTCGGTGTGTTCCGAGTGACGGTGTGTGTTATCTCAGCGAGGGTCGTGTGTAGTGTTTTTCCTCTCGGTGTGTTCCGAGTGACGGTGTGTGTTATCTCAGTGAGGGTCGTGTGTGGTGTTTCTCCTCTCGGTGTGTTCCGAGTGACGGTGTGTGTTATCTCAGTGAGGGTCGTGTGTAGTGTTTTTCCTCTCGGTGTGTTCCGAGTGACGGTGTGTGTTATCTCAGCGAGGGTCGTGTGTGGTGTTTCTCCTCTCGGTGTGTTCTGAGTGACGGTGTGTGTTATCTCAGTGAGGGTCGTGTGTAGTGTTTCTTCTCTCGGTGTGTTCCGAGTTACGGTGTGTGTTATCTCAGCGAGGGTTGTGTGTGGTGTTTCTCCTCTCGGTGTGTTCCGAGTGACGATGTGTGTTATCTCAGCGAGGGTTGTGTGTGGTGTTTCTCCTCTCGGTGTGTTCCGAGTGACGATGTGTGTTATCTCAGCGAGGGTTGTGTGTGGTGTTTCTCCTCTCGGTGTGTTCTGAGTGACGGTGTGTGTTATCTCAGCGAGGGTTGTGTGTAGTGTTTCTCCTCTCGGTGTGTTCTGAGTGACGGTGTGTGTTATCTCAGTGAGGGTTGTGTGTAGTGTTTCTCCTCTCGGTGTGTTCTGAGTGACGGTGTGTGTTATCTCAGCGAGGGTTGTGTGTAGTGTTTCTCCTCTCGGTGTGTTCTGAGTGACGGTGTGTGTTATCTCAGCGAGGGTTGTGTGTAGTGTTTCTCCTCTCGGTGTGTTCTGAGTGACGGTGTGTGTTATCTCAGCGAGGGTTGTGTGTAGTGTTTCTCCTCTCGGTGTGTTCTGAGTGACGGTGTGTGTTATCTCAGTGAGGGTTGTGTGTAGTGTTTCTCCTCTCGGTGTGTTCTGAGTGACGGTGTGTGTTATCTCAGCGAGGGTTGTGTGTAGTGTTTCTCCTCTCGGTGTGTTCTGAGTGACGGTGTGTGTTATCTCAGTGAGGGTCGTGTGTGGTGTTCCTCCTCTCGGTGTGTTCTGAGTGACGGTGTGTGTTATCTCGGCGAGGGTTGTGTGTGGTGTTTCTCCTCTCGGTGTGTTCTGAGTGACGGTGTGTGTTATCAGCTGCATAGCATACAAACCTATTTTACATCTGATATGAAGCCCAAACTTAACTCAAAGAGATAAAAGATACAAAATATGATAAGTATGTTGTGATAAAAAGCAGCAAATATGACAATGAGAGGGGTTTTACAGGTCAATCAGAGCATACAGTGAGAGATTTCATCAATCCAGGATAACATCTCTCTTTCTTCATGCTCTCTGAAATCCTCTGTGCAACGCTCAGACAGACAATACAAGACATGACTCATAATTTCATCCATCTGTTTACCTCTTTATCTATTTACCTTCTTGCTCTTACAAAAGGACGTGCCATTTGTATCCTGAATGGTTGCGGCACCTGCAGCTTTGTGTCAGACACTATAATACATCATCCTTAAGAAGTCACACGTCTCTCTCAGGACAGCATCTGCTGTAACCGCCCAAACCAGACAGAGAGAAACACGGCTCTTTCAACAGGGACCGAACGATTGCATGAGACCTAACAGCTTTTAACAGCACTAACGATACTCCACTGTATTGGCCGGGCTGATTAATCAGCCAATTTCATGGACAATTTGAGGTTATCGCATCAGCTGTTAACTGAGCCGCCTTGACTGATTAACAGAAGTGTTTGTTTCTCCTTGTGCAAATTGTGAAATATACCAGCAGTCTTACTAGTGAATAATAACCACTTTTTGTTTGAGTGCATTTTACGTGAATATTGTGTAACATACTATTCCAAATGGTGTGCAAGTCTCAACTGTCCTCGTTATGTGAAAATGTCCTCCCTCTCAGGCATTTCATCAGTGTCTCACCAATGGCTCATGTGCAGTGAATGGGTGCCGTCGGAAGGAGAGTCCAAACAGCTGGTAAAAACATCACAATAATCCACACCACTCCAGTCCATCAGGTAATGTCTTGACAAATAAATATGTGTGTTTGTAAAACAAATTACAGTGAACTGCAGTGATGTGGATTATTTGTTAATTATTGTGATGTTTTTATCAGCTGTTTGGACTCTCATTCTGACGGCACCCATTCACTGCAGTGGATCCACTGGGGACTTAAGCAATGCAAAATCTCTCCAAATTTAATGAATAAACAAGGAGGAACTAAAACGTGAATTAATTTGCAAGAGATATAGCCAGATATTCCCAAAAGTTAATATAGTTAATATACCATAGTACATTAGTGGAAATATTGTGTGAAATACTTGGTTCCAGCTTCTTTTTTTTATTTACATTACATTTTATTTACATACACATAAGTTGTATATATCTGCACTGTATAGGTCTCATCCATTAAAACACCACCAACACACTTCACCTTTCCACGAGCATACAAAAACAAACTGCTGATATCATAAAAACTTGTGTAGGGGTTCATATCAAAACACAAGCAGCTAATCAGAAAGGAGAAAATAACATCTAGACGTCTAAATCAAACAGAACTGAAGCACATCAAACCATTCAGATTAATATAGATGCAGAGAGCATCAGAGTGACCTCAATGTCCTAGAATGATCAACTGGTTGAGTCCAATGAAGAACTTACAAAATGATTGCACTGTTGAAAGATAAACCCCCCAAAATCTACATATTCCAGCTTTATTTGAGCATTTAAAGGTCGCCTTTAGGACAAGGAATCTCAGGCCACATCTCATGGAAATCAACACTGATCCAGCATGTGTTTGCATAAGATATTCTCCCATGACTGACTGCAATGTTTTTTGCATGCAACAGCATGCCAATGCATCAGGACATCAGCTCCATATAAAAGTCAGCAGACAAGCATGAAACAGGAGAAACTCTTACCGGAGGCTCAGATGGAGGAATGCGGGTCTTCCTCTGGTGTGTTACTGCAGTCCGCATGCACTCAGCAGCATCATCATCTTCATCGTCCTCATGAGGCTCAGTCTGGGTTTGTCTGGACAGTCCTGCTAGCGGTGCTGAAGTGGACAGCTCCTCGACTCTGGCTTGCATTCGTGTTTTACGAGGGAATGAGAGTGACAGCTGAGAACTGAGTGAGTCTAACTAATAGAGTAAGACATCAGCCCCGCCGGTGAGAGCACGAGCTGTGTGCTCAATCACGCTTTACCATACTACTCCTACTAGTAGTGCAGTAGGCAAGGAGAATGCAAAGGGATGCTGTTTGGTAGTTCTTCCTCCAGGGGGCGCGCGGTGGCTCTTAAAGATGACTCCTCCTTAGCTGCGTTCGAATTTAATTCAAAATTATTAGGGACATTAGTATATTAAACAGTATATATATATATATATATATATATATATATATATATATATATATATATATATATATATATATATATATATATTTTTTTTTTTTTTTTTTTAAATATACTTCATTTTAAAGCATATTATCAGACATGATTATCGATCAATTCCTTCTAATTATCTTTATAAAATTGATTACGAAAAAAAGGTCATAGTAATCAAAATTGACTGTGATAGCTTCGTCTAGAGTAGCGCTGGGGAAAGTAACACGTACCACGTGACATCGATGTCTCTCCTCAAATCAAGTTACAAGTTACAGAAACTTACTAATAATAATAAAAAACAACAACCCTAAGGAAGATCACTTTAAAGACAAACATGCTAATGTATAATTAGAAATAGAAAAATCACATTTAATTAAATAAAAAAGGGGGGAAAACACAGGTAAAGGGAGAGAAAATAGGTATACCACTGATATATATGTATATATGTATATATATATATATATATATATATATATATATATATATATATATATAAACATTTCGTTTACAGAAATTACATCTGTACAATTCTTTATCTTCTAAATATTTTGATAAATACTGCAAACTAAGGTAAATAATTAAGTATTAATGGGTTAAAACGTTCAAATTGAATTCAAATAGCAATGAAAATAACATGCCTACAAGACAAAAAGAAAAAAAAGTCAGATCAAATAAAATTATCAAGACATTAATAGCTTTCCCTACAGTTTGAGTAAAAATAATTATTAACGATCATGATTATTTAGTCCCTGACCAATTAGAGAACGTCTGGTCCGCTAAGCCCCGCCCGTTTTCAGATTGTTTTATGCTAATCGCCATTCTCGCTGCTCGCTCTGTTTCTGTGTAGTATGCAGTATGCAAGTGTTCCAGTACAGAGACAGCGCGCATGCTCAGTGCTCGCGTGCTGTAATTACTGACAGGTGTGACGAGTTTTTCAGGTCGAGTCTCAGGAGACAAACAAACCCCAAAGAACCGCCGTGATCCTGAATTAATAAAGCGAGTCTATGAAAACATGAAACGTGAATGCATTTACTATTGTCTGATTTATGTCGAATTGCAGATGAACACACAAGACTTGAAAAAGCCGTTTTTTTTTCTTTGAGGAGAAATTAATACAATATTTTACCTTACATATACAGAATGTAGGCACAAATAAATGACAAAATCTTGTTAAAAGTTTTTTTTTTTTTTTTTAAATCCTATCACTCTTTTTTCTTTGGAGTTTCTAGAAATGAAAAAAAGAAAGAAAAAAACATCGCAAATAGTAGGCCTATTTAAAAACAAAAACGTAATGATGCATTTACTCCTTTAATACAATTATGAATCCGACAAGACACTATAAATGTGTATTTTATTCATACGTTTGCTATCCTTTTTCGTAATTGAAATCAGCCTTTTTATTTTCTATTTGTCTCAACACACACTGCTTGTGAAACGAGCTGAAAGAAAAAAGTTAGCTGCCTTTCAGATGATGCATATAAATTAATTCTGACAAGTTCCACAATCCAGAACCAGTTTGAGTTTCAGGGCTCAATAGGCATAATGAAGCTCTATGACTAATAATTTAGTAATTCAGGTCATTAGGACACCACCTTCCCTTTATTCATTTGGAATAAAAGTTAATCGAGAATAAACCCCCCTTTTTTTGCACCAGGAGCAGGATTTGAACTTGTGCCAGACTTTAAGTCCTAAAAAAACTTTCAAGGTTAAATCCCATGCTTTAGAGCCGGTGTTTGTAAATCAATGCAAATTTCCACGTCTCGAAAAATGCAATTATTAAAAGCCATTCATCCATCCGAAATCATAGGCTACACTGCCCTCTACTGTTTAATAGCGTGATAAAGTAAAAATGTTAAAAACATCATGCTATTTTAAAGAAACAGTTCATCCAATAATTAAAATTTTCTCTAAATTTCCTCACTTTTCCAAACTTGCCATGTGATCCAAGACCAAATATTTCAAAGCATGATATTGCTTAAGACTTTATACTCTTTCAGAAATTTGCATTAAACATTTATGCACTTAATTTCCAACCACACAATTACAGAATTATACAAAAGCAAAACATTTAAGCACAGTGCATGTGCAAAAATCATATACCATTGTGAAATTAAAATGTTGAGGAATTATCCAAAAAATGAAGAAGAAAAGATAAATATCTTGATACTTCCTGAAATACTCATAAAGCAAAACAATAGTCCTCCAGCATTCAAAATAAGCACACTGTGACAGCTAACCACATGCAGACCTGGCCACACTTTATAAATATGTATCAGTTCTGTACATTTAGGATCTTGATGAAGCATTATGAATGCAACATATAAAGAAACCCCAGCAAAAAGTCCAATTTGAAAGCAACACTACAAGATCTATCTTATTTATGCAAACCTGTGAAGTAAATCAGATCTCATACTGATTTTGCAGCTTCAATCTTTTTCAAACTGAGGTTTCAACGTGCATATGAATCAATATCCATACAAATCACATGTAAATAAGAATCTAGTGTTTAGTTCCTAAACATAATGATGCCATTCTTTTCTATTATTATGTTAATGGGAATTAAATTTACACAGAGCTCTAAATATACCATTTTGCTTCTGTAAAACATGACTTGATTGATTTATAGGTCTGTCTAATGAAGCTGAGAGAAAATCTGATGGTCCAGTAAAGCTGAAGGACTGTAATGTTCAGATGTACTGAAATAAAGTGCAAATATTTCAGTATATCATGAGTGCAAAATGATACAACATTTGGTTCCTGCATGAAAACCGAGAGCTGCTTCAATAAATAATTTTTTTTTACTAACGTCCTATTAATGATGATCATAAATTCCATTAACAATGGGACCAGATTTGATCGAGTCCTCATTCTGAAAGCCTTCAGCGAGGTTTCACACCATAGAAAGTTTCTTTTTAAATGCTAAAATACACTAAAACAATCAAGCGCTTGAAATGTGGATTCATGGTTGTGTCTTCTGGTGTAAAAGTGTTCCAGCCTTCCAGAGAACGATTGTGGATGAGAGAGAGGACCTATGAAACAAAACAAACATTTCACACAAGCGTCCACTAACTGAACTACATTTAAAGCAGACACACCGATGACATTTCAATGACAGGTTACAAATACAAAATGTTTTTTGCAATAAATTGCAACATAGGGTTTTGGTTACAATGCTAGTTCTGATCTGGTACCTCAAGAATGGTCCAGATGTTGTGCTAAATCTGCAGGTTAATGAAGGGAGCGAACCCCACCACGTCCTGCAGCAGCACTAGCGCCCTCTGCAGGGGAGGCTCCACATCGATCTCCACGTCACGCCGGCGCAGAACGCCCAAACTGGACTCAGTTACGTTGTGACAGTGGTTCACTTTGAGAGACTGCAGTTTGGGGCAGTACTCCGCTAACGTCCTAAATACACAAATAAACAAAAGAGTTCATGAAGAGCTCAGTTTGCAGTAAATGCTGCTCCGAGTAAACACATATCTATAATTGTTCGGAGTTTCGGTGGCTTATAATGTAAATTTGGGAACATAACATCTGCCAAGCATCTTCACAAACTTTATAGACGGGCTGTTGTCAACAAAAAGAGAAACTTTTTTTTAACTAAAATGTAATTTTTTAATGTAATAAACACACAATAAATAAAAATATATAGTTGCACTGAAATTAATGTTATATTATTTTACACTTTATTTTACAAAAGCAATTCTTTTTATATTTTCATTTATCAGTAATAATAAATATTCAATAAATAACAACAGTACAACCATTTTAACTTTAATTATAATAAGACTAATAATAATTTTTATTTTATAGTCATTTTCTAATTGTAATATTTCTCTGGAATAATAAAAATACACAATAAATAATTATAGTAATAATAACCCTAAACAAAACAAGCAGTAACGAGAATAAATAATTAATATTAGCACTAATAACATTAAAGAATATTAGTACTTTAGTATAGTAACAAAAATAATATTTATTTGTATTATTATTACTATATTAGTATAGTAAATAACATGCATTTTATATGAATCCTCTTATTTTGGTAAAATAATAACAGTTTTGCAGATATTGCAATGTGCATGTTAAATTCTGACCACAACTGTACGTGTATGATCACAAAAATGTTGAATGCATCTCAAATGTTTCCTACGATCATGCAGACATATTCAGTTACGAGTTTTAAAATGGCTAGCTACACTTTATCAACACACGCCGCACCTGATGGCTTCGTTCCTCACTCGCAGGCACCCCGTGAGGTCCAGCCTCTCCAGCTCTCGGCACTTTTTGGCCACCTCCTCCACCGCGGTGTCCGTGATGTTGGCGTTAACAGCCACGGAGAGCGAGCGTAGCTCCGGACACTTCCCTGCCAGGTAACACACGGCCTGGTCCTTCAGCTGTCTGCAGGCGGTGATGTCCAGCGAGCGCAGGTCTGAGCAGTGATCGGCCAGGCTGCGCAGAGCCAGACTGTCCACCCACTCGCAGTGAGCCAGGGTCAGATGCTGCAGCCGCAGGCAGCTCAGAGACACGGCCACCAGCGCATGACGGCTCAGATGAACACAGCCACGCAGGTCCACACGCAGCAGGTGCTGGTTCTGACCAATCACAGGCAGCAGCTCTTTGTCCGTGATCCAATCGGAGCAGTTGCTGACGCAGAGGTGCTGGAGAACTTGATTGTGGCGAAGCATTGAGCAGAAGGCTTCTTTAGGAATGTGAGGCCCTGTCTGAGGAGAAACACGGGAACGAATGTAAGCCAGTTTGATGAAATATCTGCCCAATATTTCAGCAGCCTTGGAGCTGAAACAGGGGTACAATATAAAACAACTGTCTCACAAAAGTTTATTTTTGTATTTTATTAAGCAAGGATAAATTAAATTGATCGAGAGTAATGAAGCTGAAAACTCAGCCTTGCATCTCAGGAATAAATTAAACTTTACTATGTTTTCAAATAGTTATTTTAAATTGTAAAAATCCACAAAATAACAATTTTTACTGTATTTTTCATCAAATTAATGCAGCCTTTGTAAAGAGAAGAGAATAAAAAAAAACATATTATAATAATACAAAATCTTACCAGCCTCAACCTTTTAAACAAAAGTGTATATTATATTGGATTATATTACTTAGAAAATATATGTTTTAATTCCACAAATTTCAAATATGTACAAATTAGAGATTTTATTAAAATTCTGCCAACTAAACTATACTTTTTTTTGATCAACAATCTATAGCATGTATTAAAATTGTAGTTTTTTTTAAATAATTAAACTAAAAATAACAGTAAAAAATAAAATCAATTGTTTTAAAAGTTAATTTAGGTATCAACATTATTATGTAGTATACAAAATCCATTAATTTAAATAATTTTAACAGTATTTTTAACAATGAGACTTTAAAAGAGTGTTAGAAAATGCCAAATTAGCAAGAGCAATTAAAATATCCATCATTATCGTTACTGATAAATTAAAAACTTTCTAACATCAGCCAATAAAATACACACTACATTTCAAAAGTCTGGGGTCAGTAAAGAGACATTAAATCGATCAAACTTAACAGTAAAACATTTGCAATGTAACTGCACAATTTATAATTCATAGGAAAACATCACAGGAAAAATATAAATGCAAGGAACAAAAATACATTTTAATGGTATTTCACATATAATAATGATAATGATATTAATACAATATTTACTGTATTTTTGATTAAAGCAGAAGAGACTATCAAAAACATTTTACAAAATCTTTCTGACGCTAAAGGTTTGTATGGTATTGTATAATAACACTCATTATTCTAATTCTATTCTTTAAAAAAAATCTAACTACCTTTCTAATCTTTTTGTATTCTATTTTCTTTTTGTTTATTATGCAATTGTGTGTGTGTGTGTGTGTGTGTGTGTTAAGACCTCTAACACTAGCTTGCTCTATTCTTTTTTTATTCTATCTGTTTTCTTTTTATTTATTTATTATATTATTTAAAATCCCATGCTACATGTACTGTGTTAACCTAACTGAGACTTGTTATAGCACTTATATATCATTGCTCTTTTTGTTGTTTTTGATTGCTTCCACTGTCCTCATCTGTAAGTCACTTTGGATAAAAGCATCTGCTAAATGAATAAATGTAAATGATAGAAATATAGAAGTTGCTTGAGAAAGCAGGGAGCGCTTTAAACTGTCAAACAGAATACTTGTGCATTTCATCTGACATAAATACTATAGATGCAAAAGTGTTTTTCCTCACCTGTGCGGGGTCAAACTTCCGGCAGTTGGCCAGATACACCTGGACGAGAGAACGAAAGCTCTTGCTGACGCACTGTAAGCTGACCAGGTGCCGCAGCGGCAGGTAACAGAACACGTGTGTAACTAACACATCCTCCCACGGCAGGTCCAGCAGCTGACATCTGTCACACACACAGCTCAATCACTAATCTGCTCAGCAGTGCATGCTCTGCGATGAATGGGTGCTGTCAGAATCAGAGTCCAAACTGCTGATAAAAACATCTCAATAATCCACAGCACTCCAGTCCATCAGTGAACATCTGGAGAAGACAAAAGCTGTTTGTTTGTAAGAAACAAATCCTGCATTAAGAAGTTTTAACTTCAAACTGGTTAAAATTCGAGTCCATAATCAATAACAACGTTTCCTCCAGTAACAAAAAAAAAAGGGTGTCTGTTCTGAATAAGGAGAGAAATTTGCACGGATCAAGCAAAAGTTACAAGTCAACACCACTCTAAACAAATTTCACTGGAGGAAGCGATATTATGGATTATGGACTTTATGGAATTTAGTTAGAAAAATCTTAATGATGGATTTGTTTCTTACAAACATGCAGTTTTCTCTTCTCCAGATGTTAACTGATGGACTGGAGTGCTGTGGATTATTGTGATGTTTTTATCAGCTGTTTAGACTCTCATTCTGACGGCACCCATTCACTGCATTGTGTTTCCATTCTGAAAAAAAAACTCATCTACATATTGGATGGCTTGGTGGTAAGTAAACTGTGAACTGTTCCTTTAACACGCATGCACACAAAACAACACCGCAATTGTCGCATGCATACACACCTATAAACTAGTTTTAACATGCATACGCACCCACTATCTCACAGAAAATCAGTGTTTGTATAGACAGCACAGAGAGATGATTGAAAGAGCTAGTTTTACTGCTGCTCGCATGCATTGACTGGGTGGATCTCTGAATGCAAACGTTTGTTTACGTGCATGAAAGTCAAAGAAACGCGCGTGCTTATCTGAATCGGTGCACAAAAGCATGCATCTCTCTTTATGAAATATACCTGTGGCTTTGGCTTTGCGTGCGTTCATCGGGGTTTTGATCCATGCTGATACTGCCCTGTGATCCTGGCACATTATTTATCATGATTGATAAACAGCTGACCGGTTCATCCGGGTTCTGCTGCCACGGATGCGGCAAGACGTCGGTGACTCACTGCTGCCATCTAACAACCTGGAAGGAGAAGTGGTGCATACAGATATGAGTTTAGATAGAAGTCTAGACAGACAGAACAAATAAAAAGACACATAAGAATGGCAGACGGTCCGATTGGTGTATGTATGTGTGATAAATAGATACCAACAAACAGGTCTTCAAACATCTTAAAATTTGGAAAAATTACTTACAAAAAAAAAAAAGTCCAGTCCTGATTTTCATGTTTATATATATATATATATATATATATATATATATATATATATATATATATATATATATATATATATATATATATATATATATATTTATATATATATATATATATATATATATATATATATATATATATATATATATATATATATTTATATATATATATATATATTTATATATAATTACTAAAGGTAATAACTGATGCATGCATTTTTTTTTTTACTTTAGTAAATGCACAAATGTTTTCAGTTTATTTATGTGCACATGTAATTGCTCGATTAAACAGAAACAAACCTGATTCATCAGCTGCTTTGCTGGAGCGCTACTGTTGACCAATGACACAATCACAATCACCAGACCATTGAAATGAGGAAACTCACATGACCATCAGCTCAGCATACGTTTGCAAACGTGAGACAAAAACATGACCGGCTCCGAAACAATAGAGTCATCCATGCAGAACCTCTGCTGAGCCAAGAGATACAGAAGAGTGAATGAAACACAGCCAAGAGCCACAGCTTACTGCGTACAGTCACTCATACACACAAGAACACAAAACCTGAGAATTTACAGCAAATATGGCTGTAGATTCAGTTTATGATTTCACCATGGAGACCCTGGAGAGAAAGGCCGCTCCACTCAGCATCTTCAGAGGAAAAGTTCTTCTCGTTGTGAATGTGGCGACCTTCTGAGGGTCCACCATTGAAGAGGTAACTATAAAGATTGGATCTTTTTCTGCCATTTTCAACAAACATTTAATGTGGTTTAACTATCAGTTAAAAACCATTGCACTTATTTGTTTATATTTGTAAAATAAGAAATAAAATGAATTAATAATCTGTACAGTATCACAGGATGAATGCACTCATGGACATGTATAGAGGCCTGAACTTCACTGTGCTTGGATTCCCCTGCAATCAGTTTGGCCTGCAGGCACCTGGTAAGATCTCTCATATTATTTACTGGTTCTGTGTTCATACAACAGATGACAGAATCTATCCACAGAATCTAGGATTGTACAGTATATTTATTAAACATGGCAGACCGGGGCTAGTTGTCACACAAGGAAGCTGTCACATCTGTTTCATGGTTTTAAACACCATATTTAAATTTGTATTGTTTCCAAATACACTACTATTATTTATTTATTTTAATAAATTGATACTTTTATTCAGCAAGGAGGCATTGAATTGCATTATACATTTCTGTTTCAAATAAATGCTGTTCTGTGAAACTTTCTAGTCATCAAACTAATAAATAAATAAATCACAGTTCCACAAAACTATGAAGCAGCACAACTTTTTTTTTTCTTTTTTTTTTTAAGATCGATAATTATCAGAAATGTTTCTTAAGCAGGAAATCATCATATTAGAATGATTTCTGAAAGATCATGTGACACTGAAGACTGGAGTGATGATGCTGAAAATACAGCTTTGATCAAAGAAATAATGTGATTTATAAACATGGAAAATAGTTATTTAAAATTGTAATAATATTTCACAATATTATGGCCTTTACTGTATTTTTGATTAATTAAATGCAGTCTTGGTGAGCAGAGGAGACCTGTTTAAAAAAAAAAAATCCTACCGACCCCAAACATCTGAACAGTCGAGTACATTCTGATTTACTTCTGAGCAAAACTTTAAAACTTGAAGATCATCAGTTACACATTTCATCCCACTCTTCCCAGAGGAGAACCACGAAACCCTGAATATCTTGCAGCATGTGAGACCAGGACGAGGTTTCCTCCCAAAGTTCCCCATCTTCAGCAGGATTGAGGTGAACGGCTCTGATGAACATCCTCTATACGCCTTCCTGAAGGTACACACTCTCACCTCACAGATAAATGCACTTTTCTTCCCCCCAGACTCTCAATTTAAAAGCAAACACATGAATGTAGATTTACTGTAAACATTTTTTCAGTTCAAGTCAGTTGAATTTAGTTCTAGCGAAGGAAACACCTGGATACCATGAGCTTGTTCTTCTAGGAAACTCTGCCGTTTGTTAACCCAGTCATTGGAGACATCAGGAAGCTCTACTGGTCTCCCATTAAAGCCAATGACATCCGGTGGAACTTCGAGAAGTTTCTCATCACCGCAGACGGACTTCCTTACAAAAGGTAACAAATTCAGAGCCATTTACATTTCATGTCCAAAATAAAAGAAGAAGAAGTGTGGAGACAACCTACACTAATATATGGATGCCACGATTAACCAATCAGAATCCAGTATTACTCATCAGCGATGTGATAAATGAAAACAATTAGCATCTGTAACTCTGCTGAATTGTGTGTTCTAGGTATGATCCTCACTGTCCATTTGAAGAGGTGGAGCGGGACATTGCAACACTTCTGCAGGGAAGACAATTATCATAACACATCCATAAACAGACTGAGATTCTTCCTCTTTCCTAGATCCAATCAGAATCAATCAATCTGTCTGTGTTCTGAAGTCAATGAGTGAATCTCACGAAACCTACCATAAAAATCTCTCAAACATATTTCACTTCAAAGTCAATTGAAAAAATAAAGATATGTATTCATATATATATATATATATACAGTGCAGACCAAGAGTTTGGACACACCTACTCATTCAAAGGCTTTTCTTTATGTTCATGACTATGGAAATTGTAGATTCACACTGAATTGTGTCCAAACTTTTGGTCTGTACTATATATATATATATATATATATATATATATATATATATATATATATATATATATATATATATGTGATAATTATTATTTTCTCAATTTTTATATAATTTTCAGATGAAACCAATTAAGAACATTCCCCAACAACTTTTTGTAATTTCTAAATAATTTTATATTATTGAAATTATAAATGAATTTCTACAGTGTTGTATTTATTATTTGTTTAATTAATCATGATTTAAAAAATAATAATAATAAATATTTGGCAGAATGTGTGTAATTGCCATAAAAAATTAATCGGCTTCATTTACTTTCTAAAATTATAAAAAAATTGTTATTTTGTTGTAATTTCAGAATAAGTATATATTTTTTAAATTGTAAAGAGTTTATACATCGTGGTATTATTTGTTATATTTATGTTGATTTATTAAAAAAATAAAATATTTGGCATCATGTCTGTAATTGTCATGAAAATAAATTAAACAGACATTTTAATATTCTTAGAGTACACTTTTAAAAATTATAATTAAACTAATTTGATTGTAATTCCAAAATAAAGCAAAAAAAAAAGAAAGAAAACTAAACAAAAACATTTTGATTTTATTTGTTAAATTTATGCATATTTAATTGACAATAATAATAATAAATGGAAGAATATGTGCAGTTGTCATGAATATAAATAAAAAAAGGAATAGTTTTAAAATAGGCTTAATTTTCCTTTTTTTAATTATATTTTTATTCTTCTGATTTTGGGGTGAAATATAACTTGATTATTTATTTACTTATATGTTTATTTATTTGTTTCATGAGATTCATTCCTCCACAGTCAGACTCATCAAACTGAGAGGATTTCAGTGCAGAATCAAGAATTCTAAACCTCTCAGAGTTCCATCTCTTCAGCTTCATTATGGGTCTGCAGAAAGGCTTTAGGTTTTGATTCCGGACCAGTCTAAAGCATGTCTTCTTCAGTGTGGCGGTACAGTGACGATCCCTCAGGAAATGCCGTCCGGCAGCTGAGCTGGATCTGATGGGGAAGAGTGGATCTGATCTTTAGTGCATTCGCTCAGATCTCCTCGGGACCCGAGACGCCCGCTGAGACCCGAGACCCCAAACACTCTTACTATGATTTCTGCAGAAACAGTAAAGATGTTTTTAACCCCACTGGTGTTCCGCTGATTTATTTGGAAGAATGTTTAAATGTGAAACTAAAATAAATGACTAAACTGAGATCTGTCCATTAGCCAATAAATAAATAAATAAAACAAAAAAATAAAATATTTTTAATAATAATAATAATAAAAATATTTAATTTAAAATTAATCTATAAAATATTTTAAATAAATAAACTCTCTCTTTCTCCCTCTCTAATATTGCTCCATTGTTATTATTAACTGTAATACTGTAATTAATACAGTATATATATATATATATATATATTAGGTGAACTACAGTATTCAAGACATAAAATCCCATTCGTTGTAAGAATGTGCATTCCTGCATTCTGAGATTATTTTCAAATATCGAATGAGCCAGACTCATTAAACTGGATGTAATTTCTGAACTCTGAACTCGAAATAAATAAGAAAAAGGCAAATAAAGCTTTTTTTTTTTGTGAAATGATGAAAAAAAAGCTCATCCTTTTTAAGAGTTTTGAGGAAAAGGCATTTTTTCTCCATTAGATGTCAGTGTTGTACAGCTTTAAACAGCAAATCCGTTTATTTAAACACACACTTGATGCAAAGAAAACAGAGATGTGCTTCTCAAATCAGAACAGAAAATCTAATAGCATTTATAATGATGATGAGAAGTAAGCAGCAGGTGTGTAGAATACAGCCATTTTCTTAATTAGACTGTAAAATGCAGTTGATTACAGACTGTAGCATTCAAACATGTGAGACATGAAATCTGGATTGTGGCCTTTGCTCGGGCTGCTGCTCTCCTCAGAGACAGACGCCTGGTTTTCTGCTTTCTTAATTGCATCTGACTGTCGCTTATAATGAGCCGCTCACTAAAGCACATGTTTTAGATGTTTCTGCAGTCACTGGAGGAGCATGTGCATGCTGGCAGGGAAATGTGTGGCATTGCATTAAATCTAATTGTTCTCTTTGGTGAAATATCTCAATTGAACTGAAACGGCTGTAATTCCTTCATATGCCATGGTGCAGGTTAGACAGCTCTGAATATTGAGCCTGAAGTCATGTGCTGTCATAATTTCTGTCTTTAATTAAGGATCTTGAAAGCTGGCAGTGCTTCATTATGGCTAAACTGTGTGTTTAGTGTGAACATGGGAGTGTACATTATAGATGTACAGTAAAACAGGGTTATTATAGAATACTTAGCTAAAAATAAAACCACAAAATAAATTTTTAGTTGCTTGGAATAAATGCTAAATGAAGTAAAAGGTACTTAAACTAAAAAACTAAAACCATAAAAAAGTTTTTGTTACATGAACATTTAATCTAAATAAAATAAAATATTAAAACATTATTTTATATTAGCTGACAGCAGAATTTCTTATTTTCATAATATTTTTCCACAATTATTTAAAGTGAAAAACGAACTAATAATAAACCGAACTAAATAACTAAAAATTTAACTAAAATTAAATTAAAAACATAAAATGTAAAAATAAAATATAATGCAAAGTATTGTCAAAAAAATCTAAAAATATATCAATGATATTATCATAACACCACAATAAAATTGCAAACAATAATTGGAATATATAAATCAAATGATCATATGTTATTATTCCATAAGTTATAATTAATTTCTCATAAACACAATTTTAATTATTTTCATTTTTATACATTTAAAACAAAATGTAAAACAAACTGCTGCACAAATTTAAAAAAATCTCAATTTGTATTCATTACTGCAAACAAAAATGTGTTAGTTTAGTTATGAAAATGTGCAGTTTTAGTCTCATAATGTATAATCACGTTAAACATAAATCATGTGGTTATACAGTATATTCAAAACCGTGTGTATTTTTACATAAGTGTATTCCAATATCATGATTTTGACATTTTTACAAACTGAGGGATGAATTGAAATTATTTTCTGAGCTAATTGATCTCACGTCCTGAGTAGTCTTTCTTACTAAAATATCAATGCAAATATCTAATTTGTCATTAATTATTTAACAGTCTTGTGCTTTGCTTGTCATCTCAGGCAGTAAATAAAACATGGCAGGAAGGTTGTTATCAAGCCATCAGAGCGGCTGTAGTGACCACAGAAGCAGGCTTCATTTATCTGCTTCAGTTCCAGCGATGGGAGACAGATTTATGTCCTGGACATCAGTCCTGCTGCTCACTGTATCATCAACACACACACACACACACACACACACACACACACACACACACACACACACACACACACCACAAAGAGTTATAACCACATCTGACACACACCAGAGCCAACGATCAATCCTCACACCTGACATGTGATTTATGAATCCATAGCTGCCAGTTTAGCTACCTGAATATAGATATATTGTGTGTTTTATCACAGAAAAAAAAAGATTTCATGTAATATTTAACTTGTTAAGCACATAACATGAACTCCACCACAACAAAAATGTATGGAAATATACTGCAAAATAATGCAATATATGAAATATTACATTTCAATTTTGGAAACTAGTGTTTATATTATATATTGATAAGCCTACCAGAAAAATAAATAAAAAAATAACAAAAAATATATAAAAACCTATAAAGCACTTTAAAAAAACGCTCTACATTTTTACATGTGATAAGTTTTGAAAACACTTAATTAATTTCTCAAGGTTTTTTTGATGCTTGGGTTCACATAAAGCCCTATAAAATAAATGTTTAAGGTGAAAAGTGCTATGTATAGTATATGTATGTATGTGTATGTATATATATATATATATATATATATATATACAATTATATTAAAATACATTATAATATTACAATTTTAGATTTTTGGAAAATTTGATATTTATAACTGTATAGACTAAGTGCTTTATGTGCTATATATAAATACAAACACATCAAAATATTTTTTCTCTCCTAATTGAGTGCATATATTACACATACAGGTTTCTATAAATATGAATATATAGTACATATATGTAAACACAAAAAGTGCCATATTTTATTACATTTACATCTTTATATTATAAAAGATATTCAATATAAAATTACATCCATTATGATAAGTAAATATATTGACATTTTTCAACAATATGAAAATCTGCAATTTGCTATGCATTATTCAATAAATTAACACAATATATTATTCAGTATATGTTCGATATAAAAAACATAATTTAATAGATCGTTAAGATATATATATTTTTTTGTTTTTGAATGGGCTTGCTTTAATAATAATGACATTCAGTTATTTTAAAGTGTGATTCAGCATCTAAATGATTTTCCTTGCAGAGTCATTTGTAGATGTGCATGCAATGCGTTCCACATATTTAAAAAAAAGCCTTGTAGCGGAAAGTGAGGGGCACTGTAAAGCCGAATCTCTGTGAGAGCTAAAAAGCCAGTGAAGTTCATCCATCATCCGCGCTCCTCCTTACATTACCATTGATCTACACTCAGGATAAAAGTAACATGCTGTTATTGTTATATCCCAGCAAGCAATTTGTTTGGGGTGATGGAGTACAGGCTCCGTCTGTCCTGCTGCGGTCACACACTCGCAGTCCGTCTTCCTGTCAATAACATGGCACTTGTGCAGATCACGGATCAATCACGACTGATCTTTAGCTGGAACCGTAATGCACTCCACCCCGAAAGATGCGATTTGGACTCCACCTGCTTTTAATTAGCAGAAAGTTTTCTGATTTAGTCATTTCCTTTAGATAGATAGATAGATAGATAGATAGATAGATAGATAGATAGATAGATAGATAGATAGATAGATAGATAGATAGATAGATAGATAGATAGATAGATAGATAGATAGATAGATAGATAGATAGATAGATAGATAGATAGATAGATAGATAGATAGATAGATACAGTAGATAGATGTTTTTGTCTCAAACACAGAATTTCAATAATCCATCTAAACTACTACAATACAAATATCAATTAATGCAATTTTTTAACTATTATAATATCAACAAAGAGTGTGAGTCATAAATCTATCAATTTTTATTGTGTAGTAGTTATAATTTATTTTTATGGCACTTAAGCTGTTATTTATTTATTTATCAAATTAAGCAAAAAAAAAGTACAAATAATATTTAATTATACTTATCATCAATTTTCACTTACTTCAACTAATTTTTTTAGTATAATCAAAGTGATTTTAAGTATAATCACTCTTTTTTTTTAATCTTGTCTAGTTTAATCTTGTATAATTAAAAAAAAAATAGTTATATTATTTGGATTAGTTAAAATAATGAAAACATGTTACCATGATTTATTAATCGTATTATTATTTTTTTTTACAATGTACTTAAAAACTGTACCTATATTATCTACATGCTGAAGAAAATAGCTGTAGATATTGCTAATAAATTTCATTAATAATTATGAAAAAAGTTTTCATTTTATTGAATGCCATCAAACACAATGCATACTTAGAGTTGTGGTAGAAATGACACTTTTAATTTTCAGAAACACCCGTATATGTGCCATGTCATATTTAATGGTTTAATTTGAGGGATTTTTTTTCTTTTCCGGTTTCACTCAAGTGTGTGACTGTTGGGAAGGAAAGCACAGAGTGATTCCTGTCAGACGAGAAGAAACATCTGGCATGCATGCGGGCCGCCAGCTCTCCACTGGGAGTATTTAATAACTGAATTATTAATTTGGTGTAAATCAATCAGTGTGTATTTGTGTTGAATAATCTATTTTTGTTTCATTTTGTCTGTTAAGCACAGCTGCATACTGTAGTGATGCTAATGATTTTATAATTTCTGTGAGGCTTGTTTTTTACATTCATTGTCACAGATACTTTGACAGAATCAGCTGGATTTTACACATATTAGGAGTGAATGCTTAAATACCTTCATGGAAGAAAAAAATCCTGCAAAGTTTCAGAAGAGATTTTAACGCTATAAAGCATACTGTATCATATTTAATAGACACATTTCTAAGCCCAGCTTCAACAAGATCAAGTTTTTTAGGCTTTTTTTTTTTTAATCTGAGGGTACAAAAAATATATATATATTGAGAAAAGCACCTCTAAATTTGTCCAAAGGCAGTTCTTAGCAATGCATATTACTAATAAAAAATTATGTTTTGATATATTTACGGTAGGAAGTTTACAAAATATCTTAATTGAACATGATCTTTAGTTAATACCCCAATGATTTTTTGGCATAAAAGAAAAATAGATTATTTTGACCCACACACAATGTTTTTTTGGCTATTGCTACAAATATACCCCAGAGACTTAAGACTGGTTTTGTGCTCCAGGGTCACAAATACAAACTTTTTGATTTATATTTAGACTTAATGTAATTAAATAAATTATTTTAGGGAGTCCAGAGTAACTTCCTTCACAATCCTCTCTTTCTCTCTCTCTCTCTCTGTCATGTCCAGGTCGTGTGGTCATTTGTCTTCTGTCAGTTCAAATCTCTCCATTTGTTTTTCCATCTGCATACAACATTACTGAAATAAGAAAGACCCCATCTGGATGGATAGATAGACCGACAGATGGATATATAGATGGATAGATGGATGATGGATGGATGTATATATGGATGAGTGGATGAATGGATGTATAAGTGAATGAATGAATGAATGAACGTGGGGATGATGGATAAATAGATTATGAATAGATGGATATATAGATATATATATATGGATGTTGGGAGGTTGAATGGATGGATGATGGATGATGGATGAATAGATGGATATACAGTACAGACCAAAAGTTTGGAAACATTACTATTTTTAATGTTTTTGAAAGAAGTTTCTTCTGCTCATCAAGCCTGCATTTATTTGATCAAAAATATAGAAAAAACAGTAATATTGTGAAATATTATTACAACTTAAAATGATAGTTTTCTATTTGAATATACTTTAAAAAAATAATTTATTCCTGTGATGCAAAGCTGAATTTTCAGCATCATTACTCCAGCCTTCAGTGTCACATGTAACATCAGTCGATCACATGATCATTTAGAAATCATTCTAATATTCTGATTTATTATGAGTGTTGGAAACGGTTCTGCTGTCTCATATATTTGAGGAATAAAAGGTTAAAAAGAACTGCATTTATTCAAAATAAAAAAAACATATTCTAATAATTCATATTCTAATAATATATTTTCTTTACTATCACTTTTTATCAATTTAACACATCCTTGCTGAATAAAAGTATTGATTTTATTTAAAAAGAAGAAAGAAAAAAAATTACTGACCCCAAATTACTGACCAGTAGTGTATATTGTTATTACAAAATATGTATATTTTAAAAACATAGCTACATGTTATAACATGTAGCTATGCTACATAAATAACATAGCTTTTTTTTTCTTTACTTTTTTTTCATCAAAGTATCCTAAAAAAGTATTACATGTTCTGAAAAAATATTAAGCAGCAGAACTGTTTCCAACTTTGATAATGAATCGTCATATTAGAATGATTTCTAAAGGATCATGTGATAATGATCCTAAAAAATTCAGCTTTGCATCACAGAAATAAATTATAATTTAAAGTATAATACATTTTAAAACAATTATTTTAAATTGTAATAATATATCACAATATTACATTTTTTTCTGTATTTTTGATCGAATAAATGCAGGCTTGATGGGCAGAAGAAACGTCTTTCAAAAACATTAAAAATATAATGTTTCCAAACTTTTGGTCGGTACTGTGTGTGTGAATGGATGAAATATAGATGGATATATGGATGGATGGATAGATGAATTGATGGCTGGATAGACAAATAGATGGATGTACTTAATCTGGTAACTGAGTATGAGAGTATCTTGAAACTTAATTCTTTAGAGAATAAGTTCATGAGAGTCATTTGATTGTGAATTGAATTCTGCTGATTGTGCTGAAGGTTTCTGATTCCTTACGGAGTACATAGATAGATATAGATAAACATTAAAGGACGATTAACAAGACAAAAAGTATACTGCACTCGCATTTCTAGCTTTAGATGTGTTTAACTACTTTCATCGCTTGTTTTATAGCTTTGTATCCCTCATTGCATTCCAACATGTCAAAGAGTACTTCAAACAGAATCCCAGCTTTGCTTCTGGTTGTGTCGAGCGTTTCCAATCCAATCTGAGCAGCTCACAGAACTGTGCAGGAGCAAGTCTCCCATCGCACTGATCAATGTCACAGGTGCTTGTTCCATTTTCATATTTCTAATTAACTGCCTCTAAGCGTCTTCAGCTCATAGGATGTGTTTTTATCTTCAGACAGCACTCGCTCAGAGCCGCTGTGGTCCGGGGGGAGAAGCGGACGCTGCTCCGATTCAGCTTTTGGCCACCAAAGAAGCAGAACTAATGACAACATTAGTCTGCCTTTGTGTACGAGGCCACCGGATATGGATTAACCAAGCAAGAAATAATCTTGGATTCTACAGAATGCATGCATGAGCACAAGGGGTTTTTAAATTGGTTAGTTTTCACTTCAAACTGTTTTTTCTTTTCTCTTTTTTTGGACACAGTCCTGTGCTTTGTGGCTCTGAATCATATGATGAAGAGGAACTCAAGCAAGTGTCCTACTCATTAAATCAGTGATTGGTTTAATCTACAGAGCTCACTGCAGTCCCTCATGTGACTCTCTCTCTCTCTCTCTCTCTCTCTCTCTCTCTCTCTTTCTCAGTCTCTGTCTCTTTGTCTTTCTCATATAAAGAGGTTTTGAGCCAGTGTTTGACAGTGCTGTCCGGACAGTGCTGTCTAATTAAAGTGACATTGGTTGTCTGTCTGAAGTGTCTAATGATGTGTTCAGTGCAGGTCTATTCAAGCAGAGATTCATGCAGCTCTGGGGTCAGTTTACAGACTTTAACATGCTTTAAAACCTACAAAAGAAACCTTTCTAAACCACATTTTACTAAAACATCTTTGGGCGAGTCTCACAAAAACATGGCCAAGTTATATTTCACCCCAAAATTACTATATATAGTAGAATGATAATAATAATTATTTGCAATATTATTTTCATGACAATAAAACTTTTTGTAATTTTTAAGAACTGGATGGTTTTGTTTTGATTTCTTTTATTACATTATTTTATTTATCTAATGTTTTATACATTAAACAATACATATTTTTATTAAATTAATAAGAATTTTTAAGCACAGTTATATTATTATTAATACTAGGTTTAATTTTATTAAGCTTTTATTGTATATTTTATTTCTTGTGATTGTTGCATATATATGTTTCTGACATTTATATAATTAAGAAGAAATGCGAAAATACAATAATATATAATTAAATCACATAACTTTTTTTTTTATAACACATTACTTTCCTTTTTTCTTTTTTGATTTGTAATCAGAATGCAAGCTGCATTTCAGGCCTTTGTGTTTAATCAAAATCAATATCTTATTTAGCAAAATCACATCTGACATAAATCCTACAAGACTTTATATTTTAATTAAATATTAATGCAATCAGAGTAACTTGACCAAAAAAAAAAAAAAAAAGGAAAAAAGCACAATAATGACAATGCATACTTATTTATGAATGAAATTATTTCTGTTCAACTAATTAATCTTTCTGATTAAGTGATTTTCTCAAAGGCAGGCTAGTTAAATCAGACTAAGAAAATTAACAAAACAGTAAAAAATATAAATAATAATTTTGCCAAGCAACCAACATGCATACAAACTCTTTTAATCTGCAGTTTATTTTGCAAAAGTGAATAAACTATTCCTTTTTTTTCTTAGCATTTCAGTGTTTAGTTGTGGCTGTGAAGTGGATTAGTGCTGTTCACATGACTCTCTCTCTCTCTCTGTGTCTTTCAGGGCTGCTGGGTAAATGGCACTTGAGAGCAGTTCAGTAGCACAAAACATTTTGACATTTAAAAGTGCGTGAACAAGAGCCCTCAGGCATCAGACACGTTTATAACAGGAGTGTTTTGTTAGTGTAAATCAATGAGAGCAGTCAGAGCACGTGTGACTCCAGCACAGCCTCTGATGAATCAATGTGTTTAAGAGAACATGAACTGTGATTGATAAGTGAATCAGTCAATGAAAGTAAAGATGAAGAAATATGAGAGTGCAAACACACACAGGACAAATCACAACTGAGATCCCTTTAATATCTCTATTTAATATGGGGTGGTGTTGGCGCAGTGGATAAGACACACGTCTTTGGCGTGAGAGACCCGGATTCGAATCCACTGTGAGACACCAATGTGTCCCTGAGCAAGACACTTAACCCCTAGTTGCTCCAGAGGCGTGCGACCTCTGACATATATAGCAATTGTAAGTCGCTTTGGATAAAAGCGTCAGCTAAATGAATAAATGTAATATTGTTTGTAATGAGATTAAATGAAGGTCGAATAGAGATTTGCTAGAACCAGCAAGTTTTTTTTGGTGATCTGACTACAAGTTAACTCAACAAGTTAAGCAAAGGTCAAAGGTCATTAGCAGGCTCCACTGTGATTTCTCATGTTTTCTTTCTTTTCTAAAATAAACAATTATAGGTCACACTTTGTACTCCAGAAAAGTACAAGTAAAGTAATCTCTGTTCAGGCTTCTGTGTAGACACATGCCTCAAAGCTTTGTCTACAAATAACTATTGACTATCTCCACCATTATTGCAAAGACAAAAGAAACAAAAGTTTATCAAACACATATTAAGGAATATTGTCACAGTGAGAAATTGAGTGAGAAAATTGTTCTTGATGTTGGCCAATATAATATGCTAATATATAAATGCAACCAAAATGTTCTCAATATATTCAGGGTTATTATGTGTATATGTAATTATCACTTTTTTATTAAGAATATTTAAAAGCTATAAAATCTATAATAATTTATATGTTATAGCATATATTTTTTTATATACTGAAATATATTGCAATATAATGTTTATTGAACTTGTACCCATTTTTATATAACTGAATGGGTAAAACAGAAAAAAAAATGTTTCAACAGCTTTATTTCTCTTTTTTATTTAGTCTAACTTGATGTACTGACACTATACCTGAAAATAAAAATACAATACAATACAATAAAACCTATACAGATATAAAAAACAGACAAAATAGACAAAACTTTAACTAAAACTAACTAAAATTAAAATAAAAAACATATTAATTATATATTTTAATATAAAGTATACATTAAAAACTAATGCAAAATATTAATAAAAGATATAACAGTATATCAGTGAGGCAAAAAAACTACTGGGCTATTGTGATTATGCAAGTGTGACTGTGTGCATGTGAACTATGAAGGTCCAGCACACAGTGGCTAATGACTCTGATCTTTGGGTTAATGACAGATTAATGCTGGTTTAATTAGTGCCAGCAGTTTAAACCAACACACCTCAATGCTTCACTCACTGCCTTCACAATCTGCTCAGTTCACCTCATCTGAAACAAACATGCTCTAATCAAACTAATCTCAGTGCTGTAAAGATGCCCGCAATAATCTGAGCTGTGTGGTTCAATTTAAATAAGTTTGGATATGTGTAAATTGTGCACATATAAGACTGACGTGCAGTGTTACACACACACACACACACACACACACACTGTCTCTGTGGCGGCAGTCTCTCTCATTAATTCATACACAGTGATGCGTGTACAGCGTGATAGTCCAGTAATCACACAGACACGAATGAATTCTGTCAACAACTGCCAAAGCATCTGTCCTCATCAGTGAGTGTGTGTGTGTGTGTGTGTGTGTGTGCGTGTGTGTGTGTGTGTGTGTCTGAGACAAACATTCACAGTGTGTTTGCATGTTCTCACAGCAATACTGCGATGCTGTACATTTCTTGTTTTTTAAGGTTCACTGAATGTTCCTTGTGCGTCCTCAGCTGATGATGTTATTTCTGGAATTATATTTCTGAATTAATTTATGCTTTTTATCTATGTATTCATTTATTTATTTAGAAGTCATTTATTATCGTAAGTTAAAGTACTGTGTATGAAGTTACAAGGAAAATCAAATTTGATTCCTTTCACTACAGTCGACAAGACAATACGAAAGACGGTATTGCTATATTATAAAATCTACATATGCAGAGAAAAATACTTGTTCTAATTATTTTGTTATTTTAATCTTGTTTTGTTTTGTTTTGTTTTGCTTTCTTTTTAAAGCACAAACACAATATAACTCCCAAATGTGACAGAACGTAACTTGAAAAGAGAAATTTACAGTATATATAATTAACAAAAAAAATAAACAAATAAAATTTAAATAATTTGTCACTATGTTAAAAACACAATGATGAACTGTATATATACAGTACAAAGCTTATCTATTTTAATGTAGACTGTGAAAGTTTTTCAATCAGAAATGGCTAGTAAATTGTGTAAATAAATAAATGCAAATAAAAGGCAAGTAACATTGAATTAAATGTGCAATTTTAAGTAAAAACACTCAAATAGAATTTTCTTGTAAAATATACTCCAATAATGTTTGAAAAGTCTATTTATTTTTATTTTTCTTTTTTTTTTACAGCGTTTTAACTAAAATGAACAAAGATTAATAAATACTAATGTATTGCTTGTTGTTAGCTGATGTTATTAAATGCATTAACGTTAAATAATGGGACCATATTATCCAATAAACCAGTTCAATAAAAAAAGTCTTAGACTTAGACATGTTCTTAGAAATTTAATATGCAAACAAAATAACATGTACATGCAAGCAAATATAGCTTTTAATGGCACTGAATTGTGAACAGGTTAATTTACACTCATTATGTCATGACTTGCAGCACAGGTGCATGTGTTTCGAAATAAATCTTATTAACTCTTCTTTAAATGTGTTTGCAGACAGACAGGAGACTGATGAAAGATCGGCCTGCTCTTAAATGAGGCTGACAGTGATCACTGTGAAGACAGTGCTCGATATCTTGCTGTGTGAGGAATCCCAGCTATGAGCCTGATTAGACGCACACATCTCTCTCTCGCTGTGGTCCTTCACTTTCGAAACTTTAGGGTTTGTTTTGTTATGAATGGGTTTTGTGAATCCAGCTTCAAATATTTTGTTGTCTTGAGCACACAAAGTGAATCCACTCACATCAGCAGATTAGGAGTGAAACTTCCTGCCGAAAATCCCAACGACAAGCTGAGAAGAGTCAAGCAAACAGGTTTAGGAGATTTAACACTCCCCCTGTTTGTGTTACTCAGAGGAGTCATTAAAAGCACTAAACGGCTCTCAGGAAAAAGGCCCTTCAGAAAAGAGGGCCCATTCATCCTTTATATGAAAGCCTCAGGCTGGAGGAGGGTCTGAACACACACACACACACACACACACACACACACACACACCAGCTGATTCGATCTGTCCAGGGATGCTGCCATATGGCTCCATTCGGCTCCAGCTGAGGCCTTTGGGTTCCTCTGTCAAACATGCCACGATCTGAGAGAGGACAAACGTCGCTTTATCACTTTCATCTGTTTTGTGTGCACATATAGAATAAGAAGCACACAGGAACATAATCCACATTTGAGGAGGATGCAGTTCACAAAGTGGCCAGTTGAGGACACGCTTTCCCCAATAAAGTTCCCCCAAGTTTTTTTTTTTTATCCTCATACATAAGTTACATTATCAATATGTTTTTAAGTACATTGAATTTACTGTTAAAAAATAATAATCATTCAATTAAAAGAAAAATACTGTACAACACTGTTTAAGGTAGACAAAAAACAAAATTGTAAAATTTTCACTCCAGCATTGTTAGTAAATTTCACAAAATAATTATGAGAAAATGGTGAGTAACACATTTAATTTTGAAGTAGGAATATTAAAATACTATTTTCTTATTTATTTCTTTATTTATTTCTATTTCTTTAATTTATTTACAATTATTTTTTTTTACAGTATATATTTATATATGCATTTAATAGATGATTTTATCTAAAGCATCCTATAACAGAGGATAGCATAAGAAATTGGTCACAGATCCAACAATTTCCATAGTGTACAAAAACATCTGCTATAATCCAATGAACATGCAATTTAAATGTTGCTTATTTAAAGAAGAAGAAGAAGAAGAGAAAAAAAACTATTTCAACATAATACAAGTTGAACAGTGTTTTATGTGCATTGCTCCTGCAAACAAATGAACTAAACTAAATTTAAAACAAGTGAGAGAGATGGAAATGAGAAGGAAGAGAGATGGAGGGAGATATCTGTAGCTTATGTGTCTTACAGGTAATGGAGAACCCCTCATATTCAGCTTTAGAGAGTCTGGAGTCTACAGGACACAAAGAAGTTGAGATCTTAGACCACCCAGAAACAGGTAGACACACACACACACACACACACACACACACACACACACACACACACACACACACACACACACACGCACGCACACACACACACACACACACACACACACACACACACACACACGCACACGCACACGCACACACACACACGCACGCACGCACGCACGCACGCACGCACACACACACACACACACACACACACACACACACACACACAGGGCTTTGTAACTCATGTCTCTTTGGGGAACTGCCGAATGTCCGGTGTTCAAAAGTCATATCAGGTGTTACACACTCAAACACACGCTTTATTATCATTTACTAAATACAGGCCAATTTTCATTATATTTAAAGGAACAGTTCACTCAAAAATGAACTGAAATGTTCCAAAACATATGATTTTTTTTTTCTGTCAAACACAAAATTATAAATGTGACAGTGTATACACACACATATTAAACAACTGTATAGTTATAAGTTGGGTGTGAAAAATTAAAAATGCAATTGAATAAACTTTTTATAAAAGTTTATAATTGAAGGGTTTTCTACGGTCGTCTCCTTTCCTCTCTGTCTCCGCTTGACTGTTTTTAAAGCTTTGGTAGCCTGGCCTTTCCTAACATTTTTAGCTTTCTCTACTACTACAAAAGCAACGCAGTGGTGCATAAAACAGTTATCGTGTGTGTGTGTGTGTGTGTGTGTGTGTGTGTGTGTGTGTGTGTGTGTGTGTGTGTGGAGGCTGGTGTTATTCCTTTCTCTGTGCCAGATCTTTATGAGTCATATAAACACAGGCTAGTCAGAAAACTTTGATAATTGGAGAGTTACATAAATGGCTAAATCCTCTGAAAGGGATTTTTTGGTTGGTTTTGAAAGGGAGGCCCCACAGAGATTCTGCAGCATTAGCGGCTAGCTAAAGAAAACTCACTAATTACTTCCTGCTCTGGAGATTCAGAGGAAGGTGTTTTTACAAATTAAATCCCAGCCATCTACTGTAAGAGCCAGAGATGTGTGTGTGTGTGTGTGTGTTAAAGTCACGGGTCACTGTAGAGATTTAACATTACAAACTGTTTCACATGATTTCATGCACACACACACACACACACACACACACAAATATGTTTGTTGATGACTTTGAGAGAACCTTGCTAGAACGTTGCTGAGAATGTTTCCTGTTAACGGGACGTTTCACAAAAAGAAGCTAGTTAGGTTTAAAATAATAAAACAATAAGTTCAGGGGTTAAAACATCCACCAAACACCAGTTCATTAAAATACATTGAGCAAAAAATAGTAAAGAAGAGTCACAAACCTAATTAAATGATATTTTTTTTTACTTCTAAATACATTTTAAAGTTGAAATATATACTTATTCGACGTAGACTAAAGATGAACATGGTATTTTAAGCAAGCAATCATAAATAAATCAATTGTAACTTCAGGCCACAACCTCGAGTCTTTTGAATATGCATGACTTTGACTTCGTCCTGTCAAACTGGATCAGAAATGTGACAAATGTTCAAAAATATTGAAATGTGACCTTTCTCTGTTGTTAATCAGTCTTGTGTGTCTTCCCTTTCTCTCTGTCTTTCCTTCTCCTTTCTCTCATTCATCTAGTGCTGTGTGTGTGCCTCAGGCATTACAGTGTGTGTGTGTGTGTGTGTGTTTGTGTCTCCAGAGTCGCAGGGATACCAGTCAAACATTGTGAGATTGTATTTGGTTTAACTCACTTGTTTTAACAGATTTTGGAAGACTAGATCCTATTAGTTCAGAGGACGGCCTGCGGCCCTGACTCACCACAAGGCCCCTAATCTGCCATGCAAATTAAATCTTTCCCCTCGTGTGTGTAAGTGTGTGTTCACATTTTTGACTTATTTATGACTGTTATTGCGGTATATGTGGCCCCTGGCAAGCAATTGGTATGTTTGGTTATGTGTGGACAGAAGGGCAATGATTTAATATCATATTCATACAGTAACATCTAAATAATATTTTTTTTTCTGGTCAAAATAAACTTTATTCTTTTTTTTCACATCAGCACTTATTTGCAGTTATACTGTAGATCTTTGACATTTTCTGTGGACAACTTTTGAGTGCAAATTCAAATTACTCTGACTTTCATTCTTAGGGGAAATTTAGAAAAAAAGTGTTTTCTGGAGAATATTTTTCTAATTTGTGCCATTTCTTTTAGCGTTTTCATGTGTCCTCAATCTTTCTTTCTTTCTTTCTTTCTTTCTTTCTTTCTTTCTTTCTTTCTTTCTTTCTTTCTTTCTTTCTTTCTTTCTTTCTTTCTTTCTTTCTTTCTTTTTTTCTTTCAAGTTCCTCAGTGACATCATGAACCAGGAAGTGACATCATTTTGGAGGGAATACACAAACGGCACAAACTTCAGTAAGTGTTTACAATTCATATTATTTATTCTGTGTTTTTTTAATTGATGCTTTAGTACGATTTTCTATGTAACCAATCAATCAATCAATCAATCAATCAATCAATCAATCAATATATAATTAATGAATTTGTTTTCTCTGTATGTGCTTCTGTTTGGCCATCATTTACCAGTGATATGTATAGTATTATATATATATATAACATTATTTTATTTATTCATTTTTTTCATTGTTTCATAGTTTTCATTTTATTTTTAGTAGTGTAATTTATGATAGTTTTTATATTTATATAAAGCTTTAATTTTAATAATACAGTTTATTATTATTTTTATTAGTGTAAAAAAATCTTATTTATTTCACTTCAAGTTACATTTCAAGTTACTAGTTTAAGTATCTAATTGTACAGTTATTATTTAATATTTTCCTATTTTATCTTATTTCTGCTGTATTTCTGTCTTTGTAAACTATTTTAAAATGTTTGTTTTATTTAACAATAGCCTACAATACTGTCGTTTATTAACCATCTTGTTGATGCAGCCCTGTATTTCTTCTTGTGAACACAAATTAGATGTTAGAGAATGTTTAAGCTGTTTTTCATACACCTAAAAGAAAGAGTGATTTACGCTTTAACATTTAGTGCATTATATTTCCAAGTTGAAGCCATATATAAAGCTTTAAGGGACATCACAATATATATTCATTTAAAATAGTTATTCTCTGTAACAAAGTTCCACAAGTTCCACTTTTATGGTACTTTTTTTTGTCCTTTTTGGAGCATCCACTTTGTTTATATAGAAAACTGATCTAAAAAGTCTAATAAGAAAATAAAATACAATAAAAATGGCTGGAATGACATCCGGGTAAGAATATTTCCCCTTTTCTGTGTGGCTTCTGTGAATGGTTGTGTGCTTGTCTTGTCAGTAGGTTGTTCTTATTTTTGCTTTTTGCCTAAATTGCATTAATTTCCATGTGAGAACATCTGTAATTGCTCCACACATTTCTGTTTGTACTGAATGAATGAATGAATAAACAGATAAAATAACAGCAATAAAACAAATCAATTAATCAATCAATCAATCAATCAATCAATCAATCAATCCATCCATGAAGGTTTCTCATGCGTGTGTGTGTGCGTGTGTGCGTGTGTGTCTGTGTCTGTGTGTGCGTGTGTGTCTGTGTGTGTGTGCATGTGTGCATGTGTGCGTGTGTGTGTGTGTTTGTGTGCGTGTGTGTGCGTGTGTGTGCGTGTGTGTCTGTGTGTGTGTGCGTGTGTGTGTGTGTGTGTGTCTGTGTGTGTATGCGTGTGTGTGTGTGTGTGCGTGTGTGTGTGTGTGTGTGTGTGTGTGTGTGTGTGCACGTATGCACCTTATTTCAAGCACAATTAAGTTGAAATGAACTGGTGAAGGATCAATAACCTCAGGTTGAGGCCCAGACCCCCTTCACTCTGCTGAAAGAGGAACACATCAGGTTTACTTTCACAGGGACGCCCCTCTGGGACACACACCCTTTTGTTCCAGCCACAGTTCATCTTCAGGTTGAGCCATTTCATGCTCATCAAGGGGACATTAGAATAGTTTATCTTTCCAAATAGATTGATGCCTGTTCATTTTGTTTTTCACTGACAGTTTTATTGGTTAGTATAGTTCACCCAAAAATGAAAATTCTGTCATTAATTACTCACCCTCAAGTGTTCCAAAGCAAGACCTTTGTTCATCTTTGGAACACAAATCCAGATATTTTTGATAATATCAGAGAGTAGAGAAGACATTTTTGTTAAAAATAAAGTTATTTTTGTTTTCTTTGTGCACAAAAAGTATTCTCATAGCTTCATACCATTATGCTTGAACCACTGATATCAACTGGACTATTTTAACAATGTCCTTACTACTTTTCTGGGCCTTGAGTGTGTCAGTTGCTATGCAGTTTGGTAAGACACAAGGGAGTGTAATTAATTGAAATTTTCTTCATCCATGCGCGTAATTTGCACGGGGGTTACGGGGGTCATGACCCCCCCAAAAATCAGATCCAGCTAATATAACCCCCCCAATATCATCACATCATTCAGATTAAAATAGATATGAAATATTCAGAATGAATACTTTTGTTCATTTTCTTTATTAATTTCATTTGCCAGCAAGAAAGATAGTATCATATTTTAAATAATCTGTAATGTACCCCCCGCCCACCGCACCGATTTGGTATTACCAAAGTCTCTGGTATTACCCAACCCGCTTTCTGTACCAAGTTTGTTCACTATTTTGCACAGTCGATGGGATGAATGGTTGGAGAAAGCTGACGGAAAGATGAAAAGGACACTGAAAGGCAGCCAGACAACGATTTTTTATTGTTTGTCGACACCAGCCAAAAAAAAAAAGAAAAAAGAAAAAAGAAAGAAAAACGAAAAATCCTGACCAAACGGAGATACCCTTAAGTTAGCTGTTAAGTTAGCTCAGCGTTTCTCAAAGTGTGGGGAATAGAAACATGACAAACAGGTTTTGTGCCCATCTTTTAAATTCCGTTATTTATTGACCATACACTCAAAACAAAGACACATTTAAATGTAAGCCTTGACGTTACTTAACCTCTTCACACGTAAGTTTAAAAGTATTTCAAGGCTACCGTTATTGATCGTAGTATCGCTTTATGGTTCCCATGGAGACGCGCCATTCATTGCTTGTCACACCGTAGCCACAATAGTGCTGAATGACTGATGATCTGCTTTTATTTCCTTTTTTATTCAAAATTTCACAAATGTGTTAGCTATAGCAGGATATATCTGATATTCCGATTGTCAAATATGTGCAAGTGGATGTGTTTTGTTGTTCAAACACCTTTATAACGATCGCATTACTTGAGCTGTATGCGCAACGTATTTTAGGTATCTATCTTATTAAAATACCTAAAAAAATACGTACATTATTAGGAATTTACCACCTCTGGTTCAATTTGAGATTATTTTTATTTTTGTTTGTTTGTTGTTCTTTTTGCATGGATTTTGCAAAGTGTCAAAATGAATCAAAGCACAACTAGGTTAATGTTAGTCCACACTTGTATTGATGTTATCAGAAGCTAAATGCAAACACAATTATTATTATTTTTTAATCTAATTTTGAGTCTTATTTCATGCAAAGTGATAATATAATTGCACTTTCATTTTCTTTATTTGAAATTTTTTAATGCTGTTATTTGATGTTAAGTTTTTAAAATGTGATGTTAATAAAATACATTTTAACAGTTAAACTTAAAGCCTAGTTTATTAACATTTTGTTGGGGTGATTGGGGACAGGTGGGGCTCGGAACCCTTTCCTACCTCTGAAGTGGGGAATGGCAGAAAAGTTTGAGAAACACTGAGTTAGCTGATGATTTGTTTTGTTGACTGGAGTTGGCTGGCTAGATGTTCGTTTGCCAGTGTCCTATGAGGTAAAGCCAGAGGGTGCCAGGGACTGTGTAGAACCAATGTCACTGAATTGTAACTGCTGTTTGCTCCAATACAGTCACCCGTTTTGGGGGGGATTGCATAATTAAATTATGCAAATTAGCATGTTACCTTTTACACAAGAAAATAATACAATAAATTAATAAATAAATAAATATGCCGCGAGTTTAACCCCCCCAATGGTAGACCCAAAGTTACGCCCTTGTCTTCATCGCTTACATTTAAAACATTAAATCAAAAGGTGATGAAAAGTTTTTTTTTTTTTTTCGGCAAACACAGATGAATTGAATCAAAGTGACAGTAAAGACATCTATTATGCTACAAAAGATTTCTACTTCAAACTAAAAACATATTGAACTTTCAATTCAACAGAAAAACCTGAAAAAAATAAAACAGATGTATCATAGTTTCCACAAAAATATGAACAGCACAACTGTTTTAATCATTAATAATCAATAATAATCATCAATAATTATTAATCAATAATAATATTAAGAATATTTGTTGTGCATCAGATCTGAAGGATCATGTGACACTGATCAGTGGCTGAAAACTCAGCTTTGATCACAGCATAAATTACATTTTAATATAATGTAATATTTTCACAATATTACAGTTTTTACTGTATTTGTGATCAAATAAATGCAGTCTTGGTGAGCAGTAACAAATCAAAAAGACCCCAAAACTAGTCATATCACGAAATTGATTTATTATGTTTTATATATTTAAGCTCTGTCTTTTATCATTCTGCTTTTTGCATTGTTTTCTTAAACGAATAAGGCACTCAGGGTTGTGTTTCCCATGATGCATCATGCTTTGATATTTTGACCTTAATAAAATCACTGTATTTGTTCACATGCACTTATTTTTGTGTGGTCCAGCTTATAAACTCTTATACTGTGACAGGTTGGCCATTGGTTCACACTGTCCTGTTTTCCATGACGTGACTCCTTCAAAAGGTTTAATACTGAAACTGACTTTACACATGATCAGGTTCATAGTAACGCCAAACACATTTCTGTGTGTGTGAACGTGTGTCTATTCCCAGCACGGTACTTCCATTAACTGAATCTTCCCATTACATTTCCACTGAGTTCAGAATTCATCTTCTCGGCTCTAATGGGAAGAGCTGTGTGAAAGAGACTCATGGGAAAATCTGCCCAGTTCCTCCACACGCGCTGCATAATGTCTGTCTGAGAGGAAAATCTAGTGAATACAGTGTCACATCACAAACGCAGCCTGATGCTCACAGAAAAGCCTCCTGAGAGGACATTTCAGCTCAACATCCTGCCACACAAGCACTCTGAGAGCATCATTTTCTCTGAGATCGCAGGCCTATATATACTGCAGAAAATGAGGAACTAGAAGCTGCAGTTTTAATGAGTTAAATCATGTTTTGCTGGTTAGAGTTTTATATAATTTTAATAAAATATTCAGAACTGTTAAAAAATCATCTCAGGCAAGACAGCATAATTTAATTGGATAAAATTTAAATTATAGATATCACCATACTTCCCCCTGTTGATTATGTTGGTTGAAGTTTTCTAAAAAGTTATGTTTAAATATTCAAATGATTCATTATGTAACTAAATATGCGCTAATTGGAATTAATTTCCAGAATATAAATCTGAGCATTGGATAAAGCCAAGTTCAAAATTCTTATTTTATTTTGTTGACAAAAGAGTTATTTTGATTATCTATTTTCATCACTCCATCTGAAAATACCATCGATAAGCAGAAAAAAATCACCATGTTTGTTATAAAATGTTATATAAACCCGACCAAGTTATATAGGAACAAACCTCTCTGTAATAACTTTCAATATATAGATAGGAATAAAAATGTTAGGTTTGGTGGTTGTAAGTTCTGCTGAAGTGGAGAAAACCACAATTGAAATGTATAGACATTGTATTGCAATTGAAATGTATAGACATGTATAGATAGTGTAATAAAATAAACACTTAAACGTAAATTTTGGATGTTTTCTTTCCATCAGTCTGACATAAGACATGTTATGTAAGAAAAATACTCCAAAGAAATAGGCCAAAAATGTACCATTGCTTATGAAAACAGTAGTTTTGACTATAGTGTCTTACCTAAGGGTAATTTATTTTATATGCATTTATCATATTATTTATTCTTGCCTTCATGTTTTTCATGCATTTACTGAATACCCTTGAATTAACAGCAAGGCCTGTTTTAGGAGTTTAAATTATATTACGTTTTATTCAGTCATAAGCTGTTGAAATGTTCTCTTTATTGCCCTATAATGTAAATTCCAGATAACACAGTGCTATGTTGACAAGTACGTAGCTGATGAGATGCTCTCATTATTGCAGACTGCTGAAAACTCAACTACTGAAGCAATCAGTACTTTAGAGGAAAAGACTTTTCTCCATCTGCCAGAGGCTAGCGGAGGAAAGGGCTGCTTTGATCCCTCCGTGTTTGTTGCTTGCTGTTTAAATTTGTACATAGATATATGCAATGTGAAAATCTAGTTGTACTAATCTTTGCTTAGAATTCAGAGTTGATTTGGGGCTTTCATGTGAAATCATTAACAAACTGAACCAGCTGAGGAAATGCCCTCAGTCTGTGGGACACTAAATGTGTCCGTTAAATCAGAGAAAAACCAACATAACATCTGAGGCAATTGATGTAAATTTTGGGTTAACAGTAGAGTTGAATGTGATTTGAGTGTATGATGTAGTCTTCAGTTCACTATAATAGGCCTCCTGTGGTTCAGACAAAAAGGGAAATGTAGGTGTGGCCTATTTCTGAAAGTTTGATTGACAGGTAAAAGAAAATGAACAGCAGGGTTCTCCAGTCATTTTAGAATGTGAAATGTCAACATTGAATCCTAAAACCAAACTTGCAGTTAATCACTGTCATATGATGACATTTTATTGAAGGAAAAAAAAAGAGTTTTTTATTTTGTTTAAAATGGAACAATTCTCCCCAAAAAAGGAATTACTGTTGTTCTGATCCAGAATTATTTACTTTCTTCAGTGCAACACAATGACATTTCAGGCAGAATGTCAAAGCAACTTAAATTGGATTGAGACTTATACAGAAAAAAGCTCCAAAAGGCACAAAACTATCCAAAATTAGTCCATACATCTTGTGTGTTTTATTTCTCACAAGTCTTCTGAAGAATTCTGAGTTATTCAAGTAATTATGTCCACTCTTAAAAATAAAGGTTCCAAAATTGGATTTTTTTTTCCAGCAATGCCTTAGAAGAACTATTGACTCCCCAAATAACTTGTTTTATCCCCCCACAGTAAAAAATATTTTATTCAATGATGTTAAAAGTTCTTCATGGAACCATCAATGCAAATAAAGAACCTTATTTTACGAGTGAAATGATTATATCCCCCAATTTTTTTGTGTTTCTTGTAGAGGAAACAGATGCTCAGTTATTCTTTTAAATCTCCTTTTGTATTTCATTGGAGAAGATCAGCATTAAAGGAAGTAAAATTTGATGATTTTCCTTGGAAATGAGCCTTTGTGCAAATACAAACCCTGTTTTCCAAACTTGGTCAAACTGCCGCCTCTAACTCTCTGTAAGTTTAGCATATAAATGGCGATTGCCTAAAGGGTTAACATGGATGAAATGCAAACTGTTACGTGTTTAAATAGACGCCCACCTACAGAGCCCAGCCAACTCTCTGCTTGTTCATATCAGAGTCAGCGGAAAACACGGAGCAACATACAGCCCACCCAACAGGGGGTAAATTAGACCTCCGAGATGAATGATCAAACAATTAAAGAGTCGAGACTGAGCCAAAAAAGATGGGGCGAAAACATTCTGCCGTTCATTAGAAAGGAGGCCCATAACCGGCTTCACAATTCTTTCTTCACACGTCTTTGAAAACCAGAATTACAGAAAACTTTTCAATTAAAGTTGAACTTCTGTCAGATTGGAGCTCAAATTCAAAAAGGTTCAATTGGCTTTTTGATACCATACGGAGTGGGCCCTTAAGTCATCAGTGCGCACAATGCTTTATAATTCTCAGCTATTTGTTGCCATCTGCCTTCGTAACTGAATTCACCCTTCCTTCCACAGTCACTTACGTTCTCCTTCCTGGTCGTATTTATTTTCTTTTCAATTAAAGAGTCTGAATGTGCGATGCTAAAATTGCCAGCCCTTAATTAGCTCTTTTGGTGAAAAAGAGAGTCCATGAATGCAATTGTTACGTTCCCAATCTTGGCAGCCGTTTCATTTTGATAAAGCAGGATCCCATTTCAGGGTGAAGGCTGAATGAGGACCGCCTCCATTTACACTTTTTCGCCCTTGATGAATGTGCTTTTTTTCCTCCCCGCTTCCTTTCACCAGTGATGGAATGATATTATCGATGTGTTTGAAGCCTCACGTTTCATGTGCACTGCTGAAGTGTGGGTCTGGTCTTGTGCATGACATTCATGTTCATGTGAGAGAGAGTGTGAATAACTTTTAATGTTGTTCTTAAAGATCTGGACTAGTTGTTCAGAAGTTATGGGAGTTAGGTTGTGTTCTTGAGCAAAATAAACTTTGGTTACTTAAGGACTGTCTTTGGTTACTTAAGGACTGTCTTTCCATTAAGCAAGTTGACTGTCTTTGCAAGTATTTATTGTATAGTTTGGTTAATTTGACCATGCTTTCAGCTCCATTTTTGACTGCTTGCACACTAGTGGCATCACTGATGAAGTGTTCAATGGACAGGAAAGAGTAAGATGTGTTTTGAGGGTTTGAAAAGAGTCAAACTAGTTTGAATGCACTGAATTGGACTTCTCTGGTGTTTAGACAAATCCTATAAAATCATACTATTGTGGTCATACAAATTCGTACGAATTAGCCACCTCGTAAAATACGTACAAATTGGTCGCAAGATAGCGTTGGAAATGTTGTGCTGACAATCATGGTAAATTGCATAAATCAAAGAAGTGTTCCAGGGAGAAAATAAACGATGTTTTAACGTGTTGCTATTTTGTTGCTTGTGTTTTTTGAGAGGCTAGCAGGGCATTGCTCAGTGGCTTCTAATATGTTCTGAATGCCTTAGCACATTGCTATGTAGCTGCTTGGTTGCTGTGGTGTTGATAAGTGGAACTTTGGGCGTTTTAGCACATTGCTTTGCTGCTTGCTAAGGTATTTTCGGTGCTCGGTTGGAGCAGTGAGGAGCAGATTTTAGAGCTTTGTCTGATCGTCTTTTGAAGTGTGGCCTAGGCCTTCCTCCTTTGGCTGTCTAATCTTTATAATCGTTTATTAATGCTTTGTCTCTGCATGGCGGCCGTATGTCAGGCCACGAAGAGAATAAGGGAAATTAGCTGCACCTGAATGAGAAAGCAGGGACTCCCGCTGGGACATTGACTGAGGCACAAACACCCTATTAATAGACTTACACCTCATTTTGCCCCTAAAGCCGGCTGAAGGGTCCCTGGGGGGGAGAGAGATGGAGCATACGGATGGAGGGGAGGTAGAGGTCAGCTCTCTTTTACCTCCTGAAAACCAGCTGCAGAGAAAAACTGCCATTTGATTAGCCAGCCCTTCCTGTCCAGAAGGGGACCGTCCGGAAACAATGCAGCATTTTCCCTTTCAGGAACAACAGGGCTTTATGTCAAGGAAAAACACACTCCTCGCATTCAACGAGAGGTTGTCTCCACTGACCCGACCAAACACTCTACTTATCCGAGAAATTATCGATCTGGTAATTAGAATGAAGGCAGATTAATAATGCATAGCTGAACATCACTTTCACGAGTTTATAATGATCTATCTGAGAGCAGCGGACACTAGGAACATAGAGGATATTGATATGAGCATCAATCAGAATTAGTAAGCCTTTACAATAGCAAAGAAAAATTATAAACGAGGTCTCTTTGATATCTCTATGACTAGTGACATTAAACAGAGAGCAGAAGGAGATTTTTGCTGTGGCAAGTTACAAAAAAAAGTATGTGTTTCCTGTTGCAGATACGTTATATATTCATATTTCTTATTTATTTGATGGCTTTATATTGTATAATAATAATACATATTTAAATATATATATATATATATATATATATATATATATATATATACACACATATATATTAAATCTTATTCTGTGTTTTGAAAGTGATATTTAATTAATTAATTTATTTTTGTGGTTAAATATGATCTGGTAATGAACTCCCTGATAGCTTTATACTCTTATGGTGTTTTTTCATGTGTTATTAACTGATATTAAGTTAATGCTTAAATGAAAATTTCATGAGCATTGAATTAGCAAACCTTTAGTTATATATTTATCTTTTTGTTTCTGGAAGCAACCATGATGCAAATTTTATAGCTCAGAAGTTGCTCTTTAAAAGCTCATAAGACTAATTTTTTATTTATGGACCTACTTTGTCTCAGAGTTTTCTCCTAAAATTCACCAGTTTTATAAGATTTAATTGGTATCTTGGTATTAAAAATCTCAACTTGCTGACCATCTCATTGCTGTCTATGAGAAACAGTTTGAAGAAATCCCGTTTTATACTTGACTTTAGTGATTTGATGTTGTTCCTTCATATTCCGGTAGATCTTCTAATTCCTTGTTTTCCCTTTCCTCTCCAATTCAGTTCTCTGCAGTTGAGGCTTAATTATATCTAAAAAGCAAGTGCGCATCACCCGTGTTTCTTGGATGACATGGGCCCTGGTGCTGCTGGGCCCCTTGGGTCCCCATCTTTGCATTTTAAGCAGAAATCTGCGCAGACAGACCCTGGACTCCCGGAGTTAAACTCCCGTTTAGGTTAAGTGGTCCCCAGACTCATGACACATATATCTACTCAGACATGACAGCTGGGGACCCCACTGTTGCTATGGAAATCACTGACATTCGCCAACTCCATTCCCCCCAAAACAAACACACACACACACACACACACACACACACACACACACACACACACACACACACACACAAACTTGTGTAACAATAGCACACGAGGGTCCATGTCGTTTTCTACTGTTAACAGCTCTGCTTTTTACTGTGGGTCTAGAGTGTTTCATGAGGGTTTTACTGCTAAAAGGAGAGCGTTTAGACTCTACAGCGCTGCTATGCCATTGTGGAAAGAGAAGTGTCTTTGCCTGATAGCTCGACATAATAAACAAAAAATAAATAAATGTAAATAAAATAAAATAAATAATAATAATAATAATAATAATAATAATAATAATAATAATAATAATTTCTTAGGCATTGTGCAAGTTAATTTCGAGTTTTAGAATTTTTTCATTATTTTCTTAAAAATTAAGCACTAAACATAATTTATTATTTCTTTTTCAAATTAATACACTTTATTTGCATTAGGAGGTACAACAACTACTGCCATGATATATTATATTATATTATATTATATTATATTATATTATATTATATTATATTATATTATATTATATTATATTATATTATATTATATTATATTATATTATATTATATTATATTATATTATATTATATTATATTAATTATATTATATTATATTATATTATCAGAATGTAATGTGCTTAAAAGTCTAAATAATGCCATAATGCTAAATAAATTAAAATACAATTATTATGATTTCTGAAAGTAAAACATAATTTTCTTTTTGCAGGGGAAACAAACAAACAACAGCAACAACAAAACCCTGTTCATAATTTTGAGAAAAACTTGCCAGAACTTTCCTTGTTATCTGGGAGGTTTAAAGCATTCTGCTATATTCATTTAGAATATAGAGCACAAGTTGTATGAGCTAGCCTACGTACTTTTAAGATACTCCTATCTGCTTTATATCCATTCTGGAGTTTAAGATCATGCCTAGCATCTCCTTGTGTTCAACTTCAAATCCCAGATTCAACGTAAATGAGTTAATATTAGAGTTTATGGACAGACACTTGTGGAGGGTTAGTGAAGAAACCTCAAGGGCAAAGGAAAGCAGAAGAAAGGCAGTGTGACACTTTTCTTGGCCAGGTGCATCAGACATGCGGCCCGGACAGCAGGGGTTTGACTGGGATTGTCCTGAAACTCCACAGTCAGAGATGAAGCGCTGGAGTGGATTTGAAGCGCTTGCGAACAGTCATGTGAGTCCACCTTCCTCCCTTGAGTCCCCACCAGCAGGTTCACATTAGCGGAAATTTGTTCCACAATATTGCTGCCTCCTGTTCCTCTCTGAGGCTGGGAGCCTGCGCAGAAGGTGGAGGCAGAGATTTGGGTGATGGCCAAACGTTTCACGGCCGTTTCTTGTTTTCCACAGCGTGTGTCGGTGACGGGTTCCCCGCTGCTACTCCTCTCTCCAAACAGACTCCCCACATATCAGAACAAATGCTGGACTGAAGAAAATAAACTTATCTCATTCAGATGACAACACGTTTCCCCAGGTTCTGATACGGCGCCAGTTTGAGAGTAGCAGCCGGGGTCAATTGCTCATTTCTCGCGCAGGGAGGGCGTCTATGGCGGGTAATGGTGCTTCTCTGAATGGAGTGGAGCAAATCTCTGCTGTTTGCCAACTGTGGGAACCACGATCATCTATTCAGCAGCTCTGCCGCGATGTGAGATAGCAAAGCAAACTATATTAGATTTCCTCACTAATGGCACGTTGCATTATAGTTTATTGACCATATAAAGAAATAAATAAAATATCCACAGTATCTTCCCACTTAGAATTTTATCTCGAATTCAGGTGTCTTGTTTCTCACTAGAAAAGGTAGGAAAACTGTATTTACTGAAACTATTTATTTATTTATTTTTGTCAGACTCTCACTAATAATTTGTTATTAAAATTAATAAACTATAAAAGATTGGGGTCATTAAGTTTGTTTCAGTGTTTTTAACACTGCATTTAAAAAAAGTAAAAATTATTACAGTTTTAAATAAATGTCCTCAATTTGGATATATTGTGAAACGTAATTTATTCCTGTGATGCAAAGCTAAATTTTACTAAATCATTACATCAGTCTGTCACATATCTTCAGAAATCATTCTAATATGTTTATTTGCTTAGTAAAATCTTACTGACTCCAAACTTTAGTGTATTTTGTTAATATTTTGCATTCAACTTTGCATAATATATATATAAAGTCAATGATTCTGCAAATATGATATGTAATCAGGAATGATTATCAAGCTAAAGACCTACACAGGCCATTACGTGAAGCTCAAATTTGACCCTAAATAGCTGTAGACCGACTCCATTGTCTCTTTCTCTCTAAACGATTCCCCTAATAGACCAATCTGATCACACAGGGCCTTTTAACGAACTGCTTTCAGCTCAAAGTTGAAGTCCAAGTCGACTAAAAAAAGCAAGAGGAATCTGAGGGAAACAAAAGGGACTTCATTAAATCTCAGTTCATTGTCCTATGGGCCCCTGTTGAATCTTTCTCAGAGAAACTCTCGCAGGTCTTTAACTGCAGCAGAAGTAGGCCTAGTTCATCCAAAAATGCAACTTCTGACATTTTTTAGTTGACCCTCTTGCTGTTTCAAACCTGTATGATTCTCTTCTCCACTGGAACACAGTAGGACAACATAGTGAACCAAAACTCAGTTTTAGCTCTGTTCTCAGAGAGGAGATAAAGGCCTGGAAAACTCTTCCAAATTGGCAAACATGGGCCATGTAAATGAGTAAATGGAGAGTGTTTTGATTGTGATCAGGACATCATTGTGCCCTGAGGTGTGTTTGAAAGCTCCGCTCGTCTGGATGTAATAGACGAACATCATCTGCCTCCGGTGACCCTCACAACATCTCAGAGCCCTGGGATTCATTTCTTATCAATTAGCAGTTTCTGGACTTAAGAGGATGAGGCCTAACAGAGCCCCTTTAGAACATAATCAGGACTTTAAGAGGTTTGTTAATTAAAGGCGTGCTGCGTTCTTCATTAAGGCATTAGATGCAGCAGGTTGTGATAGTAAATTCCTTTCACTCTATGAAATACATTGGGAAATACTGGAATGAATCTGAACAGTCTGAAACAATTTAATCTAGAAACATGATAATGTGTTTTTGACAAATAGCACGTTATACTGTAGGTGTCTTGAGTGTAATAAGGCAATTTAATCAACTTTTTCTGTTTGTTTTATAAGACATATTTAGCAGAATCTCTATTGCAGTTGCAACTACTGGTTTGTTGGACATCGAACTCGTCCTGTTTGTGCCACAGAAATGAAATGAGTGTTGGTCTTTTATAATTTTTGGTAGCTTTAAAATCTTTCTTTTAGCATTTTATTTAGTCCATTGTTTTTTATTTATTATAGTACTTCACTTAAAAAAAGCCAACTAGCTGAAGTTAAATAAGCTGTTCTATAATACATTTTCAGCTTCTTTGTTATATTTATATTATTTCAACTAATGCATTTAAAAAAATAAAAGTTTTTAGTTTTTAATTAGCGATAACAACCCTGCTACACTGCCTACAACTTAATATAATTCGTACTTTTTTGTCCTTTTTTTGTCATTAAAAATATTTAAATATTCTCAAAACCAAGGTACATTTATTTGAGAAGGAAAATTAGTAAAGATATTAAGTCTTTTTCTGAAAAAAAAAAGAGTAAGGTAGGTTATGCTTAGTACTAGAAAAAAAATCTGTCAATCAGAAAAATAATATTGTTTTCTTTTGAATTCAGTTTATTTTTCTTACCTACTGACATATATTTTATATGTATATGTTTGTTTGTTTATTTATTCATTTTCAGAAAGCAATTTGCCATATCTTGTCATTTTACTTCTCAAGCAAATATATCTTGATATAAGAATGTTTAGATATTTGTACTGAAGAAAAAACAAAATAAAAACAAACAAACAATTGTATAGACCAGAATATTCAAACTGTTAAAATCTACTTCCTAATTGGGTTTTTCCCTCATATTACTGAAGACAAGCCATGAAAACAATAGTTCACCCAAAAATGATTGGATCATTCTGTCATTATTTACTCAGCGTACTGTTGTTTGTGACACGTATAACACAAAGATGCATTGCAAGATGTTTTGCATCAGAATTGAGATCAATGATGCTAAAAGCACCTCATTTGATGCATTCACAAAAATAAATAAATAAATAAAAAGTAACATGAGGGCAAGTATAGAATGTTTGTGGGTGAACTTTTGCTTTACTAGCGATCTAAGCTAAAGTTCTGGTAGTTTATGCACTCCTAATATGACTCGTAGCTGAGCTGAAGAACTTCTGTAGTTAAGATTCTCCACCTGAAACGCAGGATTGATCCGTCTGTCAGCAGGCACTTATTTCTTTCTGCTGTGCACACAAATTGTTAATGGTCGTCCACTCTGAACGTCAGAGAAAATGGCACATCCCTGACTTCTGCACTCCGTCTTCCTTCTCCTTCCTCTCTGGGTTAACAGGGTTTAATTTAAATCCAAAAGGCCTGACAGCACACTTTCTGACGCTTTGGCCGGGATGTTCTGCATGGCTGTTCGGATCAAAGCTGGAGCATCTCTCGTATTGAGCTGTTCTAACCTCTGTCTGTGCTGATTAACAGCGGCTGGCTCTGAGAGTCCTGCATAATCAGGAGCAGCATCAGGCAGAGTCACACACGCTGATCATCAATATGGAGAAAATGCAGCGCTGTGCAGAAAACCCCTGACAATGAGCGTAAATCATAGTCGCGGGGCGTTCTGAGGCATGCAAATGATTCGGGAAATGACCCAAAAGATTCGTTCAGAGTGTTTATATTCGACAGTCTTCTCTATGGCCATACAATAGCAGAATACCGATTACATATTTGTTTGTAACAGAGAAATACTGTATCCCACAATGCAATGCACTTGATTTCACTGAGGTCATGCAACAGCAATTTTGCATACTAGTTTTTATACTGTTTAATTTTTGTTAAAATTTACTTACATTTATATGATTAAAACTATAATTTTGCAATGGATGAATTAGTTTTTACTTTGGTTTGATTCATACAAATATTTAAATATCTTCATATTTATTTGGAAGGCAATGCAAAATCAGTGTTATTTTATTATAGTGTTTATTAACATTTTGAATTTCTTGTGTTTTAATTTAAATTTTAATTGAGGTTTTAGTCATTTTATATTATTTTACTATTTATAAATTCATAATTTTTAGATTAAAATAATACTAAATTGTAATTATAATAAATTCATTTCATAAATAAATCATCTCAGTTTACCC